>NC_080418.1:21995691-22304857 GCF_029873635.1 Malania oleifera
ATTTCACTTCAAAATAAAAATTACGTACAAAAAAAATCCATTGTTAATTTTTCTACCCAAAAAAAATTACTATGAAATTCATGTTAAAAATTAAAGAAACAAACTCATAGTTAATATAATTATTTAACTAATATGCCCAAAATATATCAGTCAATAAGAGGAAGTCAACACCTAGTCATCACTCCCTAAGTTAGATCTGCTGTCAAGAGCAATCAACTCCAATCCAATAAAGAGGAGGAGAGATCCACGTTGGCGCCTTAAACGCTTGAAGTGATACACGCGGGCACTTTATGACCCGGGAGCGATTCACGCCCCCCCGCCATAAAGACAATTCAACTCAAGGGTCAACTCTAACCACTATAAGAATGGACACAGGGAAGAGGCCAAGGTAAGTCATTCAACACCCATTCTTACTGTTGCATTTAGCCTCTCTGAAGCATTTCCCTTACTTAGGCATTGGAGCGATCCCCCAAAGTACACCCCGGGTCCTCCAAGCCTTTATTCCTTTTCCCTTTTTCAGGTCAACGGAAGTCAGAGAGCAATCCTGCTGGTCACTGCCGATTTTATCCCACAACAGTTGGCGCCATCTGTGGGAACTTGCTTCGAAGAGATACTCAACTTGCTCTCAACCTATGACGTTCAAAAAATGCCAACCACACGCAGCTCTAGCTCTAGTCCTGCCGCTGGAAAAGAGTCACCCCAGTCCATTCACTCCACACCTGTACAACTGTCGAGAGTCACCAAGGAAGAATTCCTTGCCTTCCAAAAGAAAATGGAGGATATGTTCAACCTGCTCTTACAGCAAAAGATCCAGGAAGGGCATGTCCCCCACCAACAAAAGGTGAATCTCGACGCAACCAAAAAAGCAGATAAGCCAAAGGAGAGTGAGGATAAAACCCACCTCACTAAGAAGGTAGAAGACGCGAATAGCGTGGGTGTCAACGAGCATAGATCAACGGAGTTGGAAGAAAGGATTAAGAAAATATACCAAATAAAGAAGATGATGAAAGAAGGCAGCACCAACCCCTTTTACGGGAAAGCATCTCTAAGATCCTCGAAGCCGCCATTCACTAGAGAAATGATGGAGGTTCCACTACCGAGCAAATTCAAAATGCCGACCTTTGAAAGGTACGAGGGTCTATCCGATCCAATCGATCATTTGGACACCTTCTGGATGTTGATGCAATTGCAAGGCGCTCATGACGCCATCATGTGTCGAGCTTTTGCAGTAACCCTCAAAGGTAGTGCTAGGGATTGGTACCAAACCTTGTGACCTGGATCGATCAGTTCCTTCTTGAAGATGGAGCATCTGTTCACCAGCCACTTCCTCAATAGTCGGAGAATCATGAAAACATCAGTCCGTCTAATGACCATGGTCCAGGGAGAAAAGGAGACGCTAAAAAATTTCATGCACCGCTTCAACACTACGATCCTGGAGATCCGCAACCTAGATATGGGGGTGGCTTTAGCAGCTCTGGCCACTGCCCTTCAGCCCAAAAGCTTCCTGTATTCTTTAGGGAAGAAGCCGCTAGCTGATATAGGAGAACTGATGACCCAAGCATAGAAGTACATCAACCTTGAAGAAATTATGGACACTAGGGGAAATTGAATAGAGTTGAAAAGGAAAGGTAGTAGCCGGGAGACAGGAGAACCTTCTAGACCCGTGAAGAGACAAGAGACCAGTACGCTGCGCACCAGCTCTAAGACAAGAGGGCAATGCAGTAAGTTCTCCACCTATACACCACTAAACACACTGCGGGTTGATGTGTTGATGCATATAAAGAAGGACCATGTCTCGTGGCCCAAACCTATGTGAACCACTTCATACAAACGGAACATGTCCAAGTTCTGTAAATTCCATAGGGATCATGGGCACAATACAAATGAATGTATTTAGCTAAAGAAAGAGATTGAAGCCTTGATCAAAAAGAGATACTTGTCAAGATTCATAAAGAGGGGCGATCGGCAAAGGGGAACCTCACGAGCAGAAGAGACCAAACGGGGACAAGAAGGAATAATAGATCATAGGAGAAATCGCGGCGATCTTTGGAGGGTCTGCTAGTGGCGAAGACAACGAAGGTGGTCGCAAAAGATATGCTAAGTAGGTACTCTCAACGGAGAGAGGAGAACCAAGCGGAAAAAGGTACAAAAAAGATGATGTTATCATCTTTGACAGCGAAGACAAAGAAGGAGTGCAGCAACCACACGACGACACACTAGTAGTCTCCCTACTAGTGGCAAATTACAAAGTGAGATGTGTGTTGATAGATTATGGGAGCTCGGCCAATGTTATGCTCTGGTCGGTGCTCAAGGGAATGAAGATCAGCAAGGAACGACTCAAACCAATCTCAACCCCCCTGGTCGGGTTTGGAGGGGATGTAGTTCATCCCATAGGAATAATCACACTATCGGTAGCAATAGGGATGACCCCACAACAAGTCACTTCCCTGACAAAATTCCTGGTGGTCGACCGGCCATCAGTATACAACATCATACTAGGCCGCCCCTTACTTAATGTGGTCCAAGCCGTAACATCTACGTACCACCTCAAGATGAAATTCCCTACTCTACACGGGATAGGGGTGGTCAAGGGAGATCAAGCAATGGCTCAGAATTGCTACATAATGGCCCTAAAAGGGAAGATGGAAGTAAGGGAGACCTTGACTGTAGAAGACCTAGAGGTGAGGGGGGAATACCCTCAAATTAGTACGTTGGATGAAGACATCACACGTTTACCCCTAAATGGAAATCAGGAAAGGTGCATGCAGATCAAGAGTAGCCTACCCGACACTTTGCGCGCAGAACTAAGCGGGCTACTAAGCGAGTTCGCAGATGTGTTTGCTTGGTCGGTCGAAGATATGCTGGGTATTGACCCTGCGATCATAGAGCACAAGTTACAGGTTGACCTCAACCACCAGATTGTAAGGTAGAATAAAAGGATCTTTGCGATGGAGCGAATCAAGGTGATTAATGAAGAGGTGAAGAAGCTGGTGCAAGCCAAATTCGTCAGGGAGGTCAACTATCCAAAATGGTTGAGCAACGTGGTTCAAGTAAGGAAGCCGAATGGGAAGTGGCGCACCTGCATAGATTTCACAAACTTAAATAAGGCATGTTCGAAGAACAGCTTCCCTCTCCCCCGAATTGATCAGTTGGGGGATTCGACCTCTGGGCATAAACTTCTCAACTTTATCGATGCCTACTCGAGATACAATCAAATCCCAATGCATCAAGCTGATGAGGATAAAACATCCTTTATCACTGAGAGAGGGCTATATTGCTACCGAGTAATGCCCTTCGAATTAAAGAACGTAGGGGCAACATATCAGAGATTGGTGAATAGGATATTTAAAGATTAGCTCGGGAAAATGATGGAGGCATACGTAGACGACATGTTCGTGAAAATCTTAAAAGCAAAGGAGCACTACAAAGATCTGAGGGAGACATTTGAGCTATTGCGCAGGTATCAAATGAAACTAAATCCTTCAAAGTGTGCATGTTTGGTGTCTCTGCAGGGAGGTTTATTGGGTTTATGGTGACACATAGAGGGATAGAAGCCAACCTGGACAAAATAAGGGCGCTGCTAGAAATGGAGGCCCCACATACGAAGAAAGAGATCCAAATCTTGACAGGAAGGATAGCCTCCCTCAGCAGATTTGTCTTCTGCGTGGGGGACAAGGGCCTACCCTTCTTCAAGGCATTAAGGAAGAAAGGAGGATTTGAATGGGGGGGGGGGGGGAGGAGCAAAATGGAGCCTTTGAACAACTCAAACAGTATCTTGGCTCTCTACCGCTACTAACAAAGGCGAAGATAGGAGAAAACCTCTACCTGTACATAGCTTCGACTCCAAATGCGGTCAATTCGGTTCTAGTCTGAGAAGAAGGTAGACAGCACAGTCCCATATACTACACTAGCAAGGTGCTGAGTGGAGTTGAGAAGAATTACAGTACAGCAGAAAAGGCGGCCTTCTCCATCATTTGAGCCGCACAAAAATTGAGGCCCTACTTTCAGGCGCACAAGGTAATTGTGTTGACAAACCTACCATTGAGGTAGATTCTTCAGCAGCCAGAGAGTTCGGGAAGGATGATGAAGTTTTCCATTGAGTTGGGCGAGTTCAACATATAGTACCTACCAAGGCTTGCTGTCAAGGCCTAGGTACTAGTTTACTTTACAGTCGAAAGACCCCCTGAGGCAGCACAAAAATCGAAGGTATGAACGCTACATGTCGACGGGTCATCTAATGCAACCGGAGGAGGAGCGGGGTTTATCCTTACGGCACAGGATGGTACGGAGACCCTATATGCACTAAAGTTGGAGTTCTCAACAATAAACAATAATGTTGAGTATGAAGCTTTGCTAGCAGGGCTATGCTTGGCAAAGGCACTGGGGGTAGCACAAATTAAGGTATCAAGTGATTCACAGTTAGTAGTGGAGCAGGTGAAAGTAGAATTTGAGGCTAAGGATCAGAAAATGAAGAAGTATCTAGCCAAGGCCCAAGAATATGCTAGAGCATTCGCTCATTTTTATATAAAGCGTATGCCGAGGGCCGAGAACGCAAAGGCTGATGCACTTGTGAGATTAGCCTCAGTCACTGGCCTAGAATGGAGGGATGCTATTTACCTAGAGCGAGTTGAAAAATCCTCATACGAGGAGGGCAGTGTTAACTTGCTAAACTTTGAAGTCAACGAGGGGGATTAGAGGGCAACTCTGATGCGATACCTCCGCGACGAATCCTTACCAGAGGGCAAGAAGGAATCTCTAAAGGTGAGGAGAAAGGCGGCAAGGTACACACTCGTAGACAAAGAGTTGTACAGAAGGTCTTTAACGTTGTCATACATGAGGTGTCTAAGTGATGAAGAAGGAGAGTACGTACTAAGGGAGATCCCCGAAGGGGTATGCGAAAATCATCTAGCCAGCATAGCTCTAGCTCACAAGGCTTTACAGTAAGGATTCTGCTGGCCCATAATGAGAAAGGACACGATCGAGTTCGTCAAACGGTGTGACAGGTGTCAGCGGTGAGCGGGAGTACCACACGTGCCATCCAATCTGCTCTCCCCTCTGACCAGTCATTGTCCCTTTGCCTAGTGGCGACTAGACATCTTGGGGCCTCTGCCTCAAGCAACCAGGAAAAGGAAATTCCTATTAGTGGCAATTGATTACTTCACTAAGGGGTAGAGATCGAAGCCCTAGCTCACATAACCAAGCAGAACATCACATGATTCGTGTGGACGTAGGTGGTTTTCCAGTTCAGAATCACATACGCCATAAACACTGACCACGGGAGATAGTTCGATAATGAGCGCTTCAAGAAATTCTGCTCCGACCTGTCCATTAAACTCTTGTTTGCATCAGTAGCACATCCCCAAAGTAATGGTCAGGTGGAAAACATAAACTAAATGATACTGCACAGTTTAAGGACACGACTCGAGTCTGCACAAGGCAGGTAGGTGGAAGAACTCCCCTCTATAATCTGGCTGTACCACACTACCCAACAAATAGTGATAGGGGAAACCCCATTTATTCTCGCATTTGGAGTAGAAGTTGTTATCCCTGCTAAAGTGGATCCCCTCTTGGCGAAGGCAATACTTTGACGAGCAAGACACCAATGAAGAGCTCAGGGCGGATATAAACCACTTAAAGGAGAGGTAGGAGCAGGTGCGTGTGAGAATCGCAGCATACCAGCAAAAGGTGGCAAAGTACTACAATAATCGCGTATGAGTGCGAACCTTCCACCCCAGAGACCTAGTCCTCAAGAAGGCGCAAACCAATCCAACAGAACTAGGGCAAAACTGGGAGGGACCATACCGAGTTATAGTGGAAATAATGTAGAGACCCGAAGAATTATAGTGATTAAATAATAAAAGAAATAAGAGAAAAGGAATTTTATTAAAAAGTTCAACAGGTCCTCGCCGACGAGTGTAGAAATGCTCGTTGACGAGTAGACTATTAGGCCTGTCGATGGGTACGTGTGTCTCATCGACGAGAACTTACTGAGAGGTCTGCTCTAAGGTCTGAAATTCATCGACAAGGAGACGGTGTTCGTCAACGAGATCTCTTCATTGACTCGTCGACAAGGCGACGTGTCTCGTCGACGAGTCCACATGGACAAGCTTTTTATATAAAGCTCAAAATGAATTTTCAGTGAAAGAATTTCTCTCTCTCTCTCTCTCTCGCTCTCTCTCTCTCTCTCTCTCTCTCTCTCTTTCTCTCTCTCTCTCTCTCTCTCTCTTATTTTCTCTCTCTAGATTCGGGTTTCTTTCACTTCTCTCTAGCTTTCCAGCTCTGTCTCTCCTCAGATCGACGATCAAAAGCTACCACGGTGATCTTGGGGAGATTCTCTACAACATAGCCAGAGCAAAATGTTGATTTGACAAGTTTGGGAATCATCCCAAAGCCAGGGTAAGTAGATTATTTGGGCATTTTTAGTATTACCAAATTTATTTGAACCTAGATTTTATATTATATGAGAATATACGGGAATTTTGTGAAGTAAAATCAGGGTATTATATTCTCAGGGTTAGGGTGTTTTGAGGATCCTGCAGGAATCACTACAAAAAATCAGAGTATTAGTGAAGGATCAAATCCATCACTAATACATATAAATTTGTCACTAATAGTATTAGTGACGAATTTATAAGTATTAGTGATGGTTTTAAATTAGTTGTTTTATCTACCGTATTAGTGATGGATTATAACTGTCACTAAAACCCTAATACCGTCACTATAAATTCTACATCGGGTCAGCTCAAATTTGTCACTAATAGTAGGGTATTAGTAACAAATTATAAATTCATCACTAATAGTACGATTCAAATTCGTCACTAATAGTGCAGTATTAGTGAAGGATTCAAATTCGTCACTAATAGTGCAGTATTAGTGAAGAATTCAAATTCGTCACTAATAGTGCAGTATTAGTGAAGAATTCAAATTCGTAACTAATACCCTACTATTAGTGATGAATTTGAATCCTTCACTAATAATTAAGAAATTAAAAAAAAATTAATACTAATTTTTTTGAATCATCAATTCCTTGAAAAATCTGTAATTACAATTTCGCATGCATAACCTAAAACAATAATTACTACAAAATTCATAAATTATTCAAAATTTTGAATTCAAATACAAATTCAATTAAAATAAAAAAAAATAACATCTGTTCAAATAAGAAAAAAAATTTCAAAAAATTCAAAATTCAAATACAAATACATTATACAAATTCAAATTAAAATATAGAAATTTCATTTGTTCAAATAACAATAAAAATTACAAAGAAATAATCAAAAGTTACATCCGACGACTGTAGCGCATGCATGGCCTCGTGCTGATGTTATAATAGTTGTGAACCTTAAAAATTAAGAATCATAAAAAAAAAATTAGTATACAAATGGAGAACAGAATGGAGAGCTAGCGCTCAGTATAATCAAGATGAAAAATATAGAGAGTGGGTCGTACAATAATTTTCAACTCTAAACGAATAGCTGAAATGAATGTGAATGGTGTACGTATAAATATATACAGTTGCATGCATCAAATCACGCATGTAAACACTTAAACTCGTTCTCAAAATAGAGTAGCCCTGGTGGTGGACGAATGATAATACTTATCCATAGTTAAAAGCAAATGATATGCCATATATGTTAATAGATGCAAATTTAGGACTTGATGAAATGACTTTTCGTTTAACTTTCAATCATCCTTTCAAAAATATTTTAACATTCATTTTATCATAATTATCTTTGTAAGTGATTTTTTCTTGAAAAATTTTAACAGAATTTTGGTAGCATGCCGTCTGTAAATTGGACATTTTCCTATAAAACTTGTACCTAAAACATGATTATTTTCACAAAATAAAACATTTCAAGCATGCGAGAACCTAAATCCACTACCAGCATGCAATTCACAATGTACTGCATCAGTCATGCAGTTGGCATTCAACACAAGCATGTATTCCAGTAGTTCAATATACAATTCATATAACATAATACCATCCATGAAGAAAATATTACGAGGAAAACTTTAAAACGCAATTCAACTAAGGTTTTCTAATTTTGTCCAGAAGGTTGCTTCTCAAGCATTCTTGATGCAGCTTGGGTTGTGCATGAAATTGTTACTTAGATTGTGAGAAGGCTTGTGATTGATTGAGTTGGGGTTTCTTAGATTCAGTTATCGACATAAAAAGCTTTGGTTATAGATTGAGGAAATGGATTATGGTTTGTTTTTTCTTTTATTCAGTGATAGTGGTGGAATCCTGGTTTAGAAGGTTTTAAGATTGCCTTTACTTTGTTGGATATTTTTTAGCTTGTCTTTGGTCCTTAGGATTTAATTTGCTAACTTGAGTTTGACTATTAAAGTTTTCAATATATAGGAGGTTTCGAGTTGTGATTCTTTAATGGGTTTTAATGTTCATAAGTAGCTTTCACTTACTTATATGACATTTAGTTTTTGACTGTTCACTGTATTCTATACATTGTTGTTCTTAGCCAAGTGTTTTAGATTTTGAATGATAAGCCTAAGATCGCCTCTTTTCTTATGAATATCAACATGTGAGAGGCGCGAGTTAGAATGACTTTAATTTTATATTGATTATGCATACGTTTCTTTGCACATGGTTTTATTCTGGAAAAACTTTATAAAAATTTCAGCAGCATGCCATCTGTAAATTGGATATTTTCCAAAAAATTCCTACACTAAAACTTGATAGATTCAAGCAAACAAATCACAATAATACGCATCATGTAGATACCAGTGAGTTTGAGCATGTGAGAACCTAAATCCACTACTAACATGCAATTCACAGTGTACTACATCAGTCATGCAATTGGTGTTCAACACAAGCATGTATTCTAGTAGTTCAATATACAATTCATAGAACATAGTACCATCCATGAAGAAAATATTACAAAGAAAACGTTATAACACAATTCAACTAAGGTTTTCTAGTTTTGTCTAGAAGGTTGCTTCTCAAACATTCTTGACACAACTTGGGTTGTGCATGAAGTTGTTACTTAGATTGTGAGAAGGCTTGTAATAGATTGAGTTGGGGTTTCATGGATTCAGTTATGGACATAAAAAGTTTTGGTTATAGATTGAGGAAATGGATTATGGTTTGTTTTTCTTTTATTTAGTGAGAGTGGTGGAATCCTCGTTTAGAAGGTTTTAAGATTGCCTTTACTTTGTTAGATATTTTTTAGCTTGTCTTTGGTCCTTAAGATTTAATTTGCTAACTTGAGTTTGACTATAAAAGTTTTCAATATATAGAAGATTTCGAGTTGTGATTCTTTAATGGGTTTTAATGTTCATAAGTGGCTTTCACTTACTTATATGGCATTTAGTTCTTGACCTTTCACTGTATTCTATACATTGTTGTTCTTAGCCAAGTGTTTTAGATTTTGAATGATAAGCCTAAAATCATCTCTTTTCTTATGAATATCAACACGTGAGAGGCACAAGTTAGAATGACTTTAAGTTTTTATTGATCATGCATACGTTTCTTTGTCCATGGTTTTATTCTGGAAAAACTTTACCGAAATTTCGGCAACATGCCATCTTTAAATTGGTCATTTCCCAAAAAAATCCTACACTAAAACTTGATAGATTCAAGCAAACAAATCACAATAATACACATCATGCAGATACCAGTGAGTTTGAGCATGCGAGAACCTAAATCCACTACCATGTACTGCATTAGTCATGCAGTTGGGGTTCAACACAAGTATGTATTCCAATAGTTCAATATACAATTCATATAACATAATATCATCCATCAAGAAAATATTACCAGGAAACCGTTAAAACACAATTTATTATTGCTCGTAAGACTTGCCCATCTAATGAGAAAATTCATCTAATGTTGTTGATGCATAGTGAGTTTACAATAGATTCATTTATTACATCTGATGAAGTACTAAGAATCTAACAAAGGATATAAATATTACCATCTAACAAAGGATATAACTTTTACCTATTATTCATTTCTTCATTTACTCAAAAAACACAAAATAATTTTCATCTCTTTTTGAAAACCAACAATTTATTCATTTTTTTAAGCATACACAACATATTTGAAATGGAGTTTTTTTTTTTAATTTTCTAATATTAATTTGCAAGGACACACATACTAGCATACCCATGTATTTCATGTATAAGTTTAAAACTCCTTGTCGTAACATAGTTAAAAGTTTAAGGTCTACAAATATATATATATATATATATATATATATATATATATATATATATATATGTACACATACACTATACAAATAAATTATGTGTAGAGTGATTCCAAATCTTTATGTGATGATGAATATATTTGTGTATAGTGAGATGCCTAATTAATGTGCAGAAGAATATGGAGCAACATGCATAATTAAGTTAATCTTTGAAATTAATATGCAGTAAGAATATGCTATATATCATGAAATAAACTTTTTTTAACTATCAGTTCAAACATGCTTCTAGACAGATTTACCTATCAGTTCAAACATCCATGTATTAGAGTATTATCTAAAAATTTCTACTCTATGAGGTATAGATGCTGAATTTTCAATGCACAAGAATAGAACAATGACATACCTTCTAATGAGAGGAGCCACCTACATCATCTGATCGAGATTGGCGCATCATTTCTTCGAATTGCGCTTGCCTGTTCATCATAGCTGCAAGCGTGGCTTCAAAGGTGGACACCTTTTCTTTTAAACTCTGGTTCTCCAATGTGATGTTAGACACCAAGTATCTCAACTCCTGGTTCTCTAGCTCCACCGTTTGCTCCCGCTGATCCATCTCATTCTCCCAAGCGTCAGACTATCGACGCACTCGTTCTAGCTCAGCGCGAGCCGTCGCACCCATCAAAGACGATGTTGTGGAGGCGATGTATCCACTTCCAAGCTCTTTCACCCAGCCCCCCACTCGTTCCCTAAGCACCTGAGCGGTTATCTGGTAATCCGTCATTTGCTGGTTCCCCTCTTCAACAAGTGCATCTCTCAGCTCGACCGTCCGCGCCTATTTTCAGTCATGAAAATGATAAAAAAAAAACAAGAAGAAGAAATGAGAATACAACTTCAATGTTTTGAATCAAATTATAAACTACATATTTAATTTGACTTACATGTTTGATGTGCGCACCGTCGCACCATTCCCCCGATCGCCATTGGTCCGTTCTCTGATAAAGATCTGGCAGCGGCTCCTCAGCGCCAGTCGCGAGATCACGCTACATTATCATATAAAACATCACTAATATTAATGGCGTACGTATTCGTCATATAATGCTATATATAACAATTACCTGTCGATGATTTACGAATAACCTTGACCCACCGCAATGCGTCGTAAGGAGTGTAATAACCCCAAAAATGACTATACAAGATTAGTGGTGTGATTTCCAAAAAAAAAAATTTAAAATTTAAAAATCAAAAAATTAAAAATTAAAAGTAAATTAAAAAAATGAAAAATTAATTTATTTTTATTTTTATTTTTAAAAATTAAATAAATAATTATTATTAATTAAATATATTATTATTATTATTATTATTATTATTATTATTATTATTATTATTATTATTATTATTGTTGTTTCATATATCTTATATATATCATTACCTCCTGAAGCAGAAGCTTCAAGAGGGTTTCAAAAGAAAAGAAAAAAAAAAAGCGTCTAGAGAAGAGTTGCACAGAGCCCCCCTCCCCCAGTCTTTCGTCTCTCACTCCTCGTTCTCTCTCGCTCTCTCCTTATTTTTCTCGACAGATACTCGCCCAATTGGAAATCTAGAAATACCGCCGGACTCCATTTTCTACTGCCGTCATTTCTATCCAAGCGGATTGGTGGTAGGAGCGGCGTAGTTGTATGTCCTGGGGCAAGCTAAATTTCCACTTTACCTTAATTTCTTGTAAATTTTAAGCCCAATTGATGAACGGACACTACCACGAGAATCTAGGGATAATTCTCTAAAAGTCTAGCAGAGCAGATTTCTCGTGGGGTCGTCATAAGCATAACCCTAAATTTGAGATAAGAGGGTTATTAAGGGGCTAATTGTTAGTTAATTAATGTTGATTTAGAAATGCTAGAATATTGGGCATTCTGAGGTTGAAGTAGGGTTTTTGGAATTCAGGACCCGGGTGAGCGCCACGAGTGTAATTTCGGGACCCCGCAACCATAGTTCAGAAAACCAAGTGAGGGTGTTAAATATTAATTTAAATGTTAATTTGGGGTATATGGAGCTTAGGGAAGGTTATATGGGTATTATTTTGAAAAATGAGTTAATTAATCTGGGAAAAACGCAAATTGCAAGATTTGAGTTTCGAGCACTAAGGGGGTAAGATTTGGGTTTTAACAAGACTCTCAGTAAGTTAGGTAAGGGGAATAAATTATAGCAGTATTTTTATATTATTGATTTAATGAATATTTGGAAAATAAAGTTATGGTATTTTTCCTTGTAAAATTGATACATTATGAATATTAGATAAAAACAGTGTGGTATATGACGCATAATGGAAAATGTGAAATATAATGATGAGTAATTTCTAGGAAAATAATAAAGTGAGAATTATTGATATGTTAGTGGGAAATAATGAAATATGGTATTTATATGTGAATAGAAATAATTTTTATGAAAATGAGATTGTGTAAATTACTTATATGAGTTTGAGAAAATGTTGAAATACGTGAAACACGATACATACTATTATGAAATGAATTGAGATATACTGATAAGAGATTAATGGTATATATTGATATGAAAATATTGAAACGTGAAATTAAGAACGTGAATTCTGAAACGTATATACTGAAATGTGAAAATGGGAAATATGAATACTACGATATAGAATTGAAATGTGATTATTGAATTGGGTATATTGACTATGAATAATGGGAAAAAGTGAATATTGCAAAGTGCAACTTGTAGTGATTCAAAAAAAAATTAAAAAATAAAATAAATATAATAATAAATATAATATAATATAATATAATTTTTAAAAAATAATTTTAAAAAATTAATTAAATTATTATTATTAATTAAATTATATAATATAATATATTAATGTAATATATTATATTATATTATAGGATTATATATATCTGCTTCAGGAAAAATAATTTTTTTTTTTAAAGAGAGAAGGAGAACAGAAGCCCCCCAACGCCTCGCCTCCATCTCCGTCTCCATCTCTCTATCTCTCTCCCTCAATTTCTCAACGGATTTACTACTAATCGAGACATAGAAGATGTCGTTGGATTCTTAACTCCGCCACCGACATTTCTATAGGAGCGGATTTGTCATGGGAGCGGCGTAGGCAGCATTCCTAAGGTAAGGCAATTTTTCCCTAATTTTTCAATTTCTCTTTAAATCTGCCGTTAAATCGATGATCAGGCACCACCACGTGGTCCTAGTCGCAATTGTCGTCATTTTTGCATGAGTAAATTTCTAATTGGGGTTTTCTAGTCCCCATTCCAAAGCGAGAGTGGGACTTGGGAAAATAAGTAAATTGACTATATTTGAGGGTATAATTATTGATTTGGAATTCACGAGCCTAGGAAATATTAAAATCGTATTTTATTTTGGATTAATTTCAGGGTCTGGGTGAGCGCTGCAAGCATCTTTTTAGGGTTCCTGTTGGCGTAGTTCAAGAAATCAGGTAAGGGAAAAAATATATATTAAACCAGAATTTTATTAATTTAATGAAAAATGAATTGTGTTATATATACGTGTATATGTTTCGGTATGATTTTAAAATGCCAACCATTTAAATTATGTTTTTCCGAGTTTAAGGCTGTTTATTAGATACGTATATGTAAAAATGAACTAATGAAAGTGAAAAATATTTTCAAAAAAATTATGTAACAAATAAAAGGTATTTTCAATATATAAACATTAAATTTTGGTTGGCTTATTTTACAGGCAATGTATGAATTTTATTGCTGAATTGTGTGGCATGAGTAAATGTAAGTTCTGTGCAAATATATGTTAAATGTATGAGATGCAGGTTAAGTAAGTAATGCATTGAGAATGAAATATGATATGAACTATGTCACTTGTGTGTGTTAATGCAACCATGTAAACAGTTGAAAGATACTAGGTAAAACAACTGAAAGAAGTTGGGTAAAACAGTTGAAAAATGTTGGGTAAAATAGCTGAAAGATGTTGGGTAAAACAGCTAAAAGATGATGGGTAAAACAATTGAAAGATGTTGGGTAAAACAGATGAAAAATGTTGGGTAAAATAACTGAAAGATGTTGGGTAAAACAGTTGAAAGATGCTGGGTAAAACAGCTGAAAGATGCTAGGTATGTAATGAAATGAAATAAAAATGAAAATGAATGAAACGAAAATGAAGTGTGAAATGTGAACAATGTAAAATGGGAAAGAGTCACGTAAAGTAAAATGAAATGAAATATTAAAGTTATGAATATGAACATAGATGAATGATTGAATAATGACAAAAAAAAAATAATGTATTATGATATTAGAAGTATCTATGCTTGTATAACATGGTACGATTGGGTGAGGCAAACTCTTCGCCCTAGGGCTTGCTGAGAAAGGTGTGTGCCCTAGTTGTATCAAGTGTAGCAGTAGGTTGCACAACGTGTTAGGGTAGAGGGAAACTACTTGTATGGGTAGGTAGATTTCCCTATTCTTGGGAGCTTTTTCGGTAAATTTTTGTATGAACTATGTGAGTACGAGATTAATTTATCACTTAAGGGCTTACTGAGTAAGGTGAGTTCCCTGGTATGCTTTAACTGTAACCTTTGGGTTTCCTAATGTATCGGAGTAAAGGGGTGCTACTTGTATGGGCAGGTAATCACCCATACCCTTAGGTAATCTCGTGGGTAAAATATCTTGCATGTGTTTGAATAAGATCAAAAAATGATTTCGGAAATTATGTTAATGATTTGCAAATGATGAATAATATGTTATATACAAATCTCATGTTGGCCACATACTATTTTAATATATTATTTCTTCCCTTACTGAGATGTGTCTCACCCGAATTTGAACTTATCTTCTTCAGGACATCCACGAGATCAAGCTTAGAGAGCTCGAACTGTTATAACACTTTTGAGGAAAAGGGTATAATTTTGATAATATTTTGGGATGTAAATATTTTATGTTTTATGTTTTATGTTTTAAGACTTCTGATAAATGGATGGTTGTGAAACATACTAGTGTTTGTGAATACTGAAAGTGTAGGTTATGTTTTGGAGATTTGTATATATGTTGAATATAGGTGGATGATTAATTTATTATGGCTGGTAGACAGGTATAGGAAACTCTGGTATTATATGATTGAGGATTATATTTATGTTTTCACTGCGTATTGATTTATGGATTATCAGGATTTTATCAGGTATAACGCACCGGACCAGGTTTAAGGGTTCGGGGCATTACTGGTATCAGAGCAATTTCCAACCGAAAGTGTGATTAATTTCACATCGCCTGGATATGGAAATGTTAGAGTATTAGGTTAGAGATGATTTATACCAGAGTATAGGAAACAGTTAGGATAAGGATTCTAGATGGATAGGTTAGGTTATGTATTAAGAAGTAGGTTTGGTGTAGGGAAGTATAGGATTTTGTTTTGTAGTTTAGAGGCGGAAATAGGTCGACGATTTCCTATGATTTTTCTGAAGCAATTGACGGCCTCAGAAAAGCCACGGTAAACCTTAGATGATTTCATTTCTGAGCTGTGAGACTAGTACTTATATGGAGAACTTGGATGTATATTGGATTTAAATTATATTATTGGTGGTCAGGTTTCAAGTTCAAATTTTTTCAGATTTAGTTGATAAGACTTTGGTGCTAGAAAAGAGCATCCAGGGCAGTACAGAGCCTACAGAACAGAAGAAGAGACCTACACCACCTAGTTTCCAGGCTGAGGTCAGTCAGGGGTAAGGGAAGAAAGGAAAAGATGCAGTGGGTCCCGGTTATCAGGGTCATCAGTCCTACCCCGTGTGTCAGACATGTAATAAGAGGCATAGAGGAGAATGCTAGTTTCATACTCCTACCTATTTTAGGTGCGGTAAACCAGGGTATGTTAAGAAGAATGATCGGGAATCGTTGCCTATAGTACTTGCACAGACTCAAGATTGAGGGAAACAGTAGGTACCACTAGGTAGAGGTGGACCAACACGTGTTTATATGATGGTCCTTGATAAGGCAAATAAAGCCAAGGGGGCAGGTATGAATTCATGTTTAAGATAACAATGATTTTATTTAATTATTGACGATGCAAAAAAATTATTCGGGAGATATATTTACTGAATGATATGAGGTATAGCAAATCGTAGAATTATGGGAATAAAAGATTAGGTAATGAATTTCAAGGATGAAATTCTTTTTAAGAGGGGAGAATGTGGTGATTCAAAAAAAATAAAATAAAATTATAATAATAAATAAATAAATAAATAAATATAATATAATATAATTTTTAAAAAATTAATTAAATTATTAATATTATTAATTAAATTATATAATATAATATATTATATTATACTATAGGATTATATATATATATAGTTTAATAACTTCCTCAGGAAGAATAGTTTTTTCTTAAAAGAGAGAAGGAGAACAAAAGCCCCCCAATGCCTCGCCTCCGTCTCCGTCTCCATCTCTCTTAATTTCTCGACGGATTTACGGTTGATCGGGAAATAGAAGGTGTTGTTAGATTCCTAACTCCGCCACTGACATTTTTACTGGAGTAGATTTGTCATGGGAACGGCACTGTAGGCACCATTCCTAGGGTAAGACAATTTTTCCCTAATTTCTCAATTTCTCTTTAAATCTGCTGCTAAATTGACGATCGGGCACCACCACTTGGTCCTAATCACGATGGTCATTATTTTGGCGTGAGTAAATTTTCAATTAGGGTTTTCTAGACCCCATTCCAAAGCGAGAGTGAGATTTGGGAAAATAAGTAAATTGTCTATATTTGAGGGTATAATTATTGATTTGGAATTCATGGGCTTAGGAAATAACTAAATTTTATTTTATTTAGGATTAATTTAATGGAACTAGAATTTTTAATTTTAGAGTTCGGATGAGCATCGCAGGCATCTTTTTGGGGTCCCTGTTAGCGTAGTTCAAGAAATCAGGTAAGGAAAAAAATATATATTAAACCAGAATTTTATGAATTTAATGGAAAATGAATTGTGTTATATATACGTGTATATGTTTCGATATGGGTTTAAAATGTCAACCATTTAAATTATGTTTTTTCAAGTTTAGGGTTGTTTATTAGATACATATATGCAAAAATGAACTGATGAAAGTGAAAAAGATTTTCAGGATAATTATGTAAGAAATGAAAGGTATTTTCAGTATATAAACATTAAATGTTGGTTGGCTTATTTTACAGGCAGTGTATGAATTTTATTACTAAATTATGTGGCATGAGTAAATGTAAGTTTTGTGCAAATATATGTTAAATGTATAAGATGCAGGTTAAGTAAGTAATGCATTGAGAATGAAATATGATATGAATTATGCTGCTTGTAAGTGTTAATGCAACCATGTAAACAGCTGAAAGATGCTGGGTAAAACAGCTGAAAGATGTTGGGTAAAACAGTTGAAAAATGCTGGGTAAAACAGCTGAAAGATGTTGGGTAAAACAGCTGAAAAATGCTAGGTAAAACAGCTAAAAAATGTTGGGTATGTAATGAAATGAAATGAAAATGGAAATGAATGAAACTAAAATGAAGTGTGAAATGTGAACAATGTAAAATGGGAAAGAGTCAGGCAAAGTGAAATGAAATAAAATATTAAAGTTATGAACATGAACATAGGTGAATGGTTGAATAATGATAGGAAGAATAATATATTATGATATTAGAAGTATCTATGCTCGTAGAACATGTTACGATTGGGCGAGGCAAACTCTTTGCCCGAGGGCTTGCTGAGAAAGGCGAGTGCCCTGGTTGTATTAAGTGTAACAGTAGGCTACATAACGTGCTAGGGCAGAAATAAACTACTTGTATGGGCGGGTAGATTTTCCTATTCTGTGGAGCCTTTGCTGGTAAAATTTTGTATGACCTGTGTGAGTACGAGATTAATTTATCACTTAAGGGTTTATTGAGTAAGGTGAGTGCCCTGATATGCTTTAACTGTGACCTTTGGGTTGCCTAATGTATCAAATCAAAGGGGTGCTACTTGTATGGGCGGGTAATCACCCATATCTTTAGGTAATCTCGTGGGTAAAATATCTTACATATGTTTGAATAGGATCAGAAAATGATTTCAGAAATTATGTTAATGATTTGCAAAAGATGAATAATATGTTATGTACAAACTTCATGTTGGCCACATACTATTTTAATATATTGTTTCTTCCCTTACTCAGATGTGTCTTACCCAAATATGAACTTATCTTCTTCAGGACATCCACGAGATTGAGCTTAGAGAGATCGAGCTGTTATAGCACTTTTGAGGAAAAGGGTATAATTTTGATAATATTTTGGGATGTAAATATTCTATGTTTTATGTTTTATGTTTTAAAACTTCTGATAAATGGATGGTTTTGAAACATACTGGTGCTTGTGAATACTGGAAGTGTAGGTTATGTTTTGGAGATATGTATATATGTTGAATATAGGTGGATGATTAATTTATTATGGTTGTAAGACAGGTATAGGAAACTCTCGTATTATATGATTGAGGATTATATTTATGTTTTCCGTTACGTATTGATTTATGGATCATCGAGATTTTATCAGGTATAATGCACCAGACCAAGTTTAAGGGTTCCAGGCGTTACACAACTACTACAAAGAGATCATTGAAATATGATTGATGAAATGTCAATACCGCATAATGATTGCGAGTATATGGTAGTGATAACCCTAATGGATGGTTGTGGAAACCCTAATGATGGGTTGTGATATTGAGTACGGTACCTTTGTTAGTGGTGTAGTGCAACCACGCAGACTCTTGGAATGTGTGGCGTGACAGCCGACTGAACTGTTAAGCAGAGTTGTTGTGCCCCCTGAGTCTAGATCAGGGCTATAGGCTGGCCAATCGTACTATAAACGCGAGATATGAGATATGATATTTTGATCTAACCGGGTCGGCCAATCGTTGTTAGATCCAGCCTTCGAGCCGCACAACCTTGACTATGGGAGGAAGCATGGTGTGGAAAGAAAGATTCTCAAAGTAGCCATGAGTTACAGACATGATGTTGGTACTAGATACCAAGGATACTCATGAGATGGATAGTGAAATGGAAATGGAAAGTAAAAGAATGATAAAATGGGCTAAAATGAGAAATGAAAGAAATAATGGAAAATGAGAAATAGAGAATGATAAAATTGAGAAATGGATCCGTGTGAGTTAATAATATAAATAATTGAGGCGAAGTGAAACTCTCTGTCTGAGGGCTTACTGAGTAAGGTGAGTTCCCTAATAGGTATTAGATGTGGTCATACCTGACTGCATAACATGTTAGGGCAGAGGGAAGCTACCTGTATGGGCGGGTAGTCCTCCCTATTTTCAGGAACTTCGCGGGTAAATATGTGTTGGAAATTATTGAACTTGAGAAATGGTTTTAAAGCTTATAAAAGCTTGTATTGTATATCTATATGATTATGAGAATATGTTTATCAGTGTATTTTTCTCAGATAAAATGATGATTTGAAGTAAAGTGTGTTATAACTGAACTCATATTGTCACACATTGTAAATAATTTATTCCTTCTTACTAAGATGTGTCTCACCCAAATTATTTAAATTTTCAGGGAACAGAGATAGGTCAGGTGATAGAACTCTGAGACCACAGGGAGTTGAGGCCCTGACACACAGGGTGAGTTCTTGGACTAGGGGGGGTGTGATTCCCCTAGGGTTGTGTTGTTTTGGGTATGTGGTGGTAATGTATTTATATATGTATGTTGATACTCTGGGTATTGTATTCTAATTGTTATGTATATACCATCTTCCACTGTTAAGTTGTATAAATGAAATGACTATTTACCCGATACCCAATGCGGATCGGGTCATATGGGTGGTAATCGGGTTGTTGATGTGACCGATTTGTGAATATTGTTGATGATGTGTGAATATTTATTATTGTTAAAAGAAAAATTGGTACAAAAATCGGGGCGTCGTAGGGAATTTGTTGCAATTCGCAGCATTTTTTACACATATAGCCTACAAAAAAGATGTCAAGACTTCTTATTAGCCACAGCAAAACTTAAAGTAGATATTATAATACAAACACGTCACCTGATAGTGTGGGTGGCGGAAATGGCGACACACCACCTCTCAATCCTCTTAGGATATCTTATCATATGGATAGGTTTCTACTTCATCTCCCATTGCACGAAAATATTTTTGCATTTTCGCATGATAAGACTTAAATTTATTGCAAAGTTGGACGTCCACCGCCCTCTTCACATTGTCCACGTGGAGAATGTCCATATCAAACTCTCTTGCATAGGTAATACATTTAGAATGTTAAACAGTTGTTTGGCTAGTATATTAAAAGTTATAAATAAATAAATAAAAAGAAGGTTTGGGATTACTTACCAAGATGCGCATGTAAAGAACCATGCACTGCGCCTCAATCACCTGTGGTCAGCTGAAGGTGGTGACTAGAGCATACTATCGGCATATAATGCTGAGCTCTTGCGTCCACTCTAGACACCAATCGTCACGCAGGGCGGTGAAGCCTGGAGGAATGTCGATTCTAATGCGCTACCCCGTCCTTTGCAGGTGCTTCTTCAGCATCATGTTCTTCGCGACACCACGGCCTGACCTAGCCGTGGTTGTCGATGCTGAAAGAAGAGTTAAATTAAGAATAATATTTTAATCATACACGTAAATAAAAATCAATAGTTTACATCGAAATAAATAAAAGAAAACCTTACCAACGCTGCTAATCATGGTGGGCAACTCACCCTGCGTGTCATCCCGAGCTGAGGTATCCACATCTGGCCAAGGTGTCGATGGCTCGGACAATGGTGCCACCGCATCAAAACTGACGGGCTCCACCAGTCTCAAGGATGTCAAAATCATCCTCATGCGATGTAGTCAAGTGCCTGGAAGGAAGTCGGCCACGTCGACCTCCTGGTGCCATGTTTGCAAATTATTAGAAAAGTAAATATAAGAAGTACGAATATTAGATGGATGCATAATACATATATTTTTAGTTATTTACACATGTCAGATACATAGTGACAAACATAACATGTTTACCCCCCTATACGTCCTCAATATCGGTATCATCCTCACTTTCTAAAGTGTCTTCCTTTTCACTACAATACTTAACCCCTGTTTTATATTTCCCATCAGTTTCCTCATCGTCGATGAAGTAAACGTCTACAGAAGGTTCAATTCTAATGTCAGCAGTCCCTACGTGTTCTGCCGTGGCACCATCCCTATTCAATGGTATAGGATCAGCTCCTTCTTCGACAATATTGAAAGCAAGTTGCACTGCTGTATTGACAAATGGCTCATCTTCTTGGAATGCAGTCTCACTGGCACTATTCTCCCTATCTGCAACTTCTGTAATAGCATACAAACTTCGGGGAGGAATCTTTTGGGCCACTTTCCATTCACCCTTCAATTTGGTGTCTTTAAGGTAAAACGCTTGTTCTACTAGGGTTGCTAACACAAAAGGGTCATTTTGATACCAAGTTTTGCTAAAGTTGACACTGGTAAAGTAGGCATCCATGTTTATCCCAGTCTTTTTATTGTCAATGTCCCACCATGTACACTTGAACAAGTGGACGAGTCTGTTGGCTCCATAGTTAAGCTCTATAATGTTATCCAAGACACCAAAGTAGTCAATTTCTTCATCTCTTTCTATGCCTAGCACCGAAACCCCGAAATTTTGGGTTTTTCTATTCAGTTCGAGGGACTTTGTATGAAACGTAACCCGTTGACAATGCAACCACTGTAGCGGTTAACTCGTTGATCGGGGCCACATGCCAATGCGTATATATCTTTACTTGTCGTTGGTTCTTTATTGTAATACATAACTTTCATTTATTAAATAAATGGGAGTTTAGATGAGTAAACCATCAACATTGACAATGTACATTGCATCGTACTCAGGAAGTATTTGTTAGTTATACGGCTCCCAAACGAATTGACAAATTCCTTCTTATGTTTGTCGTCGACATTCCGTTCATTTTGGGCCAGAAGTTCAACTTTATGTTTGCTATATGCAATAATAGTACATGTTAATGTCAAGTAAGTACATAAATATGCATATGAAAATACATTACAAAGTAAGGAGTTTCGAACCATGTACTCGATATATGGAACAGTTTCATCACAATTATTAAAGGCGTAAAAATGGGCCTTTTGTAGGTCGAGCATATCCATGAAATCGTAAACCCATGCACCGAATGGCTGAACATTTTCTCAAAATATAGAACTCCTCGGTTCTTCATCTTCGACATTAATAGCATGAACGTCTACATTTCGCTCCTCGCAAGTGAACCTTATGTTAATGTCATATAGATACATTGAGCAAAATGCAAGAC
This sequence comes from Malania oleifera, assembly GCF_029873635.1. Taxonomy (NCBI): domain Eukaryota; kingdom Viridiplantae; phylum Streptophyta; class Magnoliopsida; order Santalales; family Ximeniaceae; genus Malania; species Malania oleifera. Next base: position 22,018,152 of record NC_080418.1, read on the forward strand.
ATTCACTGTCAATGTATGCCTCAATGATTGAACCTTCTGGTCGTGTCTTATTGTGCACATACCCCTTCAAAGTGGACAAGAGCCTGTGCATTTTACATAGCATTATTGACTTGTAGGCACAAAAAGGAAAAAAACGAGGAAATCACGTGACCATTATAGAAGGACTTTAAAATTTACCTCTCAATAGCATACATCCAACAATATTGGATTGGTCCTCCAATTATGGCCTCTCTTGGTAAATGGATGATTAGGTTGACCATCACATCAAAGAATGCTAGCGAAAATATTTTCTTCAGCTTGCATAGTATGATCACGATGTCATCCTTTAACCGTTCAAGTAGGTTTACGCTCAATTTTTTGGAGCACAATTGTTGAAAAAAGATCCCCAACTCAATCAGCACCAAGCAAACATCTTCAGTCAAGTGTCCACGAAGGAAAATGGGTAGAACCCATTGTAGAAAGACGTGACAGTCATGAATTTTCATTCCTAACATCTTTCGTTCCTTTGTGTTTATGCATCGAGCTATGTTCGATGTATATCAAAAAGGGAACTTCACTGATTTCAACCATTCGAAGAATTTATTCTTCTCATCCTTCGAAAATGTGTAACAAGCTGATGGCATGAGAAGTTTGTCCCCATCATGAAACAGGTGCAACTTAGACCGTATTCTCATATCTTCCATATCCCAGCGAGCATTTGCGGTGTCCTTTGTATTCCCATTTATATTCAGCAATGTACAAATGACATTCTCACAAATGTTCTTTTCGATGTGCATGACATCCAAGTTGTGGCATAGTGGAAGATCTTTCCAGTATGACAACTTGAAGAAGATGCTTCTCTTTGTCCAATTCAACTCCCACTCAGCACATTTTCTTTTTCTATTGGTTGGTGGTTTCCCAAATTTCACAGCTTCGATCAACTTGAACTGGTTTAATATCTCTTCTCCACTTAGTCGTTTTGGCTGCAACCTTCGTTCAGGTTTTCCATTAAAGCTTTTGACGCCACGAGTCCTCCAAGGATGTCTAGGTCGTAGAAAACGATGATGACACATAAAGCATAACTTGCATCCATGTTTCAAGGATAATGACCCAGCATCCTTATTACAAACTGGGCATGCTAAGTAACCTTTGTGCTCCAACCCGACACGTTGCCATAAGCGGGAAAATCATTAATTGTCCACAACACTGCAGCATGCACCCGAAAGGTTGTCTGCTTTCCACATCGAATGTCTGCACTCCTTTTTCCCATAGTTCTATCAACTCATCAATTAACGGATGCAGGTACACATTAATATCATTACCAAGTGCTCATGGTCCAAGAATAAGCAACGACATATAAATGAAAGGTTCTTTCATACATCGCCATGACGGCATATTGTATGACATCATCAAAATCGGTTACATGCTATACGGGTTGTTCATGTTACTGAAAGGATTGAACCCATTTGAAGTAAGATCAAGTCTGATGTTGCGAGGATTACTAGCAAACCACATATGCATTTTATTAAAATCGGCCCAAGCTTCGGAGTCCGCTGGATGGCTAAGGCTTATATCGGCAGCAGTCTTTCTGCACATGTACAATCGTTACAATCGCGGGATTAATGGACAATATCATAAAACCTTTTGAGAGATCCTTTTAACCTTCTTCTAATTAGATGTATACCTCGGTTCACTGCATTTTGGTCAGTCGTTCACATTTTCATGTTCACCATGAAAAAGTAATACCTACGTGCATGTATTGGAGTGTAACCAAGACACAATTCACGCATGTATATCTTCGCCTCATAAAAAGACTTCGGAAGTGTTTCACCATCAGGTAGTTCCGCCTTAATGAGGCTTAAATGTATATTTAATGCACTCTAAGATAACCCATGCATTGTCCTTGCATGAAGCAACTTTATGAGAAACTCTAATTTTGAGAACTTTTTACAGTTTTGATATAGGGGCACCCGTGCATCCCTCACGAGATTAGCAAATGGTTTACCGAGTTGATTCAACGTACTAGGATTGCAAGGTATGGTACCTGCTGAAGTAGATTCATCACCAGTACGCAACACACTGACATCGCTTGTGTCCACTGCAACCCCCTTTGCAAGTCACCTAACATCTCGATTAACCGTTTCGAACATGTATCACCACCTACTACATTTGCCCCCCTCATCTTTATCGTCATCATCATCGCTCTGAACTACGTAATCTTCACCGTGTAACACCCATCTTGTATACCTTTTCTCCATTCCAAAGTCTAATAAATGTGAATGGACCAGATCAATGTGTTTGAATGTTGTTTTGGCATTTCTTGCAAGGAGACCTTACTCTACTGGCTTTGTCTACATGACGACATGCGAACTCTATGAAATCATGTACCCCTTTCATGTATTCTGGCAAAAACCTACCCCGAGCGTTCATCCAACTATTATCCATGTTCGTTAATTACCCTATAACATGTTTAAATAAATGGTGTTCATTACATTCTCATAATGTTTATGACGCATGCATCGTGAATCCTATGATCGACAACCTTCCGTCTAAAGGGTACGGATCCTATCCCATTCAGGAATGTTGCATTTATGTTGCGATCAATTACTCAAATTCCTTCTTCGTAGTCATTATAAATTTCGACAGCATCTCCCCATGGCTCTCCAAGTACACGAGATGAGGGAAGTAAACATGTTGCTGGTTTTCCATCATTAACAAATTGTCACGACACCCCACTATGCACTCAGAAAACACAAGTAGAGACGCGCTCAAAATATATAATGACAATTGACAAAGCGTGAACGATGACAACAACGTAAATACAACTTCCTGAACTGTCCACGATGGACAATCCAAGAATGGTTGAAATACAAACATTATTAATCGTAAGTGAAACAAATAATTAACATATTCAATTGATTATTAGTCAACATAGTATGACTAATAATCAATTGAATTTCAATAATTGTTTTGTCTCACATGTACAATGAGACATGAATGTATAGTAACCATTCTTGAACAAGTCTAAATTTCAATGAACACAAGAAATGAAAGTAATTAATTTGGCAGTTTACTTCATATGGCATTTAGTTCTTGACCTTTCACTATATTTTATACATTGTTGTTCTAAAGATTTTCTAACCGTGCACAATCTCAAATGAATGCACAATAAGGATAAAAAAAAAATGAACACTTATCTGCCTACCTTATCTGTGTAAGTAACATCCACATAAATTCCAAAAATAGTTAGAAAAACGTAATGATATTGTGAAACATAAAAAACAGGTAGAAACCAAAAGCTCCATGTATTTTCATTAATTTCAGAGGCAATACAATGTAGATAGACACACCGAAGCATGCGTACAGCCATTCAAAAGCATGGTAAAATAGAATACAATAAAAAACAAATAAAAGAAAAGGAAATAAAATAAAAGTAAAGGGTGCATGAGCACAGTACATAAGAAAAAGAGAAAGTGCATAAAAAGATCTCAAGCATCTAGTCTATCCTAATCAAAGTCAGAATCAAAAATCAGAACTGCACGAGCAACAAGATGAGGCTACTGCTCTAGCGGCGTCTCGGTCCCGTGCCATTTCCTCTAGAAGACGACACAATTTAGGGATAAGAGGGGAGGGTGGAAGTTTGTATGGGCATGGCCTGAGGGCCCGAGGCAGCAAATGGTCAGGAATGTCCGCCGGAGGTGGATTATCGTAATCATACGGCATGGTCGGCCTAATCGTACGAAACAGCACCGGATGAGCAGGCATGTCCTCTGTAAGCCCTGGAGTAACATTTGAGGATTGCTCTCTAATGGGTGGCACATCAGAACGTGTCAAGGGCAACTGCTAATAGCTAATGGCAGACATTACTTGCACTTACTTGCATCTAAATAAAATAATGTAGTAGAAAAAGAAAATATTCCTAAACTCCAACAATTAAATAAAAGGGAACACAAATGATTAATATGAGAAAATATTAGGTCTGTAGGGAGGACCAAATGTGGTCCTCCCATTAGGTCCTATCATCCGATAAAATTATTCAAATATTGGATCTCACATAATAGAACTTGCATGTATTCTCATGGATTCTACTGTCTAGAATGATTTCATTAGATGGAAGGATGGATTTGATGGGAGGATCACATTGGTCCTTTCGGAGGAGCCTTTTTTTTTTTTTTTTATTAATACTTCTCGATCGTACAATTAATTATTATTTTTTAATTAAAGTAAAAGTAACTAATTTATTAGCACATATATATATATATATATATATATGTGTGTGTGTGTGTGTGTGTGTGTGTGAGAGAGAGAGAGAGAGAGAGAGAGAGAGAGAGAGAGAGAGAGAGAGAGAGAGAGATGCAGGGCAACATCGAGATTCTGCAACCATGGAGAAATTAGAAGAGGAAGGGGAAGGGATGAGAGGGGAGATACCGAAGGGAACTCACGCTCACTTCAATTCACATTCATCAATAACTAACTACAATATAACTTTCACATACTATTTATAAGAGCTCTCTTTACGTAAAATTACATATAACCCTTAAAACTATATTACATTACAAATATACTCTTATTTTACAATACATATAATATTGTACTAATTAAACTAAATACATAATAAACTACTAATTAAACCCAACAACTATCAATCTTCTTCTTACGTAATCTTCAGTATAGAGCAGTATTAGTGGGGTGGGTTTGGAGAAACTATTAGGTAGATTGAGTTTACCACGTCATCCATAAACTGATCAATGACAACACATACACTAGATCACATAAGTAAAACATAGTTTTCTTCCTTTCCAAAACAAATAAACAAAGTTCATGATTAATTTTCCTTCAAAATAAAAATTACGTACAAAAAAATCCATCGTTAATTTTTCTACCCAAAAAAAATTACAATGAAATTCACGTTAAAAATTAAAGAAACAAACTCAGAGTTAATATAATTATTTAACAAAAAGAATTATGCGTGCATGGTATCCCTATTTAATATCTATTGACAAAAAACAATTAAGATATTCAATATGGTGGATATATGAACTTATTAAAAGCTTTATGCATGCATGGTACATGTTTGTTTACAGATAATGTTGTCATGATTAATTGAAATTAATTAGAGGTTGAGTAGAATATAGTTAATTAGTCAAAATTATGAAGATAATTTTTAAAATTAAAAGGTTGAATTACAGCAATAATAAATTTTAATATCTAAAATTAATTAATTTATTATGCAAGCTAATAGAGAATTTGAAGAAAATGTAAATTCATATGTAAAGCTAATATTAGTTGGATAAAATGGCTCTGTTCATTTTGTTCCTGAATCAAATGTAACCTAAGAAGTGTTGAGGCCACAGCAGCGCAGGAGCAGGTTAAATATATACATATACATACATACATACATATATATATATATATATATATATATATATATATAAGTTGTGTGCGCATATATATAGAGGTAGCATAAGATGCATATAGCACACTCTGTTTGGCCAGCGAGAATCTCAAATGTCAGATTTTGGCCACGGCGAACGTGGTGGTTGGATCACCTTCCCCTACATCACAGGTCTCTCTCTTTCCGATCTCTCCTGGTCATGCGGCCGGCCGGCAGATTTGGAGAGTAAATTTTCTATTATGCTTCATTCGTTGTATATATTTATATACATAATATGATGTATGTATGTGCAGCGGGAGTGGTGGGAGTGACGGTGGCCGGGGGAGGATGTCTGGCGAATATAATAGTGTATATGATAGAGGAGTTTCAGGTGAAGAGCATCGACGCCGCCCAGATTCTTAACGTTTTTGGTGGCAGCGCATGCCTTGTCCCCGTCGCCGGCGCCGTCATCGCCGATTCCTTCTGGGGCTGTTTCTCTGTCATCTGGGTTTCCTCCTCCATCTCCCTGCTGGTCATTATTTATTTAAATTTAAATTTAATTACTCCAATTAATTACATGCACCTACTCATGATCGATCTCATCTTCCACTCGTCCAAATTCCATCCCTTGCTTATTAATTTGTTTTTCTTTTTCTTTTCTTTTTTTGAAATTTTCAAAATAGAGTTCTACAGTTGGTGGAGGTGAGGAAGCTTAGAATCATGCACATGATCATTCTATTAATAGCTAGTAATAGAACCGAGGCATCCAAATTAAGTAAATAAATGAAAATCTCGTGTACTAGCTTCTTTTTTTTTAATTTTTTTTCTTTTGTAAAACAAAGAATTGAGCATAAGGAAGAAATTGATGCGAATACTCTTACCTTAATGGTCAAATTATAATTTATTGATTAGTAGAGAGATCGTTACATGTGCATTTGCATTAAATTAAAATGTTAAATAATTAATTTAGGGTTTTGAGTTTGTGTATTTTTAATTTATTAAGAAATCTATCCTAGAAACTTGAGTTACATACTATATCGGATAATTTTCTTACCCATCTTATTATCTATGATAAGTACGTCCTCCTGATCATCCTAGTTAAGTTAAAGAAATAACTTTTTTTAATTATGGAGGTAAGCTCACACTCTCTCCGGAACCCTGATTTGACATATGAGCTGTGTACATTTCTCTAATGTCTGCTTTCTATATTTTGATCTTTTTTTTCTCAAAAAAAAAAAAAAAAAGCCACACGATTTAGAGAAGATTTGATCATAATTTCCATGTGAAGTTTTCACCTTTTCCATTCTATTTTGGGTGCGCCTCATTTATTTTCGTTGATTCATTTCAACAGCTTATGAAATTCAAAAACCCAAATCCCTCCCTTGATCAATTATTCTAAATTAACTAGCATTTTGACATAATTAATTAATCTGTATGTGGGTCGATGCTGCAATTGCAGGGTGCAGTCTTACTAACCCTAACTGCAACAATCGATTCCTTGAGGCCCCAACCATTAACATTAATTAACGGAGCATCATCACCACCGAGCTCCGCCGCCGTTGGGAATCCGGCGTCGAAGTTCCAACTTGCGATACTATACGCCGGCATTAACCTGACCTCCATAGGAGTGGGTGGGATGCGGTTCACCATAGCCACCATGGGCGCCAACCAGTTCCAAAAGCCCAAAGACAGGGGCGTCTTCTTCAACTGGTACCTTGTCGTCCTCTACACCTCCGTCGTCTTCAGCAGCACCGTCGTCGTTTACATCGAGGACAACCTCGGCTGGGCCTGGGGCTTCTCTCTCTGCATCGCCGCCAACGCCCTCGGACTCGCCGTCTTCGTCATCGGCAACCGCCGCTACCGCCACGTCAAGCCGCAGGGCAGCCCCTTCACCGGCCTCGCCCGCGTCCTCGTCGCCGCCTACCGCAAGCGGAAGCTCCCCGTCTCTTCTGAGGTCGATGACTACTACCACGGCGCCGACGTGGTGGCGGCGACGCCTTCTAAGAGCTTCAAGTATGCTTTAATTGATTTTAGTTTTAGCCCTCTACATCCCTATCGTACTAGCTAGATTTTGGTACCAATTTTGTAAATGCAGGTATCTGAACCGCGCCGCCCTGAAAGACGACGGAGACATTGAACCGGACGGCTCGATTGCAAAACCGTGGAGGCTCTGTTCGGTCCAGCAAGTGGAGGACCTTAAGACCCTAATCAGGATCTTCCCGCTCTGGTCCACCGGCATTTTCTTAAGCACGCCGCTCCGGTTCCTCAGCAGCTTAATAATCCTCCAAGCCCTAACGATGGACCGCCGGGTGGGGCCCCACTTTAAAATCCCGGCCGGGTCGATGCTCGTCTTCGTGCTCGCCTCGACCGCTATCTCGCTCACCGTCATCGACCGGTTCGTCCTGCCGGTGTGGCAGAGGCTCGCCGGCCGGCCGCCCAAAGTCCTCCAGCGGATCGGAGTCGGGCACGTGCTGAACGTGGTGGGCATGGCTGTGGCGGCGATGGTGGAGTCGGACCGCCTCCGGGTGGCTCGGCGGCGTCACCTACAGGAGCTGCCGGAGGGCACGGTGCCCATGGTGGTGCTGTGGTTGGTGCTGCAGATGGCGGCGGTGGGCATCGGAGAAGCGTTCCACTACCCGGGGCAGGTGGCATTCTACTACCAGGAGTTTCCGGCGGCGCTACGGAGCACGGCGACGGCGATGGTCGCAATGCACATGGGGATCGCGTATTATTTGAGCACCGCCGTGATCGATTTGATCCGGCGGATCACGCGGTGGTTGCCGAACGATGACATAAATAAGGGGAGATTGGATAACGTGTACTGGATGTTGACGGTGGCGGGGGTTTTGAACTTCGGGTATTTTCTGGCGTGCGCGAGGCTGTACAATTACCGGAATGTCGAGACCGGCGATGCCACTTCCGGCCATATTCATAATAATAATAATAACCATACAAACGGGATAGGCCATGATCATCAAGAGCAAGAAAAGCAAGAGTTAGAATGCAATTAACTAGCATTTTGCAGGGACGTCCTCATATTTTTTTTTTTTCCTTTGAACCAGAAATATTGTTTTTGTAAACCCATTTTCAGAAATCTCATTTACTCTATATCATATCTGGTGTCCCTAACACGCGCGCGCACCTCCCAAAAAAAAATAAATAAACACCTTCTGGGACATGAGTTTTCATGCATAAAAGATAACTATAAGAAAAAGAACTTCTTCACTGCAGTTTCTGAAAAATATACAAATGGTTTTTGGTGGCACTTGTGCTTGCCAAAGAATTGTGACAAAAGAATGGTCGGGGAGAGGGGAGGCATCATTGGTTGGGAGGTGGGATGTTTGTGTACTTTGTGCAGTCAAATGGCCCTATTGCTTGATTGCTTTTCCGTTTCACCTGCAAGCCATGAAAATTGCAGGTTTGATCAAACTAGATCACAAATCATAGAGTCATCGCAAAATTATGATTAGTTTCTATATGGAGCAAACAGATTCCGGAAGTTAAATTAGAAGTGAACACACTTCAGTAGAGGGAGGCGAGGACCTCGATGAAGTGTCTGCAAGACTTAAATTGTGTAATAGCAAATTAAATGATGAAAATCTGTATGTTGTGGATGGCAAATGAACTGAACTAGTGATAGCTTCGGGACCTTTTTCAAAAATGAACAAAAAGAGTTGCACTTAATAGCAAGTTATCAAGACACTTTTAAGAAACTCAGGATTCAAAGCAGTGGGCTTGGCAGCATGAAGAAAGTTGACGGTACTCATTTCTTCATCGCCTATGATTAGGACACGTACTAAATAAATATTGAAAGTGAAAAAATGATATTGAATGAAAGATCAGAAAATTCATACCGGGGACCAAGGTCCGGGTTCAGATTCAGATTTGTCTGGTGGAGAATTTTGTACGGCACCTGTTTTCATACTTAAAATATCCTGCAGAAAGAAATTTTTTGCATGAAAAAGTGTAACATGCCTCAAAACAAAACTTAAATGATGATGTTCTAGCAAGTAGAGCTTCGTAAGAAGTATTTTCAAGAAAGCAGACCGCATAAAAACAGTTCATGGGCATGGAAGAAGGTTGCTTTACCCCATCATGTGCTGCTAATGCTGCATCGATATTTGTGTTCATGTCAAACACCAACACTTCTCAAATATTTGGACACGCATTTCGAACTTTTTAAATATGCCCACAATTCTAAAGCGTTTTGTTAATTTCAGATACTCTCCTACGCTTAGCTGATAGGCTGATACTCCTTTCAACAATTGTATATGCCATATAAGTCATAACTTCCATTTTATTCATGAAACGCCCAAAAAAAAATAAAAAATCGGTTGAATTTCATACAAATCCACACATATTCAATCTAAGACCTAAAATCCATGCTCCCAAAAAATTTTGTCACAGGATAAAGTTCAAAAAACAATTTAAGGTATTCCATCTAAATAACAGGAAATTGATCATCTTCCATTTTTTATTTTTTTTTTGTGGAATATTTTTCTTCCCCAAAAAACAAATAAAGCCTCAGTGATTTATCATATTAACCCAAAACAGCTACACGCAAAGATAACTCAAAGTGAGGCGCCATGCAACACAAATATGGTAGGCCACGCAATTGTTGACACAACCATTTCTCTGCTGATGAACATTCATGTTTCCCTTTATACTATACTATTATATCCTACTTCTGGAAGAATCTTAATTACCTCTCCAGCGGCTTCAACAGCAGCTAACCATTCATCAGAGAATGGAACAGCATTCAGTGGAAGTCCTCTTACACAATCGTCATGCTGCTTATCAATCCCAGGATCCTTGCTGCAATTAAAAAGATGCAGACGAAGATCTTCTCTGAATTTTTAAAGAATCTTAAAAGGCCTCTCATAGGATACGAAATGGCTCAAAACCAAAAAAAAAAAGGAAAAAATGCAAGGATAAAGGAAAGCTTGAGTTATACTCACAGTGGCATTGCTGCATCGGTTTCTTCTGCTCGGTATATGGCATCGTCAAACCCATGCTGTGTTTTGCTGCTGGAAGTACTATCTTCAGCAATTTTAGAATCAGCCTCCTCCACCAACATATTAATCTCTAATCCATCAACTCCTCTAACATGTAAATCACTTCTGTTTGGCAGCATCTGAGCCTTTTGAGCTGGTAAATCTGAAACTGTACCTGTGACTTGATCTTTGCTTATCTTTGAGGATGAATCTAATTCCATTGATGCAGCTTGACCACTGAGCTCAATGTCATGTTCGATTTGTGTATTAGTAAGATGCTCACAATTTTCAACAGCAGACTCCATCTCTGTGGAGCCAAGTGTTACATCTTTTGCAGCGGAGTGCTCAATCATTTTATCCATATCAGCATCGGCATATTGCATTGGAAGTGTTTCTTGAGTACAAACTTTTGTTTCACTTCCCCGAGCATTTTCCGGCCTAGCAGATAAAACACACTGATAAACATTTTCTTCCTGCAATTCTTCATAAGTGCTTTTTGGGCCGCACAAATCACTGAAACATAATTCAGACTTTCCCAGCTGAACTTGTTCAACCACAGGATGAGGTCTATGGAGCTCTGTCTGTTCTCCAGATTGTTTGCTTACATCATGCCCAACCATTACATACTTTTTTTGAACTACTGAAGTTTTCAGGTAGCTCTTGCAATTTTCAACAATTAGATTTCCATCTAAGAGCTCTTGTGCACATCCCGCATGTAAATTTTTAGTCATGTTATCTACTCCACAAGCATCTTCATTTGATTGTTCTGAGTATTCACGTTTCAATTGATCACAAGAATTTTCCAAAACGTTTCCACTAGAACCTACAACTTGTAGACCAGCATCTGCACTGTTGGCCATATCACACCTCTGGAAGCCTTCACAAGATGTGGCCTCTACAAATGAAATGCCATCATTTTCCAGTGATCTCTGAATCTCCATGTCAGAAATTTGATTGGCTTCATGAACACAGAACTTTAGCAGCTCAGATTGTTCCCCAGATTGTTCATTGATGTAAGGCATACTGCTTGCACCAACATGCATTATTGAAGCACCTTGGTTGTTATAATTGACTGCATATCCAAACTCACTTTTTACGGACAAAAGGCATTTTTCATCTTCTGCCTTTTGATGCTCAATTATAACATCTTTTCTAGAAATACCGTTAACTTGCAGCAAAGGGCTACCTTCAGACAGATTTTCCAATTCACTCCCATCAGAACCTCTATTCTTTGATGTAACCTTGTGACTGCAAGTAGTTACTGAAGCTTCCGTTGGATCTTCACATAGTTTTATAGGTGGATTAGTTTCCAAAGAAGTAACTTGATCATTTACCTCAAGGTCACGCTCACACTGTACATTAAAACAGTTAGAATTTTCTAGATAACCTGGTGCTGCATCGTTCAAAAGTGGATGTTCAGCAATTTTATCAACAATACCACCATCTTGCAAAGAAGGTTGTATCTCCAAAAGATTATTGGAACCTTTTGGTTCACTTCCACAAGCATTAGTTTGCGCTTGGGCAACACATACAGCGCTCTCAAGAACACCATCTTCCTGGTGTTCTCCAGAAGTGCTTTTCTTAAGCAGTACATGCTCACTAGGACACGATCCACAGTTACCTTGGGAAATTTGTTCAACCAGAATGAAGGGACTTTGAGGCTTCGGTAGTTCCCCAGATTGCTCAACTAGATTGTCAATGGCCATTGAAGACTTGCCAACATCAACTGAGACACTGAAATTTTTTATGCACCCCTCAATTGATAGACTGCCATCTAAGGAGTGCATTTGCTCATCTCTCATAGGTAACTTCCACACCATGCTATCTACTCCAGCAACACCTTTGTTTGCTTTCTGTGTGTGTTCTAGTTGAGAAGGACTATGAGAAGTTTCCACTTCAATTCCTAAGGAATCACAACCGTTTGAACTGACATCTGCAGTGTTTCTACTAACAGATTTCTGTAACTCTTCAAAAGTTATGCCCTCTCTGCATAAAATGTCATCTTTTGGCAGTAACTTGTCACTCTCCATATGAGAAATGAGATCAGTTTCACAGGTGTAAGGCTTAACTAGCTCAGCTTCTTCCCTTGACTGTTCACTGACATCATGTGTAGAGTTTAGTGAATCATTATGCAACATGGAACGACCCCCATCACCACAACTAATAATATTTCTAGACTCTGATCCAGAAATAACAATGTGACTTTCAAACAGTGAATGGCATTGTTTATCTTCTGCATATTGATGGTCAATTGTACAATCTGTTCCAGAAACACCTGTAACTTGCAACATAGGGCTAAACTCAGATGTTAAAATTGGATTTTCCAATTCATTCCTCGAATCACTACTCTTTGCAAAAGCATCAGTGATCTCATGATCACTATGCTGCTTCAAATGTTCGCCTGATTTTCTCTTTGAAAGCAACTTGTCATCAATCATCTGCAATTTTTTTGAATCCTTCTTGCTTGAAGTATTCATGCAAGGCCCTCCATCTTCTTGGAATTGCTTTTGAACATCATCCAAGATGCCAGGCAATTGTCGCTGATTATTTATTGGTTCGCTACTCTTAGGATCACAGGGCAACTGCGTTTCAATATTCTGCAAATTAGCTACTTCCAAGTTCAATTTCAATTTTTCTTGAGAAGCAGATTTCATTGCAGATGGAACAGGAAAACCTGTATTTGACTTTAAGACCCTAATATTTCCTGTTCTAGTGGCATCATTGATCACTTTGGCCATTTCTCCCATTGCATGCCAGGGCCCGGGTTCTTCATGAATAATATTTGATCCACTAGTTTTCTGCAAATTAGCAATGCTAAATTTAGAAATATTGCATGGCTGAGCATTTCTCTGTGGGTGACTCTCTGAAGCAGAACCTTTTGGCTGCAAAAGACATGGTAAACACATTAGAGGAAATATTTTCATCGTGACCAAATACTTGAACACTTAAAAGAGCACTCGTACCTGACCAAAGAATCCCAGTGAAGGCGATGGCATCCGCAAGCCTGACGGTTTGGCTGTTTGGAGTTTTACATATTGCATACCTCCACTAATGCCATGACCATTTTGAACAAGAGAAACAGCAGTTTTTCTCAATCCACCTGATAAATGTGTTCCCAAACCTGATACAGGATCTGGATTCATCTCTAGATTCCTAGTAGGTTCGGTAACCAGTTGCGGCTGTGACTTGGTTGAGGAACATGCATCCAGTGGTGAGTTGGCCTGTACTTTTTAGGGAAAAAATAAACCTAGTAAGTAAATGTTTCCTGTAATGTCAAAAAAAGAATAATGTATCAAGTATCAATATTGTAGCCATATTTAATCATGTAAAATTTTATTATGTTGATTTAGCCTATCAGTCAGAGGAAATTCTAGTTTCTCACCATATTTCCTCTAGTATGACGAACAGAAGATTTAGCAGCTAATGATTTACAATCAGGACCAGCTTTTGCATTATTTTTTACACTTTTGGAATTGTTTGAGGAGCCTTTCAGCGCAGCTTGCTTCTGAATATTGACACCTGAACAAGAAAAGAAGGAAATTTAAGAAAGCAAGGAAAATAATTTTAATTTCATGTCATTTGACAAGAAGATTCAATTCAACAAAAAAATTTAAAAGAAGCACAAAGCCCTTTAAAAGTAGAAAAAAAAAAATTTAATGCTTTCTAGATTGGGTAAATTGCTTGAACTGTCAATTTAATCTGAGCAAGTTCAACCCAAAAAAAAAAAAATCAAACTATTAAAATCAAACTTTTAAAAGTCAATAATATACAAGAACTACCTGGTTGAGCAATCTGATTATGCTTCAGGTGACTTGCACGTGGAATAACACTCCTGGTAGTTGTAGATTGCAAACAGTGCTTTGGTTTTGATTCTGGTACTTTAGGAAGATTTAAATCCTTGTTTATTGCTTTTGTCGTATTGACATTTGCAGGCCTTTTCTGAGTACAGTGTTAAGGATCTCATACATACAAAATTCCATATGTGAAGATAGAATAACTCAAATGAACAAACAGAAGTCTGTGAATGTCCTATAATGTGGAAAAAATCAAAAGGATATGAAGATGGAGCCAGGGGTCGTGGGCAGCCGCTGCGTTTAGACCCACTTTTATTAACACCATGGGCTGAAAGCACTTTTTGTGTAGCCTGAGCACATATTCAACAAAAACAGAATAAGTTATATTTCACCAATAAAAATTCGCAATGACAGTAAAATTTCCTGTCTTAACTACTATTTGACATTTTTCTTAAGCTCCCCTCAGAGCGTGTGCCTGTAAAAGGCCCCCAGAGGGGCAGGCTCATGACCACATCCAACCACCCCAAATATGTACAAATATCAACAAGTAGAAAAAGGGCCCAACAAAGCCCCATGGGGAATTGAAACCCCAGCCACCCAAATAGAAACAAGAAGGTGAATCATGCAGACAAAGCCACATTTATACTATTAGACATTTTCATAAAAAGTATAATGAAGAGTTCTGTCAAAGGAAGTAACAAAAGAAATTGGAGCTACATTGTCTCGAGCTGATGAATTGTGCTTTGGCAGTGAACCACCACCACTCCTTTTACCATCAACTTTAGTACTAGCGGGCAATTCTCTGAACAAATCTTCTTCTAGTACTTGTAAATCCACTTCAGCAGTGCAGTCTGAATCCCCAGATAGCGATGCCTGCGCCTCTTCATGAATAACCGACAGAATCTCTCCACTAGGCTTCCCACTAATCATTGACAATTCTAAGGGATTCAAAACACCTAAGAAAGAAGTATATGAATGCATATATCAACTAAAAATTGACAGCAGCAATTGCTGAACAAAGTAAAAGATTTAAAAATCTGAATAGAAAAATTAAGACACCTTCTTCTGTGAAAAAGGCCCTGTCCCATGCCATGCTTTTCCGCAAATTGTAACCTCCACCTTTTTTCCTCCTCTTCATGCTCTGGCGCTCCACACTCAATTTTGGTGCTTCCACTATGTTAACAATATTCTCCTTGTTATTGCTATCTTTGTATGATGAACATTTTGGTTCTTCGGCGTATTTTATATTTTTTGAACCGTCTGCAGCACAACAGCGAACTTATTTTTCTCTTGATGCAGAGCGATGAGAATTTACAGGAAACGAGAGATATTAGGGAGAGAAAGGAAAATAAGAGAAGGGAAGAAGGAGATGCAAGGGGAAACACACGTTAACTTCTCAGATTCAAATTCACCATCTGCACATGACTTCAACACACAAATTTATGGGGAATACTAACTTACAAGAAAATTAGACATAAATACTGAAGATACAATTTTTTATAAAAAAAAACCCCACATTCACATAAACCTAACTATTACTCAAACTACGCAAGTTTGGGTTAGGATCCATCAACCTTTGAGCCTACTCTTTAAAATCAGCATCTATATTGGGTCAAAATGATCTATCCACAAAACTAAAAAATCTAGAATCTTATCTAATTTCCTAGACTTCCTTCATTCTCCTTGAAACCTAGTCTTTAACAGAAGGGAATCTTAAAACAATACCATAATTTGATGCAAACTCAAAGAGTCGAGAGCAAGAGCACAATGTGAGTCCTAACTCCAAATAAAATATACACGACCGTAGAAAATCGAATCCAATTAGAATAATCATAAATTGTAAACCAAAAAAATAACGTTAAATAAGGGGATTCATGATGAGTGCACATTATAAATTCATATAACCACGACAACCGCGGCAAGATCTAAAAACGTTAAACCAACTGAAACGCCAATGGACTTGCAAGCACAACTAGCAAAATATAGATAAGCATTAACAAAATCATTCAAAATGAGTAAAATCGAACCCTAGAAAACCAAATCCCGCACTTCCCGCGTTACTGCAGATTCAAATTTTCAAATGTTCACAGAAAGACACGGACAGGAGCAAAATCAAAGTCGAATAAAGCAAATCAATCGAATCAATAAGTAATACAAGTGTGGCGAGGGAATGAAAACCCTAACTGGTCGGAGTAACGAGAGAGGGAGTGGGAGAGGGCTTGGATCTGAGAATGTGGAGAGGCGAGCATGTGAGATAGTTGTTGATATCGACATTGGCAGACTCCTGAAGCAGAGAATCATCTTCTTCACTAATCTCTATGAAATCGGAATCCATGGCTCTCTACTCCACTCTCTTCAAAATCCAAATGAGATGAGGATTGAATCGTCAAAAGAAATATACGTCCAGGGGTTTCTTCTTCTCCTCCTCCTTTTTAGAAACGTGAGGGAACGTTGGCTTGCGTGGTGGTTCTATTGCGTTTTTTCCACTGTATATTTTTTGTTTTTTTTTTTGGATTACAGACTGGGTATCACGGGTCCGTTTTACAGTCCATGTGACTAATCCTGTGTCCCTTGAAGTTGACCCCACAACTCCAAAGGGAAGGTAAATTCAGGAGTCCAGGAATAGAAATGATTCCAAGAGGATTTGAACACCTGATCTCGTGAAAGACACTCTTGCAACCCGCACTACCACCTGAACCACACCCGGAAGGTTTTTTTTCCACCGTATATTTGTTTACATTTGAAAGGTTTTGACGGGCCATGGGGTTATGCTGATAAAATGATAATATTGCCCATAAATGTTCTAATCTAAGCCATCTCGTTTTTTCAACTACTATTCTGTTGTTACAAAATGATAATGTCAAGTTTGTGAATAGAAAATATTTTCTAACGATGTTTTTAAATTATCAATAATCATTAGTCATCTATAAAAAATTTTCAATCATTGAAGGTTGACATTTTTGTGCTAGAGGTCTCAAACTGAAATTTTAAGGGAGATGGAAGGAGACATGGGATAGGAAAATGGTCTATCACTTATTTTGGCTTAATAGAATGTAAGCCTCAAATTGACTAAAAGAAAATGAAACTAAAAATTACCATATGCATGTGTGAACAAAGATCAAGAAAAGTCCTAAATAGACCCCCACGGTGTGGTTCAGGTGGTAGTGCGGGCTGCAGGAGTGCCTTTCACGAGGTCAGGTGTTCAAACCCTCTCGAGCTCATTTCCGCCTCTGGACTCCTGAATTTACCCTCCCTTTGGAATTGTGGGATCAACTTCAAGGGGCGCAGGATTAGTCACGTGAACCGTAAAACGGACGCGTGGATACCCGGTGCGTATTCCAAAAAAAAAAGTCCTAAATAGTTACTATAATCATGAATAACTTTAAGTGAGACATTTATTTCTTTAATTATTCATTAAGTGAAGCTTTTATTTTCAAAAGGAATTTATTAAAAAAAAGGGCATTTTCAGAACAATGAATAAAAGAGCATATTAAAAATTCTATGTTTTTAATTAATTATATATTATACTCTTGAATTTATTTTTAAAATCTAATTAATTGGCTAATAACAATTTTAATCTCCTGCTTATCTATACTATTTAAAAGGGGATTCCCCTATTCCCCAAAATATTTTTTTAACTACCCAAAATTCTCCTAAAATACTTTTATAATTATTTTAATTTTTTTCCTAAAGCTACTCATAATTATTTTAAAAGACTCATATGACTATCTACATTTATCCCAAAATGTCCTCATACTATTTTATTTTATTTTTACTAATTATTTAATTTTAAAAAAAAAATAGAAAGTTGTAAAGCAAGCACATAGTGCTTGCCTATGGCTAGTGTCTTCTTGATCTCAAGTTGTTATGTATTATTACAATTTTCATAAAAAATTATTGTATACATTTCGTAAAAATATAAAAATAAAATTGTGGCCATGACAAGAATTTTTTTTTTTTCCATTTATTTATTGATATGCCCTCACTTTTGGCGGAGGAATATCATGGTTACAAGACAAGCATTGAGAGATTACGGATAAAAAATTAAAGGCCTCCTAAAAACAACACCAACAATCAACCAAAATAGGACTACAAATTCAAACAAAACTAACAGAGAAACAAATCTAAACAGACCTATCAAAAATAAAAATAATAAAATAAAATAAAATCAAAAAATTTAAACTTACCAAACAAAAATCGAGAGGTTGAACTAATGGCAAAAGGAAGTGAAACCCAACCTATCCATCCAAAGGATATCTTTCAGAGAACGTGGTAAAAGATGTTATTCTTTATAGATGACATTGTTATTCATTTCTCCTTCTCTAATAAGAAAATCAGTCGCACTATTGTCATCTCTATATTGATGGATCGCCATCAACGTCACTCCTTCTAACTCCGCCATGAGGTCCTCCAAAAAATCTCTAAGATACCACAAGGTACATCTACCTTTCCAAAGCCAATCAACAATAATAAATGAAGAGGAAAAGAACCTAGCAAGAGGAGTTGTAACGACTCGGAGAATTTTAACTATTTAAAATAATAGGAAAGATAATAAAAGGAAAAGAGGAAATAGAAGAAAAGGAAAAAGAAATTTTAAAAAGGATACAAGCAGGTGCTCGTTGACGAGCGGGATTTTCTTGTCGACGAGAGATCTCCTGAGCCTCATCACCGAGTATGCATGTCTCGTCGACGAGGATTAACCGAGAGAGAGAATTTCAGGTTTTAAGTTTCGTTGAAAGGCTACATAAAGTGAAATTGTTATGAAATGCTTAAGTTATGAACATGAACAGATATGGATGGTAGAATAACGACAGACAGAATAATGTATTATAGTATTATCAATTATTATGCTAATAGAACATGTTATGTTTGGATAAGGCAAACTCTTCGCCTGAGGGCTTATTGAGAGTGCGCTAGTAGTATCAGATGTCGCAGTAGGCTGCATAACGCATTAGAGCAGAGGAAAACTATTTGTATGGGCATGTAGATTTTCCTATTCTTGAGGGTCTTCGCTGGTAAACTTTTGTATGAATTGTATGAGTATGAGATTAATTTATCACTTGAGGGCTTACTGAGTAAGGTGAGTGCCCTGATATGCTTCAGTTGTGACCTTTAAGTTACCTAATGTATCAGAGCAGAGGGGTGCTACTTGTATGGACGGGTAATCACTCCTATCCTTGGGTAGTCTCGTGGGTAAAATATCTTACATGTATTTAATTAGGTTCAGGAAATGTTTTCAAGAATTTATGTTAATGGTTTGCAATTGATATTAATATGTTATTTATAAATCTCATGTTGGTCATACGTTGTTTTAATATATTGTTTCTTCTCTTACTAAGATGTGTCTCACCTGAATACAAATTTATCTTTTTCAGGACCTCCACGAGATCAAGCTTAGAGAGCTCAAGACAAATAACATTTTTAGGTTATAGATAGAGAAAGAGTATAAATATTTTGATGATATTTTGGGATGTGTATATTTTATGCATTATGTTTTATATTTTAAGTCTTCTGGATAATGAATGGTTGTGAATACTAGAAGTGTAGGAGATATGTATAAATATGTGAATGCAGGTGGATAAATGGTGTATAGATAGATGTAGAAAACTTTGGTATTTTATGGATGGAAGAGTATGTTTATGTTTTTCACTGCGTATTATGGAATAACAGGATTTTTAGGAATAATGCACCAGATCAGGTTTAAGGGTTCAGGGCATTATAAGAGTGCCCTGAAAAAAAATTCTTTGCCGCATCCAAGACATCTTTTTTCACAATGTCTCAGTAAGATATATAAAATTTAGAGGCAAATCCATCTGGTCCCAGACTACTTTCTTTGGGAATAGAGAACACCGCTCTTTTAACTTCTTCTTCTGTCGGATCGGTGCAGAGAAAATTATTATCAACATCTAAAATATGCCTTTGAATTAACTTGGAAAGATCACAAGGTTCAACCACTGAAGACTCTAAGAGAAAATACTGAAAAAAGTAGCAGTTTCATTATGTATTACTTTCACACCATTCAATATCCTCTCATCGTTCAGAACCATACGGTCCATACAACCCTTATTTTGCCTTTGATTGATAATTGAATGGAAGAATTTAAAGTTTTGATACCCCTGAATTAATCATTTTTTTTTTTTTTTTTTTGCAATTTGTCCTAGACGAGATGCTTCACACCTGAATTTCCAACTTAGTAGTCAAGTAGTCGGTTTTGACCTCCTCAAAAAAACCTAATTGTAGCTGATTTTCTAAAGATTCCATCCCTTCCTCGAGAGCTCGTAGGTTTTCTCTCACTCTCCCAAAGACATTTTTATTTCATACACGTAAAGCAACTTTAGCTCTCCTAAGACGAATAGCAAGTTTCAAGAGACTCGAGACCAAGTCATTCCTGATGTAGACATCTTTAACACACGACAAAAACAAATCATGTGAGCTCCACATATTAAGGAACGGAAATGGAGTAGGGTCATACAAAGAGACTGATGTATTCGTATAAACCACCATGGGATTATGATCTGAGGATTTCTGACTCAGATATTTGAATTGAGCTGAACCATAGAGGTTGGAAAAAGCATTATTAATGAGAACTCGATCAAGCATAGCCCAGTTACGAGCCGCCCCTTCATGGTCATTGCACTATGACATAAGAGGGTCTGTGTTTGATAAATCAAAAAGACCACAATGATATAAACAGTTATTAAACTTCATCATAAATAAGAGTGGTCTTGGATTTCCGTCAATTCTTTCGGCATCCGTTCGAATAACATTAAAATCACTCAGGACCAACCAAGGAAAATCTGAAATTAACATGACAAGAATGTCATTGTCATAGAATCCATTTATATATATATATATATACACACATACATAAATGTGCAATCTCGTGTTTATGGAAATACTTTATTTTCTTGCTTATAGCCCTTGGCCACCAAGCTTTTTATAGGACTGCCAATTGATTTCCATCTTAGATGTCCATTGTGTATGGTTATCATGATTAGATAAAAAAAAATTTAAAGGAAAAAGAAAGGTAATATTACGATTTACATCTTATTTGGATGCATTATCATTTACCATATAAACTATACAAACAAGACATTTATTGAAAATGTGCTCTAAGTGATACAAATACAAGTGTTCTACTTTATATATATACTGTTATAAGAAAACAAGATTTTGAATTCAACGTACTGTTAGAAAAAAGAATGCCCTAAACAAATTATTGATGGATCAACTGGGATTTTGTCATTATAATAATTGTTTATAAGGAAAATATTCTTTTTAAAAAAATATATACCTCATTCCTATTCGATTCCTTATGTTTTTAGCAAATTATGTGTACAACTAACTGGATGAGACAAAATTATTCTCTGGGTTAAATTTAGCATTAAGCCTACTAGGTGCACAAAGCCACGTCAACTGAAGTCTAGCTCAGCCCCTGTGTTGTTATTTTGCTAAGTGAGCTGAAATTTCATTGAATTTATAATATGTATTGGAATGCATGTGTTTCAATTTCAATTTTAAACTTTTACCTAAATAAAAAGAATTAATTATCTACAATTTGGGAGCATGAATTTCGAAATTTGAATTTAAATTTGTATGAATTTAAATAAAATATAATACTAAATTTTATTTTCTTCCATTCTAAAACAAAATAAATCCAAATCTAAACCCGAAAAGTTATGCTTCCAAACATTACTTAAATGTGTTTTCAAATCAAGAATTTGTAATGTGTGTATTCAAATTCAAATTTGTTGGAGTTGATGTATTCCTAAGAGGGTAAGTGAATTGGAATTTTAAACTTCTTCCTAAGATTAACCAGATATTAGCAATATTTCACAACCTAGAGTCTTTCTAAATGTAATCCCAAATGCGCAGATAAATATAATGTGCGAAAATTAAATCATGCGCAACATTTATAGTCTATTGAAAATAACATACATGTGCAGTAAATAAATTGCGGAAATATAAAGTCCCCACACGGTATGTTGTCAGGATTCGACCAACACTACTTACGTTCTCGTCTCAGCTCGCAAGTCCAAGGATTCCACTAAAACTCACTTAACAGGTGGAGCGGCACCGTATACAACACCAGGTCAAATTACCAGGGTTGACCTCAACTTCTACAATCAATCCTTACAGGCTAAATTAACACCCTCTCAGGCAACGCTTGGAATACAATAGATCAATATAATTTTGCATACAATGAAAGGTGTTTCTAACACAAGCAGATTTGTACAATATTATGATCCAAATATGCAGTCATAGATAATAAGAATATATGCTCAAGTGAGATTTGATTAAACAAGATTTGAACTCTCCAAAGATGTATATGGACGTGTGTATATGTGAGAGTGATTACCTTTGATTCATAATATTACAATCAGCATATAATCAAAGGGTTCATGAATCTCTAAGTGGAAATCTCAACAATAATGTTTTTCAAATATTAAGCCCTACTGAGATTAGGGTTCTAGCTTGCTCAAAAGTATTTTATCAAATAAAGCAAGCAAGCTTTCGAATCTGGCAATGAAGATGCCAAGACTCGGAAGCTAATAAGAGTTCTTCTCAAATAATATTTATCAATCAAATATATTGAGAAAAACCCTAACTTTACTCTCCAAGAAAAATATCAAATAATGCAAGACAGTGAGAGTAAAACGTTTCAAGAACAATATATGTAAGCTCACACAAGTAAAAATCAAACTCACTTTAACTTGCAATTAGTTTGCAAGAAAGGAGCACAAGAAAAATATAACTCTCTATTTTAAAAAGATTTAGCAAGAATAAAATAAGAGAGTATAAAAAATTTGGCTTGGAAATATGAAGAATATGCAATGTGGGCTCAAGAAAATTAGAGAGTTTTTTGTTAATTATGTTGCTAATCCTCTATTAATCTCTCCAAATGAATGTGTATATTTAGATATTCAATGAATTATAACCATTGGGGGACACAAAGGTCATTTTAGAAAATTTTAATGAAAGTTAATTAAAAATAACCCTAGTTTAATGCGGTAAAAAATAAGACAACCCGAGAGTTTCGGTCGCCCGATTCTTAGGGTTGGTCGTGTAACGCCCCGACCCCTCCACGTGAGCCTGGGGTGCTACTTTAGTGACGTCTGTGTACCTGATACCATATTTATCATAATAAATGCAGCGGAAGTACTGAAACATTCTCCAAACATACATTACCAGAGTTTTAAGTTCCTTTCATACATAAAGGTTTCCAAACATCCATATTACAATCGAACCCAAAAATAACAACTAGTTCGGTCCATATGACCATTATACAAGTCTAGAGTCTTACAACATAATTTACATACACCTGAGATCGTACAGATCTTCCCAAAAAGAAACTATCTAACTTTCACCCTCTGATCTAGCTAACCTATTATTTCCTAAAAAGATGATTTGTATATTGAGGTGAGACACTTCTCAGTAAGGATGATCAAGTTAATATCAGTGTGTGGGCAGCATGCATTTAGTGCTTACAAAAAACATTCATTCTTTATTTAACCGAAAATAGCTATTTTACATTGTACGTACTGATACAGTTGAAAATACTTGTCTTATATTCCTGATATGAATAGTTCATTAATTACATAACATTATTTACATAAATTTATAGATATGCATGAAAGACAATCTCTGGGACTAAATGCCACGTATAAACCTCTGTGATCAGGATTGTGCGGCTCGAAGGCTAGACAAAGCCTGGGATGATCAACCCAGACAAAGTCAAACATACATTCGCGTCTTACTCCGACTACGCAGGCATCTGCAAATTGCATGCGTGGTTTTGATTGCCCTACCATGTCCTGAAAGTTCAGGCTTCTAGGGAAGGTACACCCTCAACTAAGGCTAATCGGCTGAAATGACCCACGCCACTCTCGCAGTACAGTGTGGGCGCACACGGCCACATAACGTACCTCTAGCAATGGTACTGTGCTCATAACATAAGGGTCCTCAAGGTTCCTAAAGCATATCATGCAATTTTAGTAATATAAAACCATATTTCAACTTATTTCATATATAACTTGTCAGAGTATAAAACTCGGCCCTTGCGGCCATCATATATATAACTCGGCCCTCACGGCCATCATATAAAACTCGACCCTTGCGGCCATTATACATATAGCTCGACCTTCGTGGCCATCATACATATAAAACTTGTAACAACTTGATTTTTCATACCATTTTTTTCCACTACTATATATAACTGTGAATTTTCACTGCCCTAATACCTTTTATTATAAATCCTAAACTACCTATGTAGCGGAGAGCAAAATACATATAACCACTTCAATATATACAATACTAGAGTGTAAGAAGTTTCCCAAAATATGCATATACAGTCTTTTCCAAAAATACCCTCAACTGAACCTAGGGACTACTCCAAAAATGACCTCCCAAAATACCTCTCGGGGTTTGGCCAACTGTGCCTACGTCCCCGCCTCTAGCTCGCAAGCTCGAGGATCCCACTAAAGGCTCACTGAAAGGGTGGAGCGGCACCGATTACAACTAGATCAATTAGCACAGGGCTGACCTCAACCTTTACAACTAGGTCAATATTAAAGGGGCTAACCTCAACCAACATGTCTTACCAGGATGACGCACCTAGCTTTCCTAACCGGGTCTAAATCAATCCGAGACTATTTCAAAGGGCTAGTCTCCCTCTTCAGGCCCGTGCCTGAAAATACAACAGATTTGAAATACAATACAATGGTACAGTGATTATGCTTTCATGTAAAGCAGATATGTACCCAGTTATGCGCAATCACATATACCACCAAATGATATAATATGTAAGCTCAATGTGGTTTAATATATAAACTCTCAAATATATTTACTATCAGTGTAATGTGTGTGTGAGAGTGTAAACCAGTATAAACTTTGTGTCATGAGATATTCAATCAACGCACTCAAACAAAGATATCGGCCATATATATATATATATATATATATATATATGTATGTATATATTTCAATTAACATATTTTCTCAATCGTATGATGCTCAAGTAGTGTATATATTTGGTTTGCAAAAAGAGATTTAATCTTTGTATACATCAAAATAGATAACTCAATCAATATTGTCACAAAGATCAATATCACATAAACAAATGTCTCTTCAAATATTTTTCAAGATAAAGCGCAATAGATATTTGAAAATGTTTTGAAAGAGTTTTTGCAATCCAAAAACAAATACAAACTTCCCAAAATATTGCAATGAATGTGCAATACTCAGAAGTTTAATATAAGTCTTCTTAGGAGAGACTTATTAACAAAATCCCCTAAGAACACTTAGGTTTGTCTCTCAAGAAAATCATATCAACCAAGCAAAACAGAGAGAGCAAACCTTTCCAAACAAACACTCAATCAACTTACCAAAGAGTTTAGGCAATAATAGAAGGTAAGTATGAGTAAATGGAGTGAGAAAATGATTTTCAAGGAATTTCTCCTAATCAAGATTGCTAATCCTATGCTAATTTTTGCAAATGATGGGCTATTTATAGATATTGAAAGAATTATAGTTGTTAGGACATGTATGGTATTATTAATATTGTTTAAATCATTTTAACTCTAATTAACACTGTTTAAAAATATTTAACCATGGTAAAAATGCAAGGCAACCAGAGAGCACCGGTCAACTAGAATACTTTCGGTTGACCCAAGCTCATATGGTTCGGTTGACTAGGCCAGAAATGAACTGCCTAGGTCGGTCAACCGGACGGGTATGTCCGAGGCGATTTTTTTTCAAATCAGCGAGATTCGGTCGACCGGGGTGAAAATGAACTAACTGGTCGATCGACCAAAATGACATATCTGAGGTGATTTTTCAAAATCAGCATGGTTCGATCGACCTGAGCTAGAATGAACTAAGTTGGTTAGTCTCGTTGGGATAACTCCCGAGGACCCTCGGTCGACCAGGTTGGTGCAATACAAATTTCGCTCGGTCGACTAGGAAGTCAAATTATTGACTTCAAGGGTAGTCCGTCGATCAAGGTCAAATAAGCTTTAGAAGCTCGATCAACCGGACTGCGGTTAACATGTTGATCCAGACCTGATTCGGTCGACCAATGGCAAAATGACTTGTATAGGTCGGTCAACCGAAAGTCCATAACTTGTGCAGTCCGGTCCTGTTTTATTCCACAATCACCCTATTCAAGTGCCTAACACATACAAGTACAATGGTGAGTGTCATAAGGTCCTTTTTAGGTCTTTTTGAAGACACCGAAAAAATTCAGTGTTGGTCGACCAGTATTCCCTAAGGTCTTTCTAAGGTCATTTTTAGTTTACGGTTGGTTTGAGCTTACCTATTAGATCATGCATGTGATGTGTGTGAACTTATTACAAACCAATCCCTATTTACTATTACAGACCCTTTGCATAAAAATGAAATACAATACAATCGTAAATTGGGTCTTCAGCTTTAGTTCCTCTTTGTGCTATCACTATGATCTGCCAATTAGAATACCTGCACATCAACTTGGCAGACATTAAATACCTTAGTATTTGTCATAATCAAAACAGGGATATGACCTATAAGGTCAAAAAAGGACCCTATCTCCCATACAAATCTAACTTATTTCATTCAACTAAAATCCCATATTCACTATTAAATATCCTCCCTGATCTAAATTCAAAATCCAATCATGTAACCTAGACACACGACCCGACAATAGTTTACTATGACTTTCTTCAAATCGTCACCCTAGGAAAAACACAGAAATCGTCACGAAAATCCTATACACAGACTATAGAACAAAACCTCAAATCCTTTCCTATACTCTTGTATTGCTTCCGCTACACTCTAAAGTTTACAGAACCTAACAACCTAGACTCTGATACTAAACTGTAACGACCTGATTTTTCATACCATTTTTTTCCACTACTATATATAACTGTGAAATTTCACCGCCTTGATACCTTTTATTATAAATCCTAAACTACCTATGCAGCAGAGAGTAAAATACATATAACCACATCAATATATACAATACTAGAGTGTCAGAAGTTTCCCAAAATATACATATACAACCATTTCCAAAAATACCCTCAACTGATCCTAGGGACTACTCCAAAAATGACCTCCCAAAATACTCACCCTACTGACAAGGTAGTACTGTAGTCCCCTCTATCTACTAGCCTGATCTACTCGCCTAGTTAAATCACCTGAAAAATATTAAATCATTGGGATGAGACAACGCTCAGTAACACGAAATAAGCTATTACTAGTGTGTGGCAGGTGAGTTTACATATTTGTAAAAACTAATTTTAGAATACCATAAATAGCTGAGTCTGAGAAAACATGTATAAATAATGTGCAATATAGTTTATACCTATGTTTTTTAACATAAACTATTTTTCTGAATTTTCTATTCATAATACTTCTAATATTTATAGGTATGTCTACGATTTCTATAAATCTGAATATATATATATATATATATATATATATATGTAAAATAACTGAGAAAACTTCCCTGGATGGATAATTGAAAGTCGTTGCAGGACCTATCCTAACTGGCCGACCACGATAAGTCAACTGAACTCTGAAAGTCAGATTGGCCTCCTCAACCCTAACTGACGAGGAGCATGCCCGCAACATAAGCACAATCGACTGTTGAATCCACATACTATCTGAGTTATGTGGTTGCACTATGAACTGAATATAACTACGGTACCGTGCTCTGCTGACTGAATCTGGTCCATCAAGGTCTGATATTATATATGTAACTGATATTTTTATATTATTGGTTTAACATGATTTTGAAATAACCATAATATTACAAAATTGATCT
Organism: Malania oleifera; assembly: GCF_029873635.1. Lineage (NCBI taxonomy): Eukaryota > Viridiplantae > Streptophyta > Magnoliopsida > Santalales > Ximeniaceae > Malania > Malania oleifera. The sequence continues at coordinate 22,046,094 of NC_080418.1, forward strand.
GAAAATCTGAGTAACTGGTTGAATATTTAATGTTTGTATATCTATGTATCTATTTGAGTATCTGATAATCTAGGTGTTATGGTTCTAAAATCATGGTGTTCTGAAATTAGTGAAAATATATATTTCTGTACGTATACTGTTAATCATGTTTCTAAATATACTACATAATTTCTATCTGTATATATATGCTAAAAAATTCATCATTCTATAATATATATATATATATATATATATATATATATATATATCCCATGACATTTTCTGCTAATATACTGTAAAACATGGTATTTGTAACTGCATAAATACTGTGCTAATTTACTATAAGCTCATGCCACAAGATTTGAATAAATAAATTCACATGCTCTAAAATCTGTATTTTCTACTATACAAATATTTTATAATCTGAATAATAATAATCTAGTAAAACATGTAATTTCTACTAATAATCATATTAAAATTTCTAACATAGCATATTTCCCTTACCTTACTATCTGAACACTAACTGCTATTTACAGTCTTACACGTGCGGTATTCATAATTTCAACATCCTGAGATAATACACACATAATTTCTCAATCAAACAACTGAATTCACCTAAATAATTATCGCATACATACTTCCCCAAATCCACATATGCTCAATTCCTAAACTATAATCCATATATTATTTTACCGGCGTTCATAAAACACCACCCACTAGGGTCCTCAACCCTTGCCTGCAAGGTTCCAAAACACCCTATCCCTGAAAATATAATACCTTGATTTTACTTCACAAAACTCTAGTATATTCGCATATAACACGGAATATGGCCTCAAATGAACTAAGTAATACTGAAAATACTTAAATAATCTACTTACCCTGGTTTTGGGATGGTTCCCAAACTTCTCAAACAACATTTTGCTCTGACTATATTGTAGAGAATCTCTCCAAGATCACTGTTGTAACTACATGCTTAAATTCTTGTATAATTAATCACATATAATATATAGTCAACCTGAACTCGTGGGTAATGGGGACGTACCTGTCATACACAGCGAAAACCTAAGCAACAGTAAATATAAATTACATTCTCTAAACGAAAAGGCATGTAATATCAGAGTAAACTACAATCCATCATAGTAGTGTATCATATACAATCCCCAAAACATCCAAAAATATATTTAGGATCCCACAACAAAAATCTCCTGATCCTAGTACAAAACCTACCCTCCTAATGGGTTAGCACCAAACTAACTCAACGGCGGCCTCGATCCTCCGGTCCTTCTGGGTTTCTTGAAAATTTATTTAAGCTAGGGTGAGACACCTCTTAGTAAGGAAAAATAAATTAAATACAGCTGTGTGAGAACATGAATATTTAGTGCTATAGTAGATATATAGTACATTTCACATGCTAGAAAATACTAAACATCACATGATTGTGTAAACATATAATTTCATAATTCTAATAAATCATATTGTTTATGAATTGTCTGATATAACTAATAATACTGTAATTTACCTAGGATATATAGCTAGCTAATGTCATGTATTATCCCCCATGACGGATTGTACGGCCCAAAGGCGGGACTTGACAATGGCTAGCCGACCACTGTCGAATCAAAAATGTCTGTAAGTACGATGGGCCCGCCACACCCTAGTCCAGACTTTTAGGTGGACGTCTAGAACTCTATACTGAAAGCCACATCGACTATCCATCTCCCACCTCCTCTACATGCAGGGGCGGTTAGCACAAGTCTTAACTGTAATAATCTGATCTGTATAGCTATGGTACCGTGCTCCTGAAACTGAATTGAACTATCATCCGAGTTCTGATAACATATAATACATGATAATATAGTGTTTAACATAAATGGATTGATAGCATTTTCTATAATATCATAAATACATACGACCTTGCGCTGTTTACTTTCATATCTGCGGCCTTGCGCCGAAATCATACATATATACGGCCTTGTGTTGAAATCATACATCATACACGGCCTTGCGCCGGATATCAATCACAGCCTTGCACTAAAAATTTCATACATATCTATCTGTATAAATAATTTATTTATCATATATTTTAAAATCATAATGTACTGTATTATTTCATAATCTCTAAAAATCACTGAAATATGCTTTATTTGAAAAATTACCTTGACATCATATAGTTTGCGTAAAAATAATATTCATGCCACACAATGCTGAATAAAATCATACTTTCTATTATGAAATCATCTCTTCTGGCATTTTATACTAAAAATATACATTCTAGTGTAACAATAGTATTTTCCCAATTACACATTTTCTTAGTAATACTCACATATCATACATGTTTTCTGAACATAAATCTACTAATTATTTCATATTAATTTTCATGGAAAAATTACTATTTTAGTTTATTCCCTTACCTGACAATTGAAAAGCCCCTATGAAATTTAGTCCTACACCCGTAGGGTTCCCCATACAATACCCTGAAAACAACATCTCTCAGAACTAAACTTTGGTATTTCTTCGTGTACAACACTTCCTATAACTATGGAAAGACCAAATTTCGAATAAAAAGTCTTACCATGAATTTGAAATGAATTTCAAGGTAGCCCTACTGACGATCCACTCTGGTGGATTTGTAGAGAACTTTCTCAGGAGCGTCGTGGTGGCTTCAGATCGTCGAACTGGTGAGAATTCGGCCCAAAATCTTCAAAAGAAAAGAGGAAAATCGAAGAGGAGTGAGAGAGGGAAGTTTTTTCGTGATTTCTTGCTGTAAAACCCGAGTTTAGGCTATTTATACACTGACCTTCGTCGACAAGACACGTCACTTCGTCGATGAGGTCATGAAGGAAATTCGTCGACGAACACTATTCCTCGTTGAAGAAATTCAAAGTTGAAGAAAATAGCCTTTCGGTATCTTCTCGTCAACAAGACACGTGTCCTCGTCGACGAGCCCAATAAGCAACTTCGTCGACGAGGACTTGCTGTGACCCCCTTTACAATTTCCTTTTCTCTCCTCCTCCTATTATTAAATTATGATAACTATTTGAGTCTCTACAACCGTGGTAGCTTCTGATCGTCGAACCGAGGAGGGACAGAGCCAGAATCTTAGAGAGAAGTCAGAGAAACTGTTTTAGAGAGAGAGAGAGAGAAAGAGAGAGAGAGAGAGAGAGAGGAACTGTAAAATGAATTTTTCGTAAAAAATCTGTTTTAGGGTTATATATAAAATGTTGTCCACGTGGCCTCGTCGACGAGCCAAGTCACCTTGTCGATGAGTCCAAGTTGTAGTATCGTCAACGAGCGCCTACTCCTCGTCGACGAGATTCAAGCTCTGAAAATGGCCCTCTTAGTAACTTCTCGCCGACGAGATGAATGTCTCCGTCGACGAACATAAGAAGGATGCTTGTCAACGAGCACCCTGTGTTCGTCGATGAGACCCTGTAAATTCCCTTTAAATATTTCCTTGTTTTTCGCTTTTCTTTCATTATTTAACTACTATAATTCTTCAAGTCTCTACAAATGTAACAACCTACTTAATTTGCTATATAATTAATTACATTAACACCCTGATACCACTAAATTGTCATAAAATCAACCTGAACCCATGGGTAGCGGGGATACACCTGTCATACATAGCGAAATCCTAAGCAGCAATAAAAAATTGAAATTACATTCTCCAAATCATAAAGTGCATAATACCAGAGTTATCTACAATCCACCATAATACTACGTGCATACACATATACCATCCCCAAAACATCAAAAGATATATCTAGGATCTGATATCAAAGCCCATTGACCCTAGTTTAGAAGATTCACCCTTTTAACGGGGTGGTAATCACTGCTTCAATGGCGGCCATGGTCCGCCGGTCTATCTGGGTTCCCTAAAATGATTTAAGTTGGGGTGAGACACCTCTTAGTAAAGGAAATAAACTAAATACAGTTGTGTAGCAACATGAATATTTAGTGTTATAATAGATATATCGTACATGTGACATACTTGAAAACACTGTTAATAGCATAACTACGTAAACATATAGTTTCATAATTCTACTAAATCATACTATTCATAAATCGTCGAATATAACTAGTAATTTTGAAATTTTACCCAGGATGAATAGTTAGCTAATGTCATGTATTACCCCCCCATGATGGGTTGTGCAGCCCTAAGGCGGGACTCGACAAGGGCTGGTCGACTACTACCGAGTCAAAAATTTTTGTAAGTACGATGGACCCGCCAAACCCTGGTCCGGACTGCTAGGTGGACGTCTACAACTCTACACTGAAAGTCTATCGACTATCCATCTCCCACCCCCTCTACTAGTAGAGGCAGTTAGCACAAGTCTGAACTGAATTGAACTTTCATATATAGTTACGGTACCGTGCTCCTATAACTGATCTGAACTATCATTCGGGTTCTGATAACATATAATACATGATAATATACTATTTAACGTAAATAGATTGATAACATATTCCAATTTCTGTAATAACATAAATAAATGCGCCCTTGTGCCGATTACATTCGTATCTGTGACCTTGCACCGAAACATTCATAATTACAGCCTTGCGCCGACTATCAATCACGGCCTTGCACCGAACATATCATACATACTGATCTGAATAAAGGTATTATTTATCATGTAGTCTAAAATCATAATGTACTGTATTATACTGAAATAACTCCAAATATGCTTTTTCTGTAAACTTGATTAACATAATACAATTTGAGTATAATAATATTCATGCTACACAATACTGAACAAAACCATAACTTCCATTCTAAAAATCATATTTACTGTATAACAGCAGTATTTTTCCAAATATGCATTTTCTACCATTATACTCATACATAAAATACATGCTTTTTGAAAATCAATTTGCTAATAAGTAATAATAATTTTCATGGAAATAACTGCTTTAATTTACTCCCTTACCTAACTTCTGAAAAGATCCTATAAAATTATGGTCTTATACCCGTAGGATTCCCCATTCAACACCCTAAAATCAACATCTCCCAGAACAAAATTTTAGTATTTTCTTGACTACTACAATTTCTACAACTACAGGATAGTCAAGTACTGAATATAAAGTCTTACCCTAAACTTGGGATGAAATCCAAGGCAGCTCCATCAATGATCCACTCCAGTAAATTTGAAGAAAACTTTCCCAGGAGTGTCATGGTGGCCTCGGATCGTCGAGTCGGCAAGAATCCGGCCTGAAAACTTAGAGAGATGGAAGATGGGTCGAACAGGAGAGAGAAAGAGAGAGAGAGAGAGAGAGAGATAAAGAGAGAGAAGTTTGTGCATGAGAATTCAGCTAAAAATGAAGTTTAGACTATTTATACACTGGCCTTCGTCGATGAGTTACGTCACTTCGTCGACGAGGTCAAGAAGGAAATTCATTGATGAATGCTTATCCTTGTCGACGAAATTCAGCACTGAGATATATCCTCTCGGTATCTTCTCGTTGACGAGACACGTCCCCGTCAACGAGCCCCTTATGTGTACTTGTCAACGAATCCCCTGTGTTCGTCGACGAGACCTTGTTTAATTTTCTTCTTTAATTCCTTCTTTCCTCTCCACCTCCTATTATTAAATTACAATAATTATTCGGGTCTCTACAACAAAACTCCCTGCATTTTCACAAACAATTCCAATATTTTAAAAACATTCATCATTTCGGTTATAAAATAGTACATACATATCATTCACTTGCCACACAATTTCTCGTATTTTAAAACATAGCCCGTAGGCAACCAAGAAAAACATAGCATTGTCAGTTTAGAGGATAAACCAAACTTCATACTGTTCATTTGTACTTAAAATAGAATAACATATATCCTAGGTTTGAAAATGGGTTTTTTGAATGGTCGGTTTTTGAAACATCAACTAAACACATAAATATACTAACTCCAAAACCATTTCGTATGGTTCAAATTCATTAAAAAGTTGACATAACTTAATCTTCTTACATGTTTCTAAAAAAGAAACCAAAACGGACAGAAAAACCAAAACCCTAGCTTTTTTTACTAGTGAAACTATAAGATTCGGCGAGTCGAAAGAGAAGAGAATTGTTTGCTTTGGTGTATTCCAAAGAGGGGGTGAATTGGGTGTTTAAAAAATTTATTCCTAGGTCAACCAATCTAGCAGCAGCATTACACAAACCTAGGGTCTTTCTATTTAATTTTAAACTCAATCAACACATGTACTACATATAATGAATCAAGCATACAACATACATGTGCTGAAAAATAAAAGTGCAGAAAAATAAATTTTTGGAAATATAAAGAACACGCACGATATGTTATCGGGGTTTGGCTAACTGTGCCTACGTCCCCGCCTCTAGCTCGCAAGTCCAAGGATTCCACTAATGCTCACTTAACGGGTGGAGAGACACCAGTTACAACCAAGTCAATTAATGGGACTGACCTCAACCAACACGCCTTACCAGGATGGCGCACCTAGCTTTTCTAACCGGGTCTAAGTCAGTCTGAGACTATTCAACAGGGTTAGTCTCCCTCTTCAGGCCCGTGCCTGGAATACAATAAATATGTAATACAATTTTTTCATACACGGAAATATGCTTCTTCACAAGCAGACTATGTACTATAATACAGCATAGTATAATAAAGGCACCTCAAGAATGTATAAACTATAAGTTTGGTGCTCTACGTGTGCAATCAACAATTAGTATAGTGATTATCTCAAGTCAAGCACATAAGTGTTTATAAAAGCTAATATTTGAAACTAAGCAATGATAAACTCTCAATCTTAGTTTAGGGTTTCAAAGATTCAAACTAATAGAAATCTAAAATATCTCCAAAATAATTTTCTCAATAACAATGCATAATAAGATATTCAAATTTGAGCTTGTAAAATATTTTTGCACACCAAAAATTATAAGCCCTAATGATTCTTGCAATGAAAATGCAAATACCCACTTAACTATAAGATTTTTCCCACACAAATATTTATCAAATAAAATGGGGGGGGGGGGGAATCAAGCTAAACCCTCAATATGGAAATCACAAGCAAAGCAAGTGAGGGATTTTTAGAAATTTAAAAATGATTAACAAAACACTTACAAAGTAAGATTTCTCAAAGGAATGAAGGTATTTGAGTGTTATGGACTTAGTAGGAGAAAATAGGATTTGGAATTTTTCAAAGAATTTAGGCTTAATCCTATTTGCTAATCTTGCCTTAATTTTGCAAATGAAGAAATATATATAGGCGTAGACAAAATTATGACCATTGGGGACACTAAGGGTATTATTAATTTTTTTTTAAAAACCATTAAGAAAATTAACCATGTTTATTTAATTTTAACCCTAGTAAAAATTAATTTAACCCGAGAAGTTCGGGTGCCCGGTCTGAGGTTCGGGTGCCTGAATAGACTTAGTTGAAAAAGTCATTTTAAAGAGTTTGGTCACCTGAGTTTAGGTTCGGTCGGTTGAACAAAAGTCAGAAACATTTTTCGCGTGGTTCGGGTGCCTGGTGCTAAGTTCGATTAATTGAACTAGCCAATTCAGTCGCCTGAGCCCATTTTGAACGTGATTGTTCGGGTGCCCGTGGGGTTGAAAAGTATTCTAACACAGGTTCGGGTGCCTAAGGGAAATACGCACAATATAGGTTCAGGTGCCCAAAACATGAAGTTAACATGTTGACTTGTTCAGTCGCCCGAACCCTCTCAATATTTTCAATTTAAGTTCAATTTTATCCTATTTTAATTCCCCTGATATAGTGAATGATAATGGGGACTTTCTTACGTGCAAGTTCTGGGACCTAGGGTCTCTCTAAGGCCTTTTTAAGTGCGCCAAAAAACCTGGCGTCGGTCGACCGTTCCCTAAGGCCAATCTACGGTCTTTGAGCTTTAGTTCCTACATGCATGTCATGCATTAATTATTATGGACCATTCCTATGTTACTATTACAGACCCAAATGAATAATAATGAATTACAACATAAATGATCTTCAGGGTCTTCAAGCTTCTAGCCACTGTGTGCCGCATGCCATCAATATGATCCAGCTAGTATGATCCGGCACACAAACTTGAAAGCCATCAAATACAAAAAGTATTTTTCATTATCAAAACTAGGAATGGCCTATAAGGTCAACAAGAATAATCTGGGAGCACAAGGGAGCTCATAGGAGGCTTTTGACGCAAGAAACTCGAAACCCTAGTAGAGCTCAAAAGAGGAGATTTTTTAGTTTCCTTAAAAAAATGAGCCCATTCTTATTTATAGAAGAGTAGCCTAGGAGAAAACTGCGCTGGTTTCCCCTGTTCCCACAAAACCATCTCCGAATTTGTGGTTGACTGGCCCATTTGACCCAAAACCGGTGATGATTTTTCTCTGCTCTCAAAAACCGTCTACGGTTTTGGTCCTACTCGCTAAATTTATTCCTTTTTCTTTTGTTTTCCTATACTTCTCTCTTTTATATTTATTTTCTTTTATTTTTCAGGTTTGGGTTTCTACAATCTCCCCTCCTTATAATAATTCCGTCTTTGAAATTTGCTAATCGTTACTGCTCATTTCCTAAACTCACAATCCATCTCTATCGAAGAGTCGGTAGCCACCCACATAGTGGCTCCGTCCCAAGTCTATTAGATACCCTCACTTATGGCGGAGGAATATTGTGGTTTCACATAATATCTCAGGAGTTCACAGTACCATACATAATTCTCCTAGAGACCATCCATACATAAACTCATAAACAACTAACAAAATACACATACTTACCTTACCTGACCTACAAATTAACTAACACGTACCTATTCAACTATACCGGTCTGCCTAATATTGATCCTCACTGAAACGTTGTGGGTACTTCTGGCATATTTCTATCTCTAGCTTCTAAGAAGCCTCTTCGACCACATGGTTACGCCACAATACCTTCACTAATATTATTTCCTTAGTACTAGTTCCTGTATTTTTCGATCCAGAATCTGAACTGATACATTCTCGTAAGTCAAAACATCCCCGATCTCTAAGGGTTCATAGCTAATCATATGCATAGGATTTGAAAAATACTTCCTCAGCACTGATACGTGGAAGACGTTATGAACTCTAGACAATGTTGGGGGTAACGCCACTCGATAAGCAAATGGACCAATCCTTTCTAGGATCTCAAATGGCCAAATATATCGAGGGCCCAACTTGCCTTTCTTCCGGAACCTCATCACTCCCTTCATCGGAGCAATCCTAAAGAATACCATATCCCCAATCTCGAACTCTAGTTCCCGTCGGTAAGTATCTGCATAACTCTTCTGCCAACTCTGTGATACTTTTATTTTTTCCCTGATAAGTTTGACCTTTGCAGAGGTTTTCTGAACTAATTATGGACCCAACACTTGTCGCTCACCTACCTCATCCCAGCACAACGGAGATCGGCACTAACAACCATACAAAGCCTCATATGGTGCCATCTCAATACTAGCCTGATAACTATTGTTATACGTGAACTCGACTAACGACAGGTATCTGATCCAACTACCACCAAAATCCAATACACACACCCGCAGCATATCTTTCAGAATTTGAATAGTCCTCTCATATTGTCCATCCTTCTACGGGTGAAGGGCGGTACTAAAGGTGAGTTGGGATCCCAAGGCATCCTACAAACTCTTCTAGAAATGAGAGGTGAACCGTGGATCTCGATCAGAAACTATAGAATCAGGGATGCCATGAAGTCGCACTATCTCCTGTACATGAAGCTCTACCAGCTTAGTTATGGAGTAACTAACTCTGATTGGAACGAAGTGCGCAATCTTTGTCAACCAATCCACAATAACCCAGATAGCGTTTTGCCCACGCACCATTGAAGGCAATCCCAATACAAAGTTCATCGAGATATGCTCTCACTTCCACTTGGGAATGTCAAGTGGCTGTAGTGGTCCTTCTGGCCTCTGGTGATTGGCCTTCACCTATTGACACATCAGGCACTTCTCTACAAAATGGGCGATCTCTCTTTTCATGTTAAACCACTAGAAAGAACCTCGTAGATCCCCATACATCTTTGTGCTTCCTGGATGTACCGTATATAAGGAGTGATGTGTCTCTTCCAGGATGGTTCGTTTAATCTCGTCATCATTCAGTACGTAGATCTGGGTGTGAAATCTCAACACCCTATCATCAGAGACATTAAAATCTACATTTGTCCCATCCTATACTCCACTCACAATCTCTGCCAACTTTACATCTTTCATTTGAACTGATCTGATCCTCTTCTGTAAGGTTGGTTACACTACCAGACCAATAATGAATGCGTGGTGATTTCCTTCTACTAACTCTACCCCCAACCTTTCCAGGTCCATCCTAATGTCATGCTGAATCCCAATTGCTGAAACTGATGTCGCCATTGACTTCTAACTTAAAACATCAGCTACCACATTAGCTTTCTTGGGGTGATAACTAATAATATAGTCATAATCTTTAATCAATTCAAGCCACCTGCGTTGCCTCATAATCAACTCCTTCTAGATGAAGAAGCATTTAAGACTCTTATGATCAGTAAAGATCTCGCACTTTTCACCATATAGGCAGTGCCTCTAGCTCTTTAGTGTAAATATCATTGCTTCCAGCTCTAATACATGCATAGGGTAGTTCTTCTCGTACTCCTTGAGTTGACGAGAAGCATACATAATAGCTTTTCCCTATTGCATCAAAACACACCCAAGCCCTTTCTAGGGTGCGTCACTATAGATCATGTAACCACTATCCCTGATGGAATGGTCAACACTAGGGCTATGACTAGATGTTGCTTCGACTCCTAGAAGCTCTACTCACACTCACTAGTCCAGTCAAACTTGCTGTTCTTTCTCATAAGCTGTGTCAAAGGACCTGACAGCTTAGAAAAACCCTCGATGAATCTGTAATGACCTACTACATTTTATAGTTTTTTTTTTTTACTAAATACTATGAAATTTACACTGCTCTGATACCTTTTAATTTAAATCTAACCATCAACCTAAGCAGCAGGAAGCTGAATATGTAGAACATAACCACACATATATTACAATACCAGAGTGTTTGAGTGTTCTTCAAAATATACATATACTACTATTCCCAAAATATCCTTAATCGAAACTAGGGTTACACAACAGTACTCCCTTCCCAAAAGGACTCACCCTACTGACATGGCAACACTGTAACCCCTCTACCTACGAGCCTGATCTGCTCGCCTAACTGGATCACCTGAAAATGTCAATTTATTGAGATGAGACGACGTTTAGTAAGACGAAATATGCTATTGCTAGTGTGCGGTAAGTGAGCTACATGCTAATAAGTCTGACTTAGAAAATACCATAAATAACAAGCTAAGTCAAACAAGTATACCTGTTACAATATAAATGATACCTATGTTGCTTAACATAAACTGATTTTCTTGAATATTTATTCATAATACTACTAATATTTATAGGTATGACTATTTTTTGAAAATCTGATCATACACATATATAATAACTGAGAAAAATCCCTGGATGGATAACTAAAAGTCATGATTAACCCCTCATGATAAGGTTGTGCGGCCCGAAGGCAGGACCTAACTTGGCTGGCCAACCAGGGTAAGTCAACTAAACTCTGACAGTCAGATCGATCCCCCTCAACCCATATCTGATGGGGAGCATGTCCACAATATAGGCATGATTGACTTCTGAATACCACATACTATCTGAGTAGCAGTTGCACTCTGAATATGTATATAGCTATGGTACCATGCTCTGCTGGCTGAATATGGTCTATCAGGGTTTGATACTATATATAAGTAACTGATATTTCTAAAATACTACTTTTACCATGATTTTGTAACAACTAAAATAACCATAACATTATATAAACTGATCTGACTAAACTGTAATAACTGAATATCTGAGATATCTGCATAACTAAAATATCTGACTAACTGTAGTAACTGAATGTTATGGTTTTGAGGTGTGTATATCATAGTATTCTAAAAATACTGTAAAATACAAGTTTCTGTACATATACTGTAAATCATGGTATTCTAAAAATCATATAAACCTTGCTGATCTAATATTAAACTCATGCCACACAACTAAATAACAATATTATCAAGATCTGAAAACTGTATATATGGTCTGAATAATAATTTGCTAAAAATACATGATTTGTACTGAATCATAATAGATTTTCCTAACATAACATATTTCCCTTACTTGATTCTTGCTAAAATCCCCTACTGTGACGGGTCCAACACCCGCAGGATTCCCCACTCAACACCCTGAAAACAACATTTTTCATAACAAAATATCATTATTTCTTTGACTACTACACTTTCTACAGCTGCTGGAAAGCCAAATATTAAATAAAAGTCCTTACCCTGAATTTGGGATGAAATTCAACTTCATCCCACCAATGATCTGCTCTGGTAGACTTGGAGAGAACTTTTCCAAGAGCGCTGTGGTGACCTCAAATTGTCGATCTGGCAACTAACGGGGCCGAAATCGAAGAGAGAAGAGAGAGAAATCGTAGAGGAGAGAGAAAATGAGGATTTTGATGATAATTTGCGTAAAAATCCAAGTTTAGGGCTATTTATACTATGAGCTTCGTCGACGAGCGACTTCACCTCGTCGACGGGGTCAAAAGGCAATTCGTTGATGAACTCTCCCCTTCATCGATGAAATTCAGAGTCGCCCAAAATATCCTCTCGGTATGTTCTCGTCGACGAAGCATACCCTCGTCGACGAGCATAAAACACCACGTTGTCGACAAACGCGAAGCGTTCGTCAATGAAGTCAGCTGCCTCCTTCTATTGCTGTTTCCATTTTTATCTCTCTTTATTATTATTTAAATACCATTATTCTTCAGGTCATTACAAAATCGGCGATAGTACCCTGCTAGACCCAAGAAACTTCTGATCTCATGTATGTTCTTTGGTCTCACCCAGTTTACTACTGCCTCTACTTTGCTTGGGTCTACTCATATTCCTTCCCTAGACACTACATGTCCCAGAAATGTAGCCTATTCTAGCTAGAACTCGCATTTCTTGAATTTAGAAAACAATCGCATTTCTTGAATTTAGAAAACAATCTCTTCTCTCTGAGTACCTAAAGTACCAACCTCAAATGAGTTTTATGCTTTATAGGACTCCTCGAATAAATAAAGATGTCATCAATGAATATCACCATGAACTGATCTAAGTATGCATGGAACACCCTATTCATTAGATCCATGAATTCTGTAGGTGCATTCGTCAAACCAAATGGCATAACCAAAAATTCATAATGGTTATACCAAGTTCGAAAGGCTGTCTTCGATACATCCTCTGACTTCACCTTCAACTGGTGATACCCAGATCACAGATCAATCTTAAATAAAACTTGTGTACCCTTCAGTTGGTCTAACATATTGTCAATACGTGGTAACGAGTATTTATTCTTCACTGTTACCTTGTTGATTTCTCTATAGTCGATGCACATCCTCATCGACCCATCCTTCTTTTTCACGAACAACACCAGTGCTCTCCAAGGTGATACGCTCAGTCTTATGAAGCCACTATCCAGAAGTTCTTGTAATTGCTCCTTTAACTCCTTTAGTTCAGTCGGAGTCATTCAGTATGGAGCCTTAGAGATTGGCGGCGTCCCTGGATTCAACTCAATGGCAAACTCCACCTCATGATCAGGAGGCAACCTCGACAAGTCCTTAGGAAATACATTTGAGAACTCCCTTACCACTGGGATATCTTCCAGCTTCAATCCCTCCTTTGTTGATTCTTTCACACGCTAAGTACCCCTGGCAACCCTCTAGAAGTAATCTTCTTGCTTGAATCGCTGAAAGGATCCATGGTGCGGAGTGCACACACCAACCTACAAATTTAAACTCCTACTCCCCCCGGAGGTCTAAATACTACCTCCTTCCTGTAGCAGTCTATGCTGGCATAACTGGAAGCTATCCAATCCATCCCTAGAATAATGTCAAATCCATGCATATCAAAGACGATTAGACTAGTAGGCAGCCTTCTCCCCTGAATTTCCACTAGGCAGTCTTTAATCACTTTACTGCAAACAACAACTAATCCTGTCAACTTAACCACCCCTAACTCGACTCCTAACGATATATTCTCTACTCCCCACACTTAACAAACCCCCCCCCCCCCCAGATACATACGAGTGGGTCACACCTAAATCAAAGAGCACAACAACTTTATTAGAAAGCAAATAAATAATACTTGTAACTACATCCCCAACGTACTCGACGTCACCCAGTGTCATAGAATACACCCGCGCCTAGGCAGTGTTCCCCTAGTGATCACCTCGGGGTGCCTAACTCCTCCCGTACGATTGCTGCTAAGGTGTGTAATTCATTGTCGCATGACAGTCCTGCACTTGATGCCCTGCTACACCGCATTGGTAGCAGACAGCTACTCCAGCCCTACACTCACCCCAATGCTCCTTATGGCATCTGGGATAAGTGGCATTTCGAGAACTCCCCTGAGGGGCTCGTGATTCTGTCTCCTATCGCTGGCCCATAAAATTACCGAGTCGTTTCCATGTACTCTGGATGGAGCTAGGCTGAAACCCCTAAGACAAGGGCCTCTTCTTCTGGTTTACTACTTTCTCTCCCTCTTGAATGCTGGTCTCGACCGCCATGGCTCTATCCACTAGCTTGGTGAAACTCTGCGTCAATAACGCTACCACCTGCAATTGAATACCCTGCCTCAAGCCCCTCTTAAACATTCAAGCTTTCTTCAGCTCATCTAGAAAATATATGTAGAGTGAAGCGAGACAACTCCACAAACCTGGCCGCATACTGCTGCACAGACATGGACCCCTGTGTCAGATATAGAAACTCCTCTGCCTTCACCTCTCTTGTGGCAATGGGGAAGTATCTGCTGAAGAAGACTTCCCTGAAATGGCTTCAGGTAATAGATGTATACCATAACCTCTATCCCTCCACTAGCTTATCCGATCTCCACCATCTCTTTTCCTCTCCCATTAGTTTAAAGGTGGCAAACCTAACTTTCCGCTCCTCTATGCATTCCAGCCCACCCAACAGTTCCTCAATCTCTTAAAATCAATCTTCCGTCACAATCAGGTTTGCTCCCCATGAGAATTTCAATGGAATCATCTGAGAAAACTGCTGGAATGTGCAGCCTCTATGAGCCGATAGTTGACCCTACTCTCAAGAATCCCTCCGAGCTTCTTTCTTAGCCTATCGTGATATACTATGCAGCACAGCTGAGGCCTCAATGTCATATTCACTAAAGGTATTCATATGATTGTCCCCTCCAGCCATAACCTCCATTCCCCTGGGATCCATCCTGAAGATAGGATAGAAACCTACTTAGAAATTTCACATTTATTAAGGTCGATGCAAGTATGGAATGACTAATAGTTAAAACATATAAATTTGCAATTAAAGGAATCACTTATACATTTCTGCTACAAAATTGCCAAGGTATCGGTCCAAAATCATGACGCTGACACCACATATATACTTTTCCAACCTATCATCCCCAACCTGCATTTTTGAGCTCCAGTCCCTCAACCTATAAATGAAACCATCGATGGATTTACCGTGGTTTTCCTGAAATCGTCATTCCAAGAAAAGCACAAAAGACCATCGAAAGAAATCTGCCTAATTTACTAACTCTTATCCTCATCTCATCTCAACCTATACTTTGATAATCCTACTCTAGTAAGATTTAATGGTAAAAGTCTACAGAACCTAGCAAACCTAGGCTCTGATACCACCTGTAACGCCCCGACCTGCCACATGGGACCGGGGTGCTACTTTAGTGACGTTTGTGTACCAGATACCATATTTATCATAATAAATGTAGCGAAAGTAATGAAACATTATCTAAACATATATTACCAGAGTTCTAAGTTCCTTGCATACATAAAGGTTTCCAAACATCCATATTACAATCCGACCCAAAAAGGAAAACTAGTTCGGTCCATACAACCATTATAAAAGTCCAGAGTCTTACAACATAATTTACATACACCTAAGAGCATACAGATCTTCCCAAAAAGAAACTATTTTAACTTTCACCCCCTGACCCTGCTAAGCATGATACCTATTATTTCCTAAAAAGATGATTTGTATATTGAGGTGAGACACTTCTCAGTAAGGATGATCAAGTTAATATCAGTTTGTGGGCAGCATGCATTTAGTGCTCACAGAAAACATTCATTCTTTATTTAACCGAAATAAGCTATTTTACATTGTACATACTGATACAGTTGAAAATACTTGCTTTATATTCCTAATATAAACAGTTCATTAATTACATAACATCATTTACATAAATCTACAGATATGCATGAAAGACAATCCCTGAGAGTAAACGCCATGTATAAACCCCCGTGGTCAGGGTTGTGCGGCCCGAAGGCTAGACAAAGCCTAAGGTGATCAACCCAGAAAAAGTCAAACATACATCCACGTCTTACTCCGACTATGCAGGCATCCGAAAATTGCTTGCATGGTTCCGATTTCCCTACCACGTTTTGAAAGTTCGGGCTTCTAAGGAAGGTACACCCTCTACTAAGGCTAATCGGCTGAAACCACCCACACCACTCTCACAGTACAGTGTGGGTGCACATGGCCACATAACGAACCTCTAGCAACGATATCGTGCTCATAACATAAGGGTCCTCAGAGTTCCTAAAACATATAATGCAATTTAAGTAATATAAAACCATATTTCAACTCATTTCATATAAAACCTGTCATAGTATAAAACTCGGTCCTTGTATATATAACTCGGCCCTCATGACCATCATATAAAGCTTGGCCCTTGCAGCCACCATACATATTAAACTTCTTGCATTTTTACAAACAGTTCCAGTATTTCACAAACATTCATCATTTTGGTTATAAAATAGTACATACATATCATTCACCTGCCACACAATTTCCCGTATTTTAAAACATAGCCCGTAGGCAACTAAGAAAAACATAGCATCGTCAGTTTAAAGGATAAACAAAACTTCCTACCGTTCATTTGTACTTAAAATAACATATATCCTAGGTTTGAAAAAGCGTCTTTTGAACAGTTGGTTTTTGAAACATCAACTGAAAACATAAATATACTTACTCCAAAAACAATTCGTATGGTTCAAATTCATTAGAAAGCTGACTTAACTTAATCTCCTTACTTGTTTCTAAAAAATAAATTGAAAAGGACGAAAAACCAAAAGCCTAGCTTTTCGTACTGGTGAAACTACGAGATTCGGTGAGCCAGAAGAGAAAAGAATGATCTGGGAGCACGAGGGAGCCTATAGAAGCCTTTTGATGCAAGAAACTCGAAACCCAAGCAGAGCTTAAAAGGGGAGATTTTTTAGTTTCCATGAAAAAATGAGTTCATTCCTATTTATAGAATAGCAGCCTAGGAGAAAACTGGCACTGGTTTCTCCTTATTCCCACAAAACCGTCACCGATTTTGTGGTTGACTAGCCCAATTGACCCAAAATCGGCGACGATTTTTCTCTGCTCTCAAAAACCGTCTACGATTTTGGTCCTGCCAGCTGAATTTCTTCCTTTTTATTTTATTTTCCTTTACTTCTCTCTTTTATATTTATTTTCTTTTATTTTTTGGGTTCGGGTTTCTACGGGTCGCTAGAATAGACACACAGAGAAAAATGAACTTTTTATCTTCGAGTGCCTGAGGGTGAGTTTGGGTGGCTAAGCTAAGGCAATTTCCCAAACGTTCGAGGTTTGGTTGCCTAGTGAATGGTTCGGTCTACCGAACTTCATAATTTGGTCGCTCGAGGGGGATTTTGATGTAATAACCCAAAGAATGATGGTGTTTAAATAATATAGAAAAGGGAAAAATGGAAACAGTAACAGAAGGAGGGTTGCACTTTGGGCTCATCGACGAGAAGATACCGAGAGGATATTTGGGCGACTCTGAATTTCGTTGACGAAGTGGGAGAGTTTGTCGACGAGTAGCCTTCTTGACCTCGTCAACAAGGTGACGTGGCTCGTTGACGAAGCCCATAGTATAAATAGTCCAAACCTCAGATTTTTACATAGGAAATCAGAAAAATTCCCTCTCTCTCTCTCTCTCTCTCTCTCTCTCTCTCTCTCTCGCTCTCTCTCTCTCTCCTCTCTACAGTTTCTCTCTCCTTTCTCTTCAATTTTGGCTCCGACATTCACCAAATCGACGATCTGAGGCCACCATGACGCTCCTAGTGAAGTTCTCTCCAAGTCTGTCGGAGCGGATCGTTTGTGGAGCAGAGTTGGAATTCATCCCTGGGTTAAGGTAAAACTTTTTATGCAAAATTTGGTCTTCCCATGGCTATAGGAAATGTTATTCACAGAAAAAATACTAAAATTTAGTTCTGAGAGTTTTCGTTTTCAGGGTGTTGAACGGGGAACCCTGCGGGTGCAGGACGAGTGTATTTTAGGGGGGTTTCTTCTCAAAAATCAGGTAAGGGAATAAACTAAAACAGTTATTTTTTTATGAAAATTATATTATTATTTATCAGCAAATTTATTTTCAAGAAGCATGTATAATATATATGTGAAGATTGGTAAAAATGCATATTTGGGAAAATACTGTTATTATGTTGAAATGTATATATATTAGTATGAAATGCCAGAAAATATGATTTTAGAATGGAATGTATGTGTTATTCAACATCGTGTGGCATGAATATTATTTTACATGAAAAGTGTTATGTTATGGCAATTTTACGAATAAAGCATGTTTTTTAGAGATTATGAAATAATGCAGTACATTATGGTTTTGAAATACATGATATATGAATGATTTCTTCAGAATATATGTATGAAATATTTTGTGCAAGGCAGTGATTGATAGCCGGCGCAAGGCCGTCTTTTACGTATGATTCCAGAGCAAGATCGTGTTTTACGTATGATTCCGGCGCAAGGTCGTATTTATGAAAGAAACTGGTGCAATGCCATATGTATGTATGTTCTTTCAGAAAATGCTATCAATCTTTTTATGTTAGACGTGTATATTATCATGTGTTATATGTTATCAGAACCCGGATGATAGTTTAGTTCAATTACAAGAGCACGGTATCGTAGCTATACAGATTAGATTACTATGTTCAGACTTGTGCTAACTGGCCCACAAGGGGCTAGGAGATGGATAGTCGATGTGGCTTTCAATGTAGAGTTATAGACGTCCACCTGGCAGTCTGGACCAGGGTGTGGTGGGCCCATCGTACTTACAAACATTTTTGACTCAACAGTGGTCGGCCAACCATTGTTGGATCCCGCCTTCAGGCTGCACAACCCGTCATGGGGGGTAATACATGACATCAGCTAACTATACATCCTGGGTAAATTTCAATATTATCAGTTATATCAGACATTTCATGATCAGTATAAATTATTAGAAATTATGAAAGTTATGATTATTCAAATATGTGATTATGAATGTTTTCCAGAATATGAAATGTACTATATATGTATTATAGCATTAAATGTTTATGTTGTCACACAGCTGTATTTAGTTTATTTTCCCTTACTGAGAAGTGTCTCACCCCCAAACATTAAATAATTTTTAGGAAACCCAGCAAGACCGATAGATGGAGGTCACCGTTGAGTTAGTTGTGCTACCCCGCTAGGAGGGTAAGTTTGAACTAGGATCAGGAGATTTTGATGTGGGATCCTAGAGATATTTTTTGTATTTTTGGGAGTTTGTATATAAACATCGTGTTTTGGATTATATTTGACTCTGGTATTATGTACTTTGTGGTTATGAGATTGTGATTTACATTTACTGATGCCTAGGTTCCGTTGTGTTTGACAGGTGTCCCCATTACCCACGGGTTCAGGTTGACTATTTTACTTATTATGCTTTATTATATGATAAGATAAGCAGGTCATTACATTTGAACTAAACGTTCAGTCGCCAGGGAACAGTGGAATTGTGGCTTTTAAGCATTCGGTCGAACGGGGACAATTAGTTCAATTTAATTTCAATCGGCCAAGAAAAGTCAAAAGTTGACTTTCTAGTCGTTCGGTTTACCGAGGCGTTTATAGCGCCGATGGTTCAGTCGACTGAGGCCTCTTGAAAACTTTTCTTCTTCTTTTGACCTTATATGATTTAATCCCCATTTGTATATGTTTGCAATTTTGGCTTAAGGAACTTAGTCATGATGTGTCCTATGATTAATCATGGCCTTGAGAGTTAACCCCAAAAATCCGACGTCGGTTGACCGAAGTTCCCTAAGGTCAATCTATGGTCTTGAGCATATAATCCTATCATGCATGATGTAGTTATTACAAACCATAATAAATTACAAACCAAAGAATAATAATAAATGCATTTACAAATAAAGATGAACACGTCTTCTTCTTTACTCTTCATATTTCCATGGAATATGCCAGGAGTATGTGCTCTTTAAGTTCCTTCTGGCTTCCATTCCCTTCATCACATGTGCATGTTAAGATATAAACCTGCTCAAATACTAGATGCACACGTGAGAAACATATGCTTTGTCAACATCAAAATAGGGATTGAACTCAAAAAGTCAACAATCTCCCCCTTTTTGATGATGATGAACGCACCAGAGCAAAATGGGTTCAGCCTGAAAAGACTCCCCCTAAAAATATGCATAATATAAAGATAAGAAGTAAAGGTCAAGCATATCCAAGACAGAAGACATTTCAAATTAATTATGCATTTAGTTTTTGCGTTTAAAGCACACTTAAGTTTGGACCATTCAAATTATGAGTATGAAAGATATGCAACATTTTACTCAAACAATTCACAGTTTATTGAAAATAGCATACATGTGTAGTAAATAAATTACGAAAATATAAAGTGCACACACGGTATGTTATCGGGGTTCGACTAATACTGCCTACATCCCTGCCTTAGCTCGCAAGTCCGAGGATTCTACTAAAGCTCTCTTAATGGGTGGAGCAACACCGTATACAACACCGAGTCAAATTACTAAGGCTGGCCTTAACCATTACAATCAATACTCATAGGCTAGGTTAATACCCCCTCAGGCCACAACTGGAATACAACAGATCAATATAATTTTGCGTACAATGAAAGGTGCTTCTAACACAAGAAGATTTGTTCAATATTATGATCCAAATATGCACTCACAGATAATAAGAATATATGCTCAAGTGAGATTTGATTAAATAAGATTTGAACTCTCCAAAGATGTATATGAACGTGTGTATACGTGAGAGTGATTACCTTTGATTCAAAATATTATAATCAGTATATAATCAAAGGAATCATGAATCTCTAAGTGAAAATCTCAACAATAGTGTTTTTCAAATATTAAGCACTACTAAGATTAGGGTTCTAGCTTGCTCAAAAGTATTTTATCAAATAATGCAAGCAAGCGTTCGAATATGACAATAAAGATGCCAAAACTCGAAAGCTAACAAGAGTTCTTCTTAAATAATATTTATCAATCAAATATATTGAGAAAAACCCTAGTTTTACTCTATAAGAAAAATATCAAACAGTGCAAGATAGTGAGAGTAAAAAGCTTCAAGAACAATATATGTAAGCTCACACAAATGAGAATCAAACTCACTTTAACTTGCAATTAGTTTGCAAGAAAGGAGCACAAGAAAAATATAACTCTCTGTTTTAAAAAGATTTAGAAAGAATAAAATGAGAGAGTATCAAAATTTTGGCTTGGAAATATGAAGAATATGCAATGTGGGCTCAAGAAAATCAGAGAGAGTTTTTTGCTAATTATGTTGCTAATCCTCTATTAATCTCTCCAAATGAATTGGTATATATAGATATTCAATGAATTATAACCGTTGGGGGACACAAAGGACATTTTAGAAAAATTTAATGAAAGTTAATTAAAAATAACTCTGATTTAATGCGTTAAAAAATAAGGCAACACTAGAGTTTCGGTCACCCGGTTCTTAGGGCTGGTTGCCTGAACAGTCACACAAAGAAAAATGAACTTTTTGTCCTTGGGTGCCCGAGGGTGAGTTTGGGTGGCTGAGCCAAGGCGATTTCCCAAACGTTCGAGGTTCGGTCGTCCGGTGAACGACTCGGTCTGCTGAACTTCATAATTTGGTCGCCGAGGGGGGGGATTTTGAATTAAACGTTTGGTCGCCTAGGGGACAATGGAAATGTGGCTTTTAAGCATTCGGTTGACCGGGGACAGTTAGTTCAATTTAAGTTTGGTCAACCGAGCAAAGTCAAAAGTTGACTTTCTGGCCGTTCGATCAATCGAGGCGTTTATAGCATTGATGGTTCGGTCTACCAAGATCTTTTGAAAATTTTTCTTCTTCTTTTGACCTTATATGATTTAATCCCTATTTGTATACGTTTGAAATTTTAGCTTAAGGGACTTAGTCATGATGTGTCCTATGGTCAATAATGGCCTTGAGAGTTAACCCCAAAAATCTAACGTCAATTGACCGAAATTCCTTAAGGTCAATCTATGGTCTTGAGCAAATCCTATCATGCATGATGCAGTTATTACATACCATAATAAATTACAAACCAAAGAATAATAAATGCATTTACAAATAAAGATGAACACGTCTTCTTCTTTACTCCTCATATTTCCATGGAATATGGCGAGTATGTTCTTTTTAAGCTCCTTCTAACTTTCATTCCCTTTATCACATGTGCATATTAAGATATAAATATGTGTTTTGTCAACATCAAAATAAAGATCAGATTTAAAAAGTCAACAAAATTCAAAATTCTCAAACATAATCTAAGAATGGAGAAACTAAGTGTCTCACAAATTATGATTAGGCTTAGCTTTTGTGAGGCATTGTTAAAAAATAGTGTCATTCAAAGAGTTGCCCAATCTCACCAAACTTAACAAATCCAACACTCAACCTAAGCCAAACCAATAATATGTTATTGATATTATTAATTATCTTGAATAGCATTTTTCCCGATAGTGATTTCAGTTTAACATATCTTATTTTATTTTTCAAATTTTAATCTCACATATTCCTTCATCTTAGTTTTTCATGTTCTTAAAAAAACAAAAAAACAAAAAAAACAAAAAAATAGAGAAAACCCCAAACTGCCGATTTGATTCAGCCCCACCTAACAACCAAATCGAACCAACTATATAGTTAATAGGTCAACTTAAGATATGACTTCCACTAAACCAACAAGGTTGGTACAATAGAAATTTTGAGCACAATTCAACTAAACACAACCTAGATATGACTTCCACTAAACCAACAAGGTTGGTACAATAGAAATTTTGAGCACAATTCAACTAAACACAACCTATGAGAGCGCAATTCAACACTATGTACACCTGTATAGTTAACGGGTCGACTTAAGATATGATTTCCACTAAACTAACAAGGTTAGCCGAGCACAATTTGCCCAAACCTGACCCATGAACACCCCAATTAAAAAGTCATCTTCAAGCCCAAGACCAAAAAACATGGTCACCCAAATTGCATGCTATTGAGTAGTAAACAATTATGGGATAGAATATTTGCTTTCATCCTTCACATTTGCTTCCATATCAGACTATTTACATCGGAAACAAATGATGCATAAACATGTGACATCAAACAAATTTAAAAGGATGAAATTAAAAAGAAGACATTAAGGAAAAAGAAAAAGAAAAATCCCACCCGCAAAATAAGCTTCAAAAGACACGAGAAAGACACTAAGTTTCATGTTACATGGGTACAAAGCTTTTAGGTAATGTTACACTCTCTAGAGTCTCCAGTAAAACTTTCCTCAGAAGTGGCATCACCAGGTGTGAACCTAAATACATAAGCCCCGCCTTCATCTTCTCCCTCACCATCTGCATCAGCTCCTCCCTGTCTCCTTTCAATGTAAGCCATTGTTTGCCTACCCTGCAGCCTCAATACATGCATGATAACATCAGGCGTAAGAGTAAGTCGTGAGTCCTCCCTGCCTTGCCTGTTCGCCTCCATTATCTGTTTCACACCCCAGCAAAAACAAATAAGCCACAGAAACTTGGGGTACTCGAAGTAATCATTTCCTACAAGCATACATCCAGTCATACACAACACACACACACACACACACACACACATGGATAGAAGAGACACAGAGAGCGCCCAGACTGTACCTCTTCTACATCATCAGGCAATGGTAGTGTGTCCTCTGGCATGGGAGCCCAAAGCTTTACAGTCTGTTCTATTCCACACGAGGCAAGAACAGGCATAAATGGATGGGGTTCAATATGATTTGCTATGTACTGATCGCCAACCATCACATGCACAAGTTTAGCCCCCTTCTTCTTCCACATAAAAATATGGCCACAATCAGATCCACTCAAGACATACTCGTCATTTGGTCCGAAGAAACTCACCCCTTTAACCGTTCGTGAATTTCTGTGCCCCAAGTAAGCTTGTGCATCATCCAGTTTTTGTAGGTTTTCAGATGAGGCAGCCAATGGGGAGGAACCCATCCCCATGTTCTTCTGAAACAGATATACAAGCTCATCATTGTAAGAGACAAGGAGTTCGCTAGTGTTGGAGTAGGCCAATCCTGTGATGTGAACATCCTCAGTCCCAATCAAGTGATGAGGACAAAATGTGTTCACAGGCATGTCTGAATGACTTGATGCATCCGAATGGTATTGTCTTATGTCATACACACGGGCATACTCATCTGAACCTCCTACAGCAAAATAGTTGGGATTTCTTGGGTCAATCACAATGGACTTCAACCTTACACTGCTAGAAGGATGCTGCTTGTCTTTTGTGAATGAGGAGCAAACAAAAAGCTTTGTAGCAGAATTATTTCGCAGATCAAACTGAAAAGGGAAAAAAGGGGGAATCATCTGAAACTAAAAAGATGTCAAAGTGGAAGCATCAGCAACAAACAATTACAAAATTGACCTACATGCTGAACAAAACCATCATTGCCACAGCTATAAATTATGTAGGGGCTTCCAGGCTCCACAGCAAGCTTGTAAACATTGCCTAGGTGCTTCCCCAACCTTTTTGTACAGACTTGACCGCTCTCTGAGACCTGTCCAAGCCTCACCTGAAAAAGGAAGGAATTTATGTACAATCCATGCTACAGAGAAAAGGGCATCACAAATAGATTCATCATGTGACAAGCATGCTCCAAAGCAGCTTAAAACCCAAGGCATGGACACAGGAGGAACAATAATCAAATAATATATGTATTTCTATAAGTTAGTCCATCTTATTCCACCTATACGGTTAAAAAAAATTCTTATCTTTCACCTTATCCCATTCCTACAATAAAAAAACTAAAAAAGGTCAATTTTTTTTTTTCACTTTAAAAGACACTATGATACCATTATAAAAGTAGGAAAAGTAGGTGCATTCTGGCAAATTCACTGCATGTACAAGTCATGCCAGCTAGTTGTCTAAAATTAACTTCTATTTCAGAATTCTGGGCTTATCTATAAGGATCAGAACACGCCACAGAAAGTCCAAGGTATCATCAGTTGTGTTATTTTCCAGATGTTGACTCAGATCTGCACGTAAGGTGCAAATGTGCTCTGGTGTCTAACTCTTCTGATGTCTAAAAAACTAAACCACAACCACAGGGCCACAGTTAAATTATTTCAGCATTAGATTTTTTATTCTTATACAGCACAGGGTAGTATTAGCTGTCTAACACAGTATAATTGATGACAATGTTTCAGTAACATAAGGAAACTTCTCCAGAAAAACTTCTAGGGCACTAGAAATATGTCCAGTGTTTTTCGTTTTTTGACATGTCCTTGCTATTTAATTTTCAAATCACAACCGTATAAAAGTAAAAAGATGGTATCCACAACTTTATACTAGCAAGCAAAGCAGGAAACTTACAAAGTTTCAAAAACATATAGTTAACTAATGGACAAGATGAAAAATCTGATGAGATGATTACAAGAACCAAACCAAGCCACCAAGCTCAAATTCATGGAGTTTCCAACAGCTTCAATATATTTCATTTTATTGAATGCCTAAAAAACCAACCCAATTATTGGAACTACTTGGGGTTGGCTAGATGGATCCTCTTCCTCTGTTCAACTAGGGGCAAATTAACTAAGAGAGTAAGATGATAAAAATAGAAGGGACCATTGCATCAGCGCATGATCAGATGCTAAACTATAAACTTATAAGGAAAAATACACTCCGAGGAAAAAAACCAACTACGAGAAAAGGTCACTAAATCAGCACTTCTCAATCAACAGAGAAAGATATTCTGAATAAACAATAATGAAGAAAGTGAAAAATCTTGTACAAATTCACCTGACCATCACCAGAAGAAGTTACTATTTTACGATCATCAGTAAATGGCATAATTCTAGTCTGGAATATGTTGTCTGAGTGCCCTGAAGTATATGAGAACCGCTTAGTTTCAGTAGCCCAATCCCAAAATATGACTTTTCTGTCGTCTGAACCCGACACAAGAACCTCACCAGTAGAATTAAATTCTACTGTATTTACACAGCCCTCATGACCATTTAACTTCCCATAGAGATTGATTCGATTCACAAGAACCTGCACCAGAAAAGTGACCAAAATAAAGCGGAATCGATCCTGATAATAAATTCTCAATTTCTAACAAACTAAAACTTTGATTACGTGGTTCATGGGATGTCTATTCCTAGGAATAGAACTGCCATAATATAAGGATTGATAGCTTACAAAGAAGATATGTTATATTCATAAAGAAAATGACAACAAAATTTTTTATGGATGGATAACATGGAATAGACAAAGGAATGACAATTTTCAAAAATTTCCTAACAGGAATCTAGGGGATGACTATTCATATTCTAATCCATGTTGGATGAAATAACACTAGCTTTTGCATGGTAACTTATTTATAAATGATTATATCCCTTCACAATTTCTACAACATTCTCATGTTATTACATTCTATCCTTAGAATAGATATTTTGTAAACCAAATGTAACCCAAATGTAGAGAGACTTCTACTTCCTTCTAATATAATTAAAACACAAATTCACAAAATGAATCCAAACTTCCAACATATTCATTCTTCAATGTACAACGTGATAAGACCCTAGGGTTTTAGCATGGAGAAATTGGGAAAATTTTAAGAAGGGAAAATAGTAAGAGAAAATAGGATTTGATCTCTTCGAGGGGATTTGCCTCCAAATTAGCCAAAGGCTATGAAATTATGTTATTGCTTGGATGGAAAAGCCTCCTAGGGTTACATATATATATATATAGGGTAGAGAAACTTACTCCTATTAGGAATGTAAAATATCCCAATCCAAGTCCTTAATGGACTCAATCCCAATTGATTTGGGAATCCTACCACATTAAATAAAAATCCCAACATCAAATAGAATTCATTGGGAATCATAATAGATTAATAAGAAAACCCAATTGATTCGGGAATCCTAGCATTCTCACCTCCTTCAAATCAGCCTTGTCCTCAAGGCTGAGCAGCAATAAACTCTAGGAATCTTTCCTCCAAGTATTGATAAGTTTCCCAAGTTGCATTTTAAATGATAAGTGAGACCAGTGAACTAAAACTTCTTCGATGTCTCGATTTCAAAGTTTGACCACCTCGCGATCCAAAATTGCTTGTGGCTGTACTTGAACCTCACCCGTAGGTAACATCAGGCAAGTGGCGCTGCATAGTAACTTGCTTCCCTAACTTCTTTTTGAGGAAAGAGATGAAAAACTGGTTGTACCTTAGAATCTGTTGGTCAGTCAAGACGATAAGCAACAGGGTCTATATGTTTTAGGATCTTATAAGGCCCATAGAATCTAGGAGACAATTTCATTGAAGAACGAACAGTCACAAATATCTGCCCATAGGGTTGTGGCCTGAGAAATACCAAATCTCCTACTGAGAATTCCCTTTCACTATGGTGCTTATCAGCTTGCTGTTTCGCACGAGCTTGAGTTGCAACAATATTTTCCTTGAGGAGCTGAAGCACTTTGTCTTGATCATGTAACTCCTTGTCAACTTGATCAACTTTGGATGATCCAGCTGAACACCTAGCGAGAACAGGAGGAGCTCAACCATAAATAGCCTCGAATGGAGTCGGTTTGATGGAGGGATGATAAGTGGTATTATACCACCATTTTGCCCATGGAGTCATAGCACCCAATCCTTCAATTTGTTGCTAGCAAAGCAACTTAGATAAGTCTCCCAAGCACCTGTGAACAACTTCAGTTTGCCCATCTAATTGTGGATGATATGCAGTGCTCATATTCAATTGTGTTCCTTGCAAACGGAAAAGCTCCTTCCAAAAGTTGCTGGTAAGGACATTGTCACGATCACTGACAATAGACTAACGAATTCCATGCAACTCGACAATTTTCTCAACAAAAGTATGAGCAACACTTATAGCAGTATAAGGGTGCATTATGGCACAAAAATGAGCATACTTTGTGAGATGGTCCACAACAAAAAATATAGTAGACTTACCATGAGAAGATAGTAGTCCCTTAATGAAATCCATGGAGATATCGGTCCAAGCTTCTTTCGGAATAGGAAGAGGCTGAAGAAAGCTTGGACTCGCCACGGGCCCCTTTCTGTCGTTGACAAATATCACTTTCAACCACAAACTTTTTGATTTCATCCTTCATTCCCTTCTAGTAAAATTCTCGAGGAATACACTTGTAGATTCTAAGAAAACCAGAGTAACCTGTAGCCAGTGATGCGTGTAATTCTTGCAATATGGTTTTCTTGTGGTCTAAATCAGGCACTAATAAAATCCTCCCTTTATACAATAAGTTTAAATAGTCCCAAAGGTAAGGAGGGACTAAAGTTGGCTCTTTTTGTAACTTTTAGATCATACCTCTAGACTCCAGATTTTGCCACCATTCCATCCTAGTTTGTTCAAGAGTAGGCAGGTACAGAAATAGCTTTAAGTACAACTCGTTCAGGAAGTCGTGCGAGTGCATCTGCTACCACATTCTTAGTCCCTTTCTTGTAAATAATCTCATAGTCATAGCCCAACAACTTAGTGACCCACTTTTGTTGTTCCATGGAAGAGATTCATTACTCCAAAAAATACTTTTGACTCTTGTGATAAGTTCAGATTTGGAAATACCGACCAATTAAATATGGTATCACTTTGTAACTGCATGTACTATGGCTAGCATCTCTTTGTCACAACCAAACATGTCGATGTGGAATGAAGAAAGAGCCTCACTCGTAAAAGCAATAGGGTGTCTGTCTTGCATTAAAACTGCACCAATGCAAACTCCTAATGCATCAGACTCAATGATGAACACCTTGTTGAAATCTAGCAGGGCAAGAACTAGTGCGGTGGATATTGCATGCTCAAGCTTGACAAAGGCATTTTCAGTTTCCTCACTCCATTTGAATGCACCCTTTTTTAGTAGAGCGATCAGTGGAGCGCCAATTTTTCCATAATCCTTGACAAACTTGCGGTAGTAACCAGTTAACCTCAAAAAATCCTCATACCATTTTGATTATTTGTGGAATAGGCTAGTTTGTCATCACTTGTATTTTAGAAAGGTTAGAAAGGTCAACTGAAACACCTTCTTAGGAAACAATATGCCCAAGATATTCCACATGCGATCCAGCAAAACTGCATTTAGATTTCTTGACAAACAAATGGTGCTCATGAAGGGTGGTGAGCACAATTCGCAAATAACCTAATTGATCTATAAATCAATATATCATAAAAAAAATATGAGAACAAACTTACATAGGTAACGTCATAAGATGTCATTCATGAGACTTTGGAAGGTCAAAGGCGCATTGGCTAACCCAAAAGGCATAACCAAGAACTCGTAATAGACATCATGCGTTCCAAATGCAGTCTTCTAAATGTCATCCTTGTGCACCCAAATTTGGTGATAGCCTAATCTAAAGTTAAGTTTGGAGAATCGCTAAGCACCTCCCAACTCATCTGACAATTCATCCACAACAGGGATAGGATATTTATCCTTCATAGTGTTCTTGTTCAGTGCTCGATAATCAACACAAATCTGCCAAGTGCCATCCTCTTCTTCACTAATAAGATAGGAGAAGAATATGGATTTGACACTTAGTTGAATTATGCCTGCATCTAACATTTCTTTCACTTTCTTTTCTATTTCTAATTTTTGAACATAAGGATTGCGATAAGGATGAATATTAGTAAGGACACTGCCTGGCAATAGAGGAATACGGTGATTATGTGTTTGCTGAGGTGGCAATCCTTGTGGCTCTGCAATTGGTTAGAAAATTCTGAAATAAGAGAGTCTAGCCCTTCATCCTAACCAGATTGATGTTGTAACTTTGGTGCTCAAAATTTTACCAAGCAACCATGTCGCTCTTTTTTAAGGAGCTTCTCCATATGATGACTTAAAACTGTACCGACCGACATTACCACAATGTTTGCCTTTAAGAGTAGCTGTATGGAAATGTTTGCCTTTAAGAGTCACTGTATGGCCATTCACGGAAAACTTCATAAGCAATTTACAGAAAGTTTTAGTTATATCACCTAAAGTCCTTAAATCATTCAATACACAAAGCCACTTCATAGTCTTCTAGTGGCAGCAAAAAGAAATCAACATACAAGCCATGGTTTTGCATAGGAAGTTTAATCGTCAGACAGTTGCTCTAACATGTCAAGGTCCTTCCATCGACAACCTTCACATCAAACTTTTCACATTGCTCCACAAAATAGGCTAGCCATTTAGCAATTTTACTGTCTATGAAATTATTAGTGTTACCCATATCAATTTAGGAAGCCACTAATTTTCATGGTTTAACGATTAGCATAACCAACCAAAGCATGAACTAAAGAAGTGATAGATTTATCATTATCATCAGATTTCATACCTTCTTGATCAAAATAAGGGGGTCATCCTCGACCTCTTCACTGGTTCAATTATCAACAGTTGTCCCTTTTTGCAGCAGTGCCCTCTATGCTAGTTTTCATCACAATGCCAACACAAACCTTTTGTCATTCTCTCTTTAAGTCCCTCTTGAGTCAATTGTTTGGCAAAAGGATTGCAAGGAGCAGGTGGTGTGATAGTGCTGCTGACATTCTGTTTGCTAATCATCTTGTTGGAGCAACATCGTTCTTCTCCCAACTTCTCTTCTTCTAATCGTGCAAAAGAAATTGCAGCAGTCATAGTTTGTGGCCGATGTACTTTGACCTCACGCAGAATTTCAAGTAGGAGACCTTCAATAAAAGTACCGACCAGTTGGCTTTCATTCCAATATTTAGTCCTATTTGATAGCTGCTCAACTATGTCGAGTACTCCAAGATACTGCTAGTTTGACTTATTTTAGCAAGCTTTACATTGATATTCTCATATCCAGTGGGCTCAAATCGGACAAATAATCCAGAAACAAATTTTGCCCAAGAAGGCATTCCACAACGAGTCATACCATTGAATAGCATCACCATCTAGACAAATAGAAGCAACCTCAACTTTAGATATTTCTGGAGTGTGGTGAAAGCAAAATTATTTTTCAGCCTTAGAAACCCAAACTATAGGATATTCCATTGAAGAAATTCCACCTTCATACAAGAAGGACCACAATCATGCTCTCCTTGGTAACCTCCTTTGCACATATACAGCTGCTCCCCACGATTAGCTGATGTAGAAGCATCATCTTCTCTCTCTTTGTGGGAAGATGTAATGAGTAGTTTAGAGAGCGATGCCTGGATCTCTTCAAATTGAGACTTAAACATATTGCTAAATTCAACCATTAGCCTAGCTTCATATGAGACTGCTGAATTTTCTGAGGCCATTGCGTATGAG
The DNA here is from genome assembly GCF_029873635.1 of Malania oleifera. Taxonomy (NCBI): domain Eukaryota; kingdom Viridiplantae; phylum Streptophyta; class Magnoliopsida; order Santalales; family Ximeniaceae; genus Malania; species Malania oleifera. Next base: position 22,077,703 of record NC_080418.1, read on the forward strand.
TGAAGATCAAGAATTCCAAGATCTTGCTTTTGTTGGCAGATTAACGACATCCACAAGAAGCTAGCTCCGATATCAAATGATAAGACCCTAGGGGGTTTTATCGTGGGGAAATTGAGAAAATTTTAAGGAAAATAGTAAGAGAAAATAGGGTTTGATCACTTTGAGGGTGTTGGAAATATAAAAAAGGAAAAATATTTACTAATAAAAATGCAAATACTTATCAGAAGCTGAGGTGTGGAAAGACCACTATCCTTAAAGCCGATTTCGCACCTATAGAGAACATTTCTCGGTGCATATAGCCATTGCACTCAACCTCCAAGATTACTCAGCTGGCTCGGTTTTATGTGCACTCACAAGTCACAAACACCAGAATGATAGGAGATTTAGTGTCATTTAATTACCCAACAGAATATAAATCTCAAGAGAGAATAGAAGATAGAGTTGTTTAGGAAGAAGAAAAATGTATCTTGAAATGAAGTTGGATTACAATTTATATAGATAAAATTAAGTATAACTTCCAACATCATAAATACAAAATATTCAAGTAGTAGTTAATATTTTAAAAACGTTAAAACTAATATATTAAATTTAACGTATACTTAATTAAAATAAAATCGATGACTGTTATATAATATTTATTAAAAAAATAGTTTTTAATTTGAAGCATCCAACATAAATATCAACAATCCCCCATATGGTTCAAATTAAAAAAATCAAAGAAAGATAATAATCAACAATGGGTAATTACAAGATGTAATGCATTGGGTGGCAATACCTTTCGGTTTGAATTGAACTTAAAGAAAATATGTTATGAGTTACAAGAACTTGGTGAATATTAAATTCTTGAACCAAATTCTTTTAGCGTAACACTATAAACATATTACTCACATAACATCTCTAGACACAAAACTCATGTGAGTTAGTACCAATTGGCCATGCACCATACCTGGATATCATGAGTGCTCTAGAAAGTTTTAGCCCAGTAAACTTTCATAGGAAGCGACCCAACTTCCACACTTACATAGGTAAATTCATCAAGTGTGTAACTGTAACTAAACACACCACCTAACAAAGGATATGAATTTATTAAGAGATAAACTCAACCTCACAATCGTTACAGTTGCACCATTCAAAACACCATAAGAATGATCAAAACAAATGATAGTGCTCACCAAACTACTCAATGACTTGCTATTACCCATTGAACCTAATTCATGGGATCTCCAATCACATAGGTTGGGTTGCCATCATTAGTAGTTTATGTTAAGGGCTTAAGACACATTCCCCTCAATGTTTGTTTTCTATTAGCTTTTTAGCTAATCCTTTGGTTAAGGAAATCATTAATCAATAGTTGTTTCTCAATTCTCATGTTTTGATCATATTGATATTAGATACCCCCACATTTTTGTGATTGCACTAATAATAGCCCAATTTGACCATTCAATTAGTTCAAGTTAGTCCACAAATATACTAGCCAAAGCTAATACTATGGCTGTGTTTATCATCCACTTGGATAATGCACCACAAAAAAAAATAATTTACACACCTATGTGTGTTTACACTTTAATTTCTCCATGCCATTTTTATGGCTAAGTGACTTCATCTACACACCATTGCTTGCTTCCATGTATTATGCCTTATTTGCCCCTGTTAATTTTCCTCTCAAAGACATAAATAACATTAATAACAATCATGGAGCATATATATATATATATATATATATATATATATATATATATATATATCTCCATGCCATTTTTATGGGTAAGCGACTTCATCTACACACCATTGCTTCCATGTATTATGCCTTATTTGCCCCTGTTAATTTTCCTCTCAAAGACATAATAACAATCATGGAGCATATATATATATATATATATATATATATATATATATATATATATATATTTACATATTATACATCATCACACATTTTCATAAATGAACAAGAATACCGAAAAAAAAAAAAAAGGCACATTGGATACCCCCACAACTAGAAATAATCAATTTGTGTGACTTATGAGAATTCACCTCATAATAACAAATATTATTAAAAAAAATTATCACAATGGAAATCTAAGAACAAAAAAACACCCGATAAATATGCAACATATTTGTACCTTTCGCATAAGTGAAGGCCGCATAAGACATCTTACCAACTAGAGAAAATTCTAACTTCAAATCATTCGGCGTGTTGCTTTCCAATTTCCTTATTTTATGATCTCATTGGAAACAAAGTTAGGATTAAATGGTTACACAACAAGGACGTGTAGATATGGTAGGTTGCTATGATATGTAGTTGGGTACTTTAGAAGGTATGCAAATTTAACAGCTATTAAGATGCAGGCATGTGCAATTATGGGTATTATGAAAAAGTCCAGGGTATTTTTGTCAAATATAATGTCTTACAATCTTAATGCATTAGAACTTATATATATAATATAAATATGTATTATTAATATTCACCTGAAAATGTGAAATTGCTTTGCCTTTGAGACTTAAGTCTTCATCAATATGGAAATTGGTTTTGCAGAAGCTCCTGTTACGCTGCCTTTTCAGCATAAAAAATGTAGTTCTTTGGTGTTAACAATAGTGAACTAGAAAACAATTGTTTGAAGTCTTTTTGTTTGCTTGTTTTTTTTTTTTTTTTTCTCTTTTCTTTAGGATTATTCAGCAACACTTCCCCTCAGAGATTATAAATTTGTTATCATAAAATAAATAATTTAGGCGTCTTATAAAATTTGAAAAATTCCTTCTAGAGATGTATGCAAATACTAGACTTTACAAATTTTAAATTAAGAAGATAGAATCTGCTAATATTGTGTTACAAATATCATCTAATATCTTTATAATAAGCATTAAGACAGCAAAGTATTACTAATGTAAAAAACAACTTAGTGAGTGTACAAGGGAGTTGAATTATTTGGTATAGTGACATATTATAATTCATTCGTCCCTAGAAATTAAAAAACTTCTACAATTAGGTGCACATACTAAACCTCATCCTAAAACTCCAATTTTAAGAAAAATAGAATGTATTTCAACTTGGCGACCTCCATTAGATGTAATGTCACTCATGTTTAAATTTAATGGATAGAATGACGGATACTTTAGTAATTCATAAATTTCCCATTTATGGCCAATTTTGACATGCAGAATCAGCTTTAAGATTGTTGGAAATATTATAGAAGAAAAAACATTTATTCATAAAATTAATATTAAATAAAATACAAATATTTATCAAAAGCTGAGGCATGGAAAGACCACTATCCTTAAAGTCGATTTTACGCCTACAAAGAGCATTTCTTGGTGCATATAGCCATTGCGCGCACAACCTCCGTAATTACTTAGCTAGCTCGGTTTTGTGTGCACTCACAAAAACCAAAGCAATAGGAGATTTAATGTCATTTAATTACCCAACAGAATATAAATCTTAAGAGAGAATAGAAGATAGAGTTGTTTTGAAGAAGAAAAACGTATCTTGAAATAGAGCTAGATCACAATTTATATAGATAAAATTAAGTATAACTTCCAGCATCATAAATACGAAACGTTAAAGTAGTACTAAATATTTTAAAAATGTTAAAACAAATATATTAAATTTAACATATACTTAATTAAAATAAAACCAACGATAGTTATATAATATTTATTAAATAGATAGTTTTTAATTTGAAACATCCAACATAAATTTCAACAAAGGGAATCCGCCACCATATTAGCCAAAGGCTATGAATTATGTTATTGCTTGGATGTAAAAGCCCCGTATGGTTACATATATATAGGGTAGGGAAACTTACTCCTACTAGGAATGTAAAATATCCCAATCCAAGTCCTTAATAAACTCAATCCCAATTGATTTGGGAATCCTAACACATTAAATAAGAATCCCAACATTAAGTAATCCTAACATTATATAGAATTCATTGGGAATCATAATAGATTCATTAGAAATCCCAATTGATTTGGGAATCCTATCATTAAATAGAAAATCTCAATTGAATTGGTAATCCTAGCAAAACACAACTATTTATATCATTATTAGAAGTTCCGCAAAGAATCATCTGAATCTATTAAACACTTTGAAATATGTTTAGAGACCAAAAAATATTGGAAAAAAATTATAAAGAAACAACAGGATATTGTTTTCAATCAATGTATTTACTAGAAAGTGTAACCATGTGACAACTGACCAACCATTGCATCGGAAACTTTATTTGCCTCCCTAGATACATGAATGATTTTAACTTCACCAAACTTCTCTTAGAGGCCTAGTATATATTTAATTATTAATAAAACCCATAAATTCCAACTGAATACAATATATCAATATTCAATAATACTTTTGAATAGCACTTACTACAAATCTTCTTTATGCCTTTATTATGAATTGTAACCATTGCAGCTTGCTTTTTTTTTTTTTTTAGGGTAAAAAAGGGCGGCACCTCTTTTCTTTATTAGAAAACCCCTCACTTATGACGGAGGAATACCGTGGTTTTAGCAAAACATGCTACAAACAGATAAAACTGAAACATAACAAAACGAAACGAAGACAAAAAGACACATTAGACTCTTAAATTAGGAAGACCAATTTTTTCAAGGCGTATCATGCCTCTAACTAGACAGGGTAACAAAGCAAACTCCAAATATCTCATAGTGGTTCCTTCCTCTCCCTGATGAGCCAATAAGACTGCAACCTCATTTCCTTCTCTGAATTGATGAGCCAATAAACCCGTAGCCATTGCAGCTTGATACACTGCGCTCAGGACTGTTGCTCTTCTAAATTCATGGTCACTATGGTAACAAGTTTTTCACCCTTGCCCACTCAAGTGGTTTCTTGGTCTAAACCAATAGACTCCCCTCCCCCCCCCCCCCTCAAAAAAAAAAAAAACGCTTGCGCCCTTCATGTAGCTTCTGCAAAATATTCAGTCCTCCTCCTCCTTCCTCCTCCTCCTCTCTCTCTCTCTCTCTCACATAAAAAACAGGTCGCCACAACAATCACCACCACCACCTTCTGGCTTCCGCCATACCCCTCATGTTCCTACCTCTCTCGCTCTCTCTCTCTCTGCTCAGTTGCCTTGCAATCGCCGCCACCACAATCACTACCACCACCAGCCACCTTGTGCCACACCCCTCATGTTCCCATCTCTCTCTCTCTTGCTGCTATCTCCTTCTTCTTCTTCTTCAAATAGAGGTGATATTTTGATTCATCATTTTTATATTTAAGAATTTTGTATGTATTGAATGATTTATCGCTATTTCTCTTAATCAATCATGTATCTCTATTTTTTGCATGTTTTATTTTCTTAGAGCTGCTTCTAATTTCTCCATGCCTGCTTTCATATTTTTCTTTTTTACTAAATATTTTTCCTCATTTGAGCTCCTATATTGTTGTTGTTTAGAGCAACTAATTTGTACACTTTCACCTACAACATAAGTGTTCTTTACAAAAGTAGTCTGGGAAGGTTAGATCTCCTCGAAAAGTAGTCTGGGAAAAGTCTCCTGTAGGTTGGTTGAAGCTAAATATAGATGGCTCTTGTAGAGAAAATCCGGGTTCTTGTGGTGGTGGTGGTATCATCCGTGATTCATCAGGTAATATTAAGGTCGCTTTCTTTGAAAAATTTGAGTTAGGTACTAATAATGAAGCGGAGCTGTAGGCTCTTACTAGTGGTGTTTGGCTCTATAAAGAGTTGGGATATCAGAATATTTGTATTGAAAGCGACTCGGAATTGGTGATGGGTTGGATCACTTCTAGAATTTGCACTTTCTGGTACTTTTAGGACTTTTGGGAAGTGTTAGGAGGAGGAGCTACAAAGCCTTCAGTTCTCTATAAAGCACCAATTTAGAGAAGGTAACCAAGTGGCAAATTACTTAGCTCGTCAAGGCGAGGGAGGAATACGAGGACATATTTTGTAGGTGATGTGCTACCGAACAAAATGAGAGGTCTTATTCGTATGGATAAGATGAGTATTCCAAGCCTTTGTATTTAATTGTCATCATTTGTTTCTCCTATGTTTTCCACGATTTTTTGTTTTGCAAGTAGTTGACATCAGTTTGCAAGTGTTTTGTTTTTTTTGTGTTTGTTCGTTTTGATTACTTTTGGACTTGTTTAGTTTGTATTAGGTGGTTTTTGGTTCAGGTTTTGCTATGTTTGTTTTGGTTTTGTAAATCCCTTGTAACTTGATTGTAACCACGGTTTTCCTCCGCCATAAGTGAGGGTTATCAATAAATTTCGGGTTTTCGTAAAAAAATAAATTAATTAATTAATTAAAACAACAACAACAACTTTACAAAATATTGCTAGTGGATGATTATGAACAAGTGTTCTTCATTAATGTAAAACTTCAGCTTATTTCACAGAATTTGTTACTTTTATGTAAAATGATATTCACCAGTAACTATTTTTTCTTATTTCACCATGGTTGTTGGCTTCGACAAAATCCACTCCTAACGGGCTGTTTCTATTATGAAATGAATGATTCAGTTGAGCCTTTTTCAGGGGATTCTTGGATTTCAAATATAGTAATGCAGTGTAATTTTTTTTTTTCTTAATTTTATACAAATGATGGTTTATGTAATTTCTTTTTTGTTCATGTGTGGTGCTTAATAGTGCAAGGAGAAAGGGCAAGAAATAGTGTTAGGATGAGAACCTAAGCTGCTTTGGCATGTTGATTTTCTTTTTTATTAACTTTAACGAGCATTATTTGGTTTGTACTAAAATTAAGTAGAGTTTATGTTGTGTATACTTGCACACGTGCACATGTGATTGGAAATTTTCTTTGATTTAGTCCAACTACATTTAGTTAGGTTGAGCAAGGTTTGTATAATATTTATTGGTTTATTTTGTGAGATATGTTTAAGCAAATCTTGTAATGGAAACTTATATTGAATTACAAGAACTCTAAATTTGAAATTTGCATTTTACTGAATTACAGAGTATCCACAACAACAAAAAAAACAAGAGAGATGTACCAAAATTTTCATGGCTTGACACAAATTATTACATATTTTTGGTTTATAAATAATCACGAATTGGTCTATTTAATTTATTCTTCATTCACAATCCCGTGTGTCCCATGAAACAAGTTAATAGTTAACAGTATAATAAAAACATAATTTTAATATTTTATGTAAAGATTAATTAGTTGAATTGAGCAACTAGCTAACAGAATAAGAGAGCAAAAAAGAGAAGATGAAGAGAAAAAGGAGAAGACGAAGTTACTTTTATGCTTTATTGTTGTTCTGTTTCAAACTTACAATCTTTACAATAATATTCATCGAAAAACATGCTTATTGCAGTACTTAAAAAATGAAATGATCAAACATTCCCAACATCTCACGGTCTTTACTAGCATGAATTTAAAGATACAATCCAGAGAACCCAAACACCATAATCAAATCAAAAACAAAACAAAGCAAAAAGCTAAAGCACACCCGTCGGATTAACAAAGAACGAAAATTAAAGCCTCAATAGTGGAAATGAGCATACTCACATCATTATCAGTCAAAGCGTGCCGCGAAAATCAAACGAAAGAAATTTTAAATCACGCATATGATAATCATATTAAGACAGCCAAAATAATAAAAACCCAAATTAGATCGATCTAGCAGAGGAAATTAACTAAGAATCTAAACCTCTGAAGCAGAGATTCCGCGGCTGAAACATCTAGGATGAGTAAAACCGATTTCTCTTCTGCAAGTCTCCGCAAAACCACCGCCGAAACCCTTTACCAGAGTCGCCATTTTCGCAGAGCTTCACTGGATTCAGAGCTGCTCCAGCCTTCAACGGCTGGATGGATGAGCGAGCGCGTGCGCGCACGCGCTCGCGCGTGAGAGAGAGTGAGAGCGTCTGCGTGTCTGATATACACAGGACGTGGCCTCTGGTTGCAATGTGGAGAACGGTGATTTGGTGATAGCCAGGTTGAGAATGGATAGTATGATTTAATGATCTGACGGTCGAGATGAAAAGTTGAGCTGTAAGAGGATTTGACATGATTTCATTTTATTTTTTTTACACAATTTTTATTTTGCATTTTTAATTTGTTTAAAGAATTATACAACAACAACAACAAAAGCCTTAGTCCAACTAGGTGAGTCGATTATATAAATCATTTTCTGTCAATTTATATAAAAATAAACCATTTATTTTGATAGATTAAAGATATTAAATCATTACTCATTATCTCTTCCTAAATTATTTTAGGTCTACTCCTACCCCTTCTACTGCTCTCCACAGTAACTAAGTCACTCTTCTTCACAGGTGCATTATGTGGCCTACATTACAAGTGTTCATATCATTTGAGTCGTCTCTTCCTTATCTTATCTTCTATAGGAACTACACCTGTTGGGAATTAACAACAAATTCCCAAAACCTGTGAGAAACAAAATAGAGAAAAAATACATGTTAAAGAAAAAACACAATCACACACACAAGACAGTATTTACGTGACTCAGTAATTTTGCCTACGTCCACAGAGTTGCAGGGATTTCATTGTTATCAAGAAGAAAAATACAAAGAGTGCGGCAGTACAATGCTCTCTCTCTCCCTCTCTCGCGAAGTGTGACCACTTACCCTAATCACCCAAAAATAATCATTTTATATGTTGCGCATAGGATTACGAATAGACTACAAAATGGGCACAGGGTTCCATGGACAAAGCCTTAGGATAGAAATCTCTCATTAAAGAAAAATCGAGTCATCATCTAGATTTAATGCAATTAGGCTCCACAAAAGCCCAACAAATCTCCCACTTGGAGACTAGTTCAATCACCAATATCAACTGTAATCCTCCAAATGAATAATCCCTCATCCCTGCAACTCATCCTCCTGTCCTCAAGCTAGAAGACCAACTGAAACTGCACACAACTTCAGCTTCTCAATAGTGACACCCTTAGTCAACATGTCTACCGGGTTCTTAGATCCATAGATGTTCTCAAGTATTACCAGCTTATCTTCAACAAGGTAATGGACAAAGTGGTATTTTGTCTATATATGTTTCGAATTTGAATGAAAAACCAAATTTTTGGCAAGAAAAATTGCACTCTGACTGTCACTATGTAGAATGTCCATCTTTTGCTTCTTACCTAATTCGTCTAAGAAATCATGTAACCAAATCATCTCCTTTCCAACTTCAGTTGCTGCAACATACTCAACTTCTGTAGTAGACAAAGTAACAATCTTTTGCAGATTTGAAGCCCAAGATATATTTGTACCACCCAGAGTAAATACAAACCCAGTAGTACTCTTTCTACTATCATTATCACCAGCAAAATCAGTGTCTACATAACCCTGCAGTTACAAACTTGCATCTGTGAAGCAAAGACATATATTTGATGAACCCCTCAGATATCTCAAAATCCACTTGACTGCCTCCCAATGCTGCTTTCCTGGCCTACTCATGAATCTACTCACAACTCCCACTGCATGTGCAATGTCTGGCCTTGTACACACCATAGCATACATCAAGCTGCCAATCGCTGAGGCATAGGGCACCTTGCTCATATGGTCCCTTTCTTCTTTAGTCTTCAGTGACTGTTCCTTACTTAGTTTGAAATGACTACCCAAGGGTGTGCTCATTGGTTTAGCTTCATTCATGTTGAACCTGTTGAGAATTTTCTTCACATACTCTGACTGTGAAAGCTTTAATGTACCATTAGCCTTTGTCTCTAATGATTCTCATTCCAAGGATTTGCTTTACAACTCCTAAATCCATCATTGCAAACTGTTTTGACAATTGCTTCTTCAGATTATTAATCTCTTCAATGTTAGACCCTACAATGAGCATATCATCTACATATAATAGTAAAATGATGTAAGAATTGTCAAAGAACTTAACATAACGACAGTGATAAGCTTCACATCTCTTGAACCCAATTTTATGCATAAAACTATCAAATTTCTTATATCATTGTCTTGGAGCATGTTTTAGCCCATACAGGCTCTTTCTCAGTTTGCAGACTAAATTCTCTTGTCCTTAGACAATGAACCCTTCTAGTTGAATCATGTAGATGGCTTCCTCCAAGTCACCATGAAAGAATGTCGTTTTCACATCTAACTGCTCAAGATGTAGATTTTCTGCAGCCACCATTCCCAGTACCGGTTTAATTGTCGACATCTTCATAACTGGAGAAAATATTTCTATGAAGTCAATGCCCTCCTTCTGCTAGAACCCTTTGACAACTAATCTGGCTTTGTAGCGCTTGCTACCATCATGTTTGTTCTTTATTCTATATACCCACTTGTTGTGCAAAGCCTTCTTCTCTACTAGCAATTCAGTCAGTTCCCATGTCTAATTCCCCAATAAGGAATCCATCTTATCCTTCATGGCTAACTCCCACTTGCTTGAACTTTCATCCTACAAGGCTTCATCATAACACTCTGGCTCACCACCATTAGTCAGCAGGAGATAATTTATAACAAGTGAATAACGCTGTGGATGTCTAATGGTCCTGGAAGATCTACGGACCACAGCTACAGGTGTATTCTGATTTACCTGTGATTCTACATTTTCCTTATCATCTTCACCCCTTTCTTGGACCATACTTTTAGTCAACTCATCTAAGTTAACAAACTCAAATTTCTTCTAATCTATCTCTGTGACATCTGACACTATAGTTGACCTGTTCTTGTACATAACCTATTCATTAAATATCACATTTCTACTTTAGATGATTTTCCTATTATGTTCATCCCAAAACCGAAGCCAAATTTCTCATCACCATATCCAATGAAATAACATGTTTTAGACTTTGCATCAAGTTTATTACGAGCATCAGAATCAATATGAACTTAAGAAACACAACCAAAAACTTTTAAGTGAGAAAATTTTACCTCTTTATCGCTCCAAACCTCTTCAGGAAGTCTGAACTCCATGGGAATTGAAGGTCCTTGGTTTATCAGATAAGCTACAGTACTAATAGCATCAGCCCAAAAAGTTTTTGGTAGTCCAGCATGCAACCTCATACTCCTAGCACACTCATTGAGAGTTCTGTTCATGCGCTCAGCCACACCATTTTGCTGTGGTGTCCCAGGAATGGTCTTTTCCATTCTGATTCCATGAGCAGCACAATACTCTCTAAACCCTTCATCTATGTACTCTCCTCCATTGTTCGACCTCAAACACTTTACTTTCAAAAGTCTCAACCATAGCCTTCCACTTCTTAAAAGTTTCAAATACATCATATTTATTTTTCAAAAAATAAACTCATACCTTTATGGTTGAGTCATCAATGAAAGTAACGTAGTATGTTGAACCTCCAAGGGATGCAACGGGAGAAGGCCCCCAAAAATCTATGTGCACTAACTCCAATTTTTCAGCCTCCTTCGTTGTTCTACCACTTTTCAATAAACTCACCCTTTTCTGATTTCTTAAGATGCAGCTTTCACACAAGTCAAAATCAACGGACTTCAATTCTAGTAGTTTCCCTTTTTACAGCATCTTCATCCCTTTCTCACTCATGTGACTAAGTCTACGGTACCATAAGCTTATATCAGTACTTGCTTCAGCAACTGCAATTGTGTCTCTTGGACTTGAGGTCATGTATAGAGTATCAGATTTCTTTCCACGAGACAATACTCTGGCTCCCTTTATAATTTTCCAAGTGCCACCAGTAAACAATATTTCATGCCCTTCATCATCAAGCTGTCCGACAGAAATCAAATTCCTTCTCAGATCAAGAATATGTCGTACCTTGTCCAGTAACCAAACAGACCCATTGGGCAACGACATCCGAACGTTTTCCATACTCACAACATCCAAGGTTGTACCTTCAGCCAAATACACCTTACCAAAATCTCATGTTACATAATTTTGTATGATTTCATGGTGTGAAGTCGTATAAAACAAAGCTTCTGAGTTCAAAACCCAATCATCAAGTGGACTGTCTACTGCAAGAAGTAATGCATCGTGTACCTTTTCTGTTACATCATTAGCAAAATCATCCTCATTCTTCTTCTTAAGACTTTTGCATTGTCTCCTAAAGTGACCCGTTTTCCCACAGTTCTAACATTGTCCCTTTTGGCCAGATCTAGATTTACTTCTATTTCGATTATAGTTTATGGATTTTGATCTACCTTGATCTGAATTTCGATCATTTCCTCTGCCTCTTGTCTCAAGGTTTAGGGTAGAACCAGATCCTAAGGTTTCACCCGCATCTCTTCTGTAACGACCCGAATTTAAAATGATATTTAAATAATAAAAGAAAAGGGAATGGGAACAGGAAGCAGAAGGAGGCATTCGATGACATTGCATTTTGGAAGGAAAAACAAAAAGGGGATCATCAGGGCTTTGTCGACGAATCCCCTGTATTCGTTGATGAAGGCTTAAGAAAATTCATCGACGAAGAAATATCGAGAGGCATTTTGAGCCGACTGAATTTTATCGACGAAATTAATGAAGGATTCGTTGACAAATTACTTGGCTCGTCGACGAAATCCCCTGTCTATAAATAGAAAAATCTGGATTTTATCTTCACTATTAAGCAAGTTTCCTTCTCTCTCTCTCTCTTTCTTCTTTGGTTCTCTCTCTTTCTTTCATCGATTTCAGGCCAGATCTTTACCGAATCGACAATCCGAAGTCACCACGACGCTTCTGGGGAAGTTCTTTCCAAATCTGTTGGAGCGGATCGTTGGTGAAAGTTAGGTGGAAACCATTCCAAATCTAGGGTAAGGCTTTTTACTCAATATTTGGATTTGTGACAGTTGAGAAAAATGTTATACACTTAGAATACTGAACTTTAATACTGGGAGTTTTCATTTCCAGGGGTGTTGAATTGGGAACGTTGGAAATCATCCCTAAGTTGAGGTAAGGCTTTTTAAGAAGAATTTGACTTAACGGCAGTTATAAGAAGTGTTATACACGTAAAAATATTGAAGTTTAATACTGGGGGTTTGCACTTTTAGGGTATTGAGTTGGGAACCCTGCGGGTGCGGGGTAGAATTTTCTTAGGGGCTTTTCAGGAAGTAGGTAAGGGGATAAACTAAGCTAGTTTTGTTTTGAGAAAATGCATGTGTATATATATAGCATTTGATTTCAGGATATAAATATATTTATATATATATATGATTTATATTTGGAAAAATACTTCTAAATGATGGTATATTGAATATGTGAAAAACCTATTTGTGTGGCATGAGTAGGAATGCTATGAAATACTGTTTTCTGTGAATGCGAATGATATAGATTTTTATAATGAAAAAACTGGCATACGGGCCGGGGTTTTTATATGTTTTTCCGGCGTGCGGGTCGTGCTATGTGACTGTGATTTGCTGGCGTACGGGTCGTGCTATGTGCATGTGATTTGCCAGCGTACGGGCTGTGCTATGATATGTTTGCCTGCGTACGGGCCAAGCTTTGATAAAATGTGTAATACCGGCGTATGAGTCGATGATTTTTATGACACACATGTATATATGCAAAATGATATGATTGATGTGAAAATTAATGATATGAGATATCCATGTATCACCGTTTTAAAATATGTTGATCTAATAGGTCACGTCCGGTTTTGATAATGACAAATACTCCTGTATTTAATGAATATCTAGTTCAAGTGCAAGTCCATATTAACAAATCATTAATGGCACGTGAAAACTCAAAACTTGAAGACAAATTCATACTCTTGATTGTAATATTTTTGTAGTGAAATTTGTCTATAATAGTAATTAAGGTATTCGGTTTGTAATAAGCACACACATCACATGTATGGTTTATTTTGTGATCTCAAACCAATCATAATGCAAAATGACCTTAGAGTGACCTTAGGGTTTTCCCTTCGGTCGATCGACACCGGACTTTTTTGGTGTCTTGAAATTGGACCCCAAGTGACCCTAAGATACACACATTTTCACATATACTTGTTAGGCACTTGAATAGGGCTTGTATGCTTCAAGACGGGACCGAAATGCACACTTGGTGCACTTTCGCTCGATCGGCCAACACAGTTCATTTTGGCCTGGTCGACCGAACCAGACCTAAGTCAACTGTTGACTAAGGTTCTGGTCGACCGAACCTATGCAGTTCAAAACCCCCCAGTCGATCGAAACCCTCTCTGGTCAACATTTTGACCACCTGGTCGACCTAACCAGGTAGTTCAAAAAGCTCTAGTCAATCGAAACCTCACTGGGTCAAAAGTTTGACCATCTGGTTTACCAATCTTTTTTGTACTACAATTACTTGGTCGATCGAGGGTCCTCGGGAGAAGTTCCAGTAGTCTGGTCGACTGAACCTCAGAAAATTAAGAAATCTCCTTCTCTTGGTCGACCGAGACCTCAGTTCACAAGTCCCCTGGTTGACTGAACCATATGAGACTTGGTCAACCGAACCTAATCTGGTCGACTGGACCTCTCGGGTTACACCTATTTTTTTACCACAGTTAAAAGTTTTAAACAGAGTTAAAATGCTTTAAATGTCATTAATCTTTTGTAACAATCCCTAATAGGTCCCCAACGGTCAAATATTTTGGTATGTCTATATATATTGTTTCATTTGGGAGAATTAAGCATCGATTAGCAAAAATAGAAAATTAAATTCTCTTTCAAAGAAAAATATTTCTCATTGCTCATACTCTTCCAAATACACTCTAACTTACCTTCAAAAGTTGTTAAATCATCTGTAAGTGTTCTTGAGTTTTTAGATTGAAAGGTTTGCTCTCTTTTTGCTATAAGATTGTTTCATTTTGTTGAGAGCCAAACCTAAAAGGATTTTTAGGGGACTTTGCTGATAAGTTCATCCTAAGAAGACTTTACTAGATCTTCTAAGATTGCATATTCGTTGCAACATCTTGAGAAGCTCGCATTTGCTTTTGGTTGCAAAATATTTTCAAAATCATTTACAAATATCTATCGCTCTTTATTTTGAAAACCATTTGAGGAGATATTTGTTTTTGAGGTGAAACATCTTTGTTGCAATATTTACTCACTCATACATTTTTTCTGAAAACAAAGATCATATATATTTTGCAAGTCCAAGCATATACATATTTATGTGATTGAGATACTCTACTGATTGACATTCTTGAGGCTTTTTTGATATTCTGCGTAAACACGTTTGATTGAATATTTTGAAATACACAAATTATTATTGACACTCTCACATGCGTACTACACTGATAGAAAATATATTTGAGAGTTGAATTATCTAGACCACACTGAGCTTACATTTTAAATTATCTGTGGTATTTGTGATTGTGCGCATTTGTGGTACAAATTTTCTTTACGTGAAAGCACCCTTGTATTGTACCTTTTGATTGTATATCTGAGAGACTCCAGGCGTGGCCTGAGGGGGCGATAATCTAGCCCAATAAGGATTGGTGTAAAGATTGAGGTCAGCCCTGTGTTAATTTGACCTGGTTTGTATAGGTGTCGCTCCACTCGTTTAAATGAGCAAGTTATTGTGATAATCCTTGTGCTGGTTAGCTAAGGCAAGGACGTAGGCAGTTGGCCGAACCTCGATAACATATCTGTGTGTCACCCTTCTCTTTACTGCTTTCTGGTGCTTGTGTAAATTGATTAATCTACTTTATTTAACTTCTGATATTACCTGCACTAGATTGACCGTAGGATTGTGAACATACTGCTGTTAGAAGGAATACCTAGGGGATAGATTTTAAAAATACCAATTCACCCCCCCCCCCTCTTGGGATCACAATAAAGCTAACAGAATATGTTATATGATATCAGATCTAGTTGGTTTGGTCTAGGTTAGCACTTGCCCAGTATCGTTGCTATGTGTCCATGGTCTTCGTGATCATGATATTTGTGTTAATGCCATTGTACGGAGTGGTGTGAGATTGGATGGTCGATGTGGTTATTAAAGAAGTGTGATGTGATCGCCCCTGGTGTACGAACTAGGTCTGGCAGACCCATTAGACCTACAGACTACTATTTGACTTGACAGTGGTCGGCCAACCATTGTCAGGTCCCGCCTTTGGGCCATACAACCCAGTCATATGGGAGTAATACATGACAACAGCCAGCTAACCTACTAGGATGATTTTTATGTTATTACTACTATATGAGATGAGATATGTTTATGAAAATGCAATATGTTCTGTCATGATTTGACATATACATGTTTTTCCAGACTTGACAAAACAGTCATTGAATATGTTATGTATGGGATATGTACAATACAGAAAACTCATGTTGCCACACACTAATATTAGTTTATTTCCCTTATTGAGAGGTGTCTCACCCCTTAATCTTATAAACTTTTTAGGAGCCCCTGATAGGAGAGCGGGAAAAGCCCTGCTAACCTAGTGCTGGGTATCTACCCTTTTTGAGGGGTAAGTTTCTTTTTGTAGGGATAGTTAGATTTTGTGGGAAATATCCCTAGATTTATTTTGGGATGTATATATAGAAATACTGTGGACTATAACAACTCTAGTATATTGTAATATATGGTATTGAGATGTACATTATTATATGTTTTCTACTACTAGGGCTTCTGCTGTATGTTCTGGTATATCCCTAGTACACACGGGTCCAAGTGGATTGTGACCTGTTGAATTGGAATATGAGAAATGTGCTATTGATATTATCATTATAAAAAAAAATGTGAAAAAATGAGCAGGTCGCGACATCTTCTGCCATCCTCATTGCCTCCTAACTGTTTGGCAACAAAGCCAAAATGATCAGTGCATGAATCTCATCATCAAAATCAATTTCTACAGACGATAATTGATTTGTGATGGTATTAAACTCATACAGATATTGTGCTACTGATGCATTCTCTGCCATCTTCAAATTAAACAATTTCTTCATTAGATGTACCATGTTATTTGCTAATGGTTTTTCATACATACCAGAAAAAGTGTAATAACTCGGGGAAAAAAAAGTTATTAAATAAAAAAACATTATTAATTAATTAAAATTATTAATCAGTTAATTAGTTAAATATTATTAAATTAATGTATTAAATAAACAAATAAAGGCAATAGTAAAAAAATACTTAAATTAAATTAAAATTATTTATTTGTAATTAATTAATTAGTCAAACATTATTAACTTGTGTTGACCCTATGTGTCACGACCTGCTCATTTTTCCACATATTTTTTTTAAATCATATCAACATCACATATCCCATATTCCAGCTCAGCGGGTCATAATCCACCTGGACCCGTGGGCACTAGGGATACATCAGACACAATCGGAAGCCTAAGCAGTAGGAAATATTTATATTCACAATATTGTAAATACAAAACATCCATCATTTTACAACAAATACCAAAGCCACTACAACCATCGTATTTCCATATATACATCTCAAAAATAAGACCTAGGGACATTTCCCACAAAATCTAACCATCCCTACAAAACTTACCCTTCAAAAAGGGCAGATAGACCATACTATATCAGTAGGGCTTCTACCGCTCTCCTATCTAGGGCTCTTGAAAAGTTTATGAAATTTAGGGGTGAGACACCTCTCAGTAAGGGAAAATAAACTAATATCAATGTGTGGCAACATGAGTATTCCGTGTTTTACATATATCATACATAACATATTCAATAACTGTTTATCAAATTTGGGAAAACATATGTATATCAAAACATGGCAAAACATATTGCATTTCATAAGCATATCTCATCTCATATCATAATAATAACATAAACAATCCTGGTAGGTTAGCTGGCTGTTGTCATGTATTACTCCCACATGACTGGGTTGTGTGACCCGAAGGCGAGACCTGACAATGGTTGGCTGACCACTGCCAAGTCAAACAGTAGTCTGTAGGTCCGATGGGTCTACCCAGACTGGTCCGTACACTAGGGGCGATACAACACACTTCTTGAAAATAACCACATCGACCATCCAATTTCACACCACTCCGTACAGCGGTGTTAACACAAATATCATGATCACGAAGACCATGGACACATAGCAACGGTACCGTGCAAGTGCTAGCTTAGACCAAGCCAACCAGGTTCTGATACATGGATACATGGATAACTCATATCATTAATTATCAAATCATTCATATCATTTTTCACATATACATATATCATGAAAATCATCAGCCCGTACGCTGGTATTTCACATTTTATCATAGTTCGACCCGTACGCCAGCAAATCACATAGCACAGCTCGTACGCTGGCAAATCACATAACTCGGCCCGTACGCCGGCAAATCACATAGCACTGCCCATATGCTGGCAAATCACATAGCTCGGCTCGTACGCAGGCAAATCACGTATATATATATATATATATATATATATATATATCTCAGCCCGTATGCCGGTTTTCCATCATAGAAATCCATATCATCCCCATTCCCAGAAAACAGTATTTCACAACATTTTTATACTCATGCCACACTGAACAAATTTCCCACGTATTCAACATATCATCATTTAAACAATATTTTCCAAATGTAAACCATATATATAAGTATATTTATTTTTCTTGAAACTAAATACTACATATATATATACATGCATTTTCTAAAAAAAAAACTAGCTTAGTTTATCCCCTTACTTGATTCCTGCAAAGCCCCTAAGAAAATCTTCCCTGCACCCACAGGGTTCTCAACTCAACAACCTTGGAAACGAAAACTCACAGAATTAAAGTTCAGTATTTTCGTACGCACAACATTTTCTATAACTACCACAAAGTCAAATTTGGCTTAAAAAGCCTTACCTCAACTTAGGGATGATTCCTAATGTTCCTAACTAACACCCCTGAAAATGAAAATTTCCAGTATTAAACTTTAATATTTCAATGCCTATAACACTTTTCTCAACTGTTACAACTTCAAATTTGGCTTAAAAAGCCTTACCTCAACTTAGGGATGATTTCCAAATTGCTTTCTCCAACGATCCGCTCCCGCAGATTTGTAGAGAACTTCGTCAGGAGCATTGGGGTAGCTTCGGCTTGTCGATCCGGCGTAAAACTGGCCCGGAATCGAAGAGAGAGAGAGAGAAAGAGAGAGAGTCGTATGAGAGAGGGAGAGGGGAGAGAGAGAGAGAGAGAGAGGAGAGTGCACTGGCGCAGGAAAGGAATCCAATTCAAATTGGATTTGATGAATTTGAAACAAAGCTTCTTGGAGAAGCTTGCACTATTTATATATATATATATTAATATCATAATTACTTTTAACTTATATATATATATATATTTTCCTTATCATACTATTCATTTTACTTGTTAATTTAATTAATTTATTTTATTTTATTATTTTATTATTTTAATTTATTTATTTATTTTTAAAATTTTATTATTATTATTTTTCCCGGTTACTACACTATGGGTCATTCCCAGTTTTGATAATGATAAATACTCTTTGTATTTGATGGCTTTCAAGTTTGTGTGTAGGTTCTTATTGGCAAGTTCATATTTGATGGCACGTGAAAGCTTGAAGCCTAAAGCCCCTGAAGATTAGTTGATGTTGTAATTTATATTATCATTCAATTCGAGTCTGTAATAGTAAATAGGAAAAAGGTCTGTAATATTTAATGCATATCATGCATGTAGAAACTACAAGCTCAAAGACCTTAGAATGACTCTAGGTCCTTACACAAAATCATGACCTTAGAAAGACCTTAGGGATCACCCTTCGATTGACCAACGTCAGATTTTTCGGTGTCCTAAAGAAGACCTAGACTAACCTTAAGACTCCCAATAATTTATAAAAAAATATGCCCTATAGTCTTAAACATTAATCATTATATGAATAAAGTTAATATACATAAGGAATAGAACCTAAATGCATTAAAAATGCATGTTCGGTAGACCATACTTTCACAATGTAACTCTGTCGATCGACCAAACCGGTCACCAGGTCAACAGTTTGACCATGATACGATCGACCGAACTTGTTCAATTCAAAATTGCTAGTCGACCGAACTCCCTGGGGTCAACACTTTGACCTTTCGATCAACTAACTAGGAAAGCACTTCAACGCCCTGGTCGACCCGAAGGTCCATGGAAGATGTCACAACTGTCTAGTCAACCAAACTTTTTAGTTCAAAGTGTCTCGGTCAACCGAACTGCGCGGAAATGGAAAAATCGCCTTGGAACCCTTTGTCTGGTCAACCGAACTTTCAGTTCAAATTTCTCCCGATCAACCGAACTTTGTGTCAAACGAACCTCGTGTCCGGTCGACTGGTGCTCTCAGGTCGGCAAATTATTTTTACCGTGGTTAAATTTTTTAAATGGGATTAATTGTGCTTAAATGTTTTTAAACTTTCCTAATAATACTCAATAGGTCCCAAACGGTTATATTTTTTACCTTGTCTATAAATATGGGTTCATTTGTGAAGATAATTAGCAAAAATCCTATCTATCTAAAAATCTCATTTTGCCCAAAATTCCCTCAAATATTCATTCTCTTGATACATCTTGATATTGTGAGAGTTTATTGATTGTTCTTGTGTTTATTAGATACTACTAATACTCCCATTATTCTTGTTTGATTGTGTGATTCATTTTTAGGGAGTTTAGTTAAGTTTATCTCACAAATTTCAATATTATAAATTTTGTGTTGAGATAAACTAACAAGCTTAGGGATCTTTACATTGTCATTGCAAGATTCCCTTAGCTTTGATTTTGTTGTGCAAAAACATTTTTTGCAAGTTATAATATTTTTCAAACTACTTTTGAGCTCATTACATTGAAGGAAAATATTTTGAGTTAGTTTGAATATTTGATTAAGCATCTTTGAAATTCTGATTGAACATTGAGATTTGATATTAACTTGTTTCAAAGATATAACTCATTTGGAACACTCTTAAACATTATAGTGATCACATCTTGTTGAGTGTTGCTTGCACAAAGATACATATATACACCACTGAGCTTATAGTTCTTACGTGTTTGGTGTGGATTGATTATTACTTGCGCATATTGTAGTACATACCTGCTTAGTGTGAGAAGCATATTTCCGTGTACTCAAAAATTGTATTACACATTTGTTGTATTCCAGGCACGGGCCTGAAGAGGGAGACTAGCCATGTTGAATAGTCCCGAATTGGTTTAGACTCGGTTAGGAAAGGTAGGTATGTCATCCTGATAAGGCGTGTTGGTTGAGGTCAACCCCTTGAATTGACCTGGTTGTAACCGGTGCCGCTCCACCCGTTAAGTGAGCAGTAGTGGAATCCTTGTGCTGGTGTGGCCAAAGCGAGGACGTAGGCATAGTTGGCCGAACCCTGATAACATATCGTGCGTGTTCTTTATATTTCTGCAAAATTATTTTTTGCACATTTATTTTTAGCACATGTATGTTGTATGCTTGATTCATTATATGTAGTACATGTGTTGATTGGATTTATAATTAAATAGAAAGACCCTAGGTTTGTGTAATGCTGCTACTAGATTAGTTGAACTTAGGAAGAAATTTTAAATATCCAATTCACCCCCCCCCCTCTTGGAAATACACCAAGGCTAACAACTTGAATTTATTAAGTAAAATGGTGGTTATATATATATATATAAGTATATGATATGAAGTTAAGTTAAAGTAAGTAAAGGGAAAAAAAACAAGGGAAAAGGATAAAGAAGCTTACCTGAGAAGAAATTTCAGAGGCTCCTCATGTGTCTCTCTCACTCTCTCACTTCTCGTCACCTCCTCCATCCTCCTTCTCTCTCTCTCTCTCTCCTTATTTTCTCGGTTAATATTCGGTCGATCGAAAAACGGAAGATACCGTTGGGTTCCTTACTCCGCCACCAACATTTCTATTGGACCGGATTTATAGTGAGAGCGGCGTAGGCACCACTTTTGGGGAAAGGTATATTTCCTCTAAATCCTTAATTTCTCCTTAAATCCACCATTAAATCGATGATCAAGCACCACTACGTGGTCCTAGTCGCGATTGTCGTCATTTTGGTATGAGTAAATTTTTAATTTGAATTTTCTAGGCCTCACTCTAAAGCGAGAGTGGGATTTGGGGAATTAGGTAAAATGGTTATATTAGAGGGTATAATTATTTGTTTGGAATTTATGGACTTAGGAAATATTAAAATAATTTTTTATTTATGGTTGATTTAATGGAACTAGGATTTTTTATTCAGGGTTTGGGTGAGCATCGTAGGTATCTTTTCGGGGTCCCTATTGGCGTAGTTCAAGAAACCAGATAAGGGGAAAAATATATATTAAACCAGAATTTTATGAATTTAATGAAAAATGAATTGTGTTATATATACGTGTATATGTTTTGGTATAGGTTTAAAATGCCAACCATTTAAATTATGTTTTCCGAGCTTAGGGCCGTTTATTAGATATGTATATGAGAAAATGAACTGATGAAAGTGAAAGATATTTTCACGATAATTATGTAAGAAATGAAAGGTATTTTCAGTATATAAACATTAAATGTTGGTTGGCTTATTTTACAGGCAATGTATCAATTTTTTTTGCTTAATTGTGTGGCATCTGTAAATGTAAGTTCTGCGCAAATATACGTTAAATGTATGAGATGCAGGTTAAGTAAGTAATGTATTAAGAATGAAATATGATATGAACCATGCTGCTTGTGTATGTTAATATAACCATGTAAATGTATGACCGCTAAAAGCCTTATTAGCAGATTATAGCGCATTTCTATGTGGACTAACTGATGACATCTAAAAGGAGTTGTGTTAGCAAATTTTAGCGCATTTCTATATGGACTAACTGATGACGGCTAAAGAGCAGATGTAGTACGAATCAAGGAAATGAGAATGGAATGAAAAGACAATGAAATGATAATGGAATGAAATGTGAAATGTGAACGATGCAAATGGGAAAGAGTCACTTAAAGTGAAATGCAATGAAATGTTAAAGTTATGAACATGAACATATGTGAATGGTTTAATAATGACAGAAAGAATAATGTATTATGATATTAGAAGTATTTATGCTAACAGAATATGTTATAACTGGGGTGGGGCATACTCTTCGCCCGAAAGCTTGCTGAGAAAGGCGAGTGTGCTAGTAGTATCAGATGTAGCAGTAGGTTGCATAATGCACTAGGGCAGAAGGAACCTACTTGTATGGGCGGGTAGATTTTCCTATCCTTGGGGCCTTCGCTGGTAAACCTTTGTTTAAACTGTGTGAGTACGAGCTCAATCTAACACTAGAGGGCTTATTGAGTAAGGTGAGTGTCCTGATATGCTTTAGTAATGACCTTCGGGTTGCCAAATGTGTAACAACCTGCTATAATTCTGTATATTCAATTATATGTAATAATAATAAAGACTATGAAATTCCACTCTCAACACAATCTACTATAACTAATCACCAACCTATGCAGCGAGAAGTTGTTTACAGATAAATCCACAACCATATATTTACAATACAATAATAGACTACTAGTTCATTCCCTGTTCTTACGTATATAACTGAGTTGGGCTATACAAAAATATTTTCTACCCCACAAGACTCACCCTTCTCATAGGGCAGTATTGTAGTCCCTTTACCAGCGAGCTTGATCTGCTCGCCTAACTAGATCACCTGAAAAATGTTAATATAATGGGATGAGACAACGCTCAGTAAGACGAAATATGTTATTGCTAGTGTTTGGAAAATGAGTTACAATACTATGAAAATCTGATTCTATATAACCATGTATAACTGAATCTGTAAATACGGTACAAGATAATATAAACCACCCCCTTTACCCATGTTGCTTACATACTCATCTTACTAGGTTTCTATTCATAATACTTTTAATGTACATAAGTATATTCCCTGTTTCTGTGAAACTGTACATACATAATAATAACTGAAAACTTCCCTGGATGAATTACTGTATGTCATGATTTAACCCCTCGTGACAGGGTTGTGCAGCCTGTAGGCAGGATTTATTACTGGCTGGCCTACCAGGATAAACCACTATACTTCGTCAGTCAAATCGGCCCTCCTCAACCCATATTTAATGGGGAGTCTGTCCACAACATAGGCACGATCGACTTATCTACCACGTATTATTTGAATATGTGGTTGCACTATGAACTGTATATAGCTACGGTACCTTGCTCTGTAAACTGTATCTGTAATAGTCCATCAGGGTCTGATACTATATAGTACGTTTTTGTATATAACTGTCTATTTTACCATGATTCTATAATAGTTGTATTAACCATGACATTGAAACTATTTCTATAACAACTGTATTTCTGAAATTAACTGTAAATTTGTATGTCCTGGTACTGTAAAATTGTATATCATGGTATACTGAAAAATGTTGTAAAACATGTTCCCTGTCTGTATATTTTGTAAAACACAATCCTGAAAATACTGTAAAACATATTTCTGTATTGTATCTATATTCTCAAGCCACACAATAATTTAAAACATATTAAACATAATTGATAAACCATATGAATTTCTGCTGTAAATAATAATCTGGTAAAAACGAATAATTTATACTGAAAACCTACTAGAATTGCCTAGCATAACGTATTTCCCTTACCTGATTCCTGCTAGAATCCCCCACCATGGTGGGTCCTACACCCGCAGGGTTCTCCACTCAACACCCTAAAAACCATAAATTCCAGAACAAAATGTCATTATTTCTACGTCTACTATATTTCCTACAACTGCTGGAAAGCCAAATGTTAACAAAAAGACCTTACCTTGAATATGGGATGAAATCCAACTTCGTCCCACCAACGATTCGCTCCGGCAGACTTAGGGAGAACTTGCCTAGGAGCGTCGTGGTGGCTTCAGATCGTCAATCCGACGACGAACAACATCTTCTCGTCGACGAAATTCAGAACTTGAAACATAGTCTTTCGGTATTTTCTCATTGACGATAAATGTTCTCGTCGACGAGACCCTCTTGTACCCTCGTCGACGAATGCCTTGTGTTCGTCGACAAGGACCTGATATATTTTATTGGGTTATTACATTCTCCCCTTCTTATAAAATTTTGTCCTCGAAATTGCTATTCACATTATACGTTATCTCTTAAAACAAATGGTCTACTTATTTTATTATCTGCCCTCACTTATGGCGAAGGAATACCGTGGTTACATGGGTAGTTCTGGGAGATTACAACAATAAAAAAAAATTCCCACAAAACCAAAATACTACCTATCCTATACTCTACATTACAATTACATTGTACAAAACAAAATTATCACTACTTAATTTACACATCACTGCTATAACCTACTAACAGGTGGGGGTGTTTCTGTCTAATCTCATCTTCAAGCTCCCAAGAAGCTTCTTCTATCGTGTGATTCCCCCACAGGACTTTCACTAGTGGTATCTTCTTACTGCGCAATTCCTGTTCTTTTCTATCCAAAATCTGTACTGGAGCTTCTTCGTATGATAGAGCATCACTGAGTTCCAATTCAGCGTAACTAATGATATGGGAAGAATCTGGAATGTATTTCTTTAACATAGAAACACGAAATATGCCATGAACCTTGAATAAAGATGGCGATAAAGCCAACCGATAGGCAATTGACCCAATCTTCTCGAGTATCTCAAATGGGCCAATAAACCTAGGGCTCAACTTACCCTTCTTCCCAAACCTCATAACCTGTTTTAACAGAGCTATTTTCAAAAATACATGGTCTCCCACTTTAAATTCTAGTTCCTGGCGTGAGTATCCGCATAGCTTTTCTGCAGACTCTATGCTACCCTGATTCTATCTCGAATGAGTCGAACTTTATCATACGCCTGCTGTACTATTTCTGGCCCCAAAACTCGTCTCTCACCCAGCTCACTCCAATATAAAGGGGAACGACACCTCCTACCATATAGTGCTTCAAAAGGAGTCATGCCAATGCTAGCCTAGTAGCTGTTGTTGTAGGAAAATTCCACCAATGGCATATACCGAGTCTAGCTACCCCCAAAATCCAATACACACGCTCGCAACATATCCTCAAGTACCTGAATCGTTCTCTCTGTCTGACCGTCTATCTGAGGATGTAAAGCAGTGTTGAATGCTAGCTGAGTCCCCAATGCCTCTTGCAAGCTCCTCCAGAACTGTGATGTAAAATGTGGATCATGGTCCAAGACTATGGATACTAGCACTCCATGGGGTAGAACAATCTCCTGTATGTAAATCTCTGCTAACCTGTTCATAGGGTAGCTAACTCTAATGGGCAAGAAATGAGCTGTCTTTGTCAACCTATCAATAATTACCCAAATGGCATTCTGACCATGAAGCGCCGGCGGTAACCTAGTAACAAAATTCATGGATACATGATCCCACTTCCATTCAGGAATGAAAAATGGCTATAAGTGTCTTGCTAGCCTCTAGTGCTCAGCCTTAACCTGCTGACATGTCAGGCACTACTGAACAAATTCTACAATCTCCCTCTTCATGCCGCTCCACAGTAAATATTCTCGTAGATCCATATACATTTTTGTACTACCAATATGAACAGTGTATAGAGATCTATGAGCCTCCTCTAGAATTATTCTCCTAATACTGTCATCCGCAGACATGCATAATCTGGTGCGAAATCTCAAAGCCCCATCGTCAGAAATGCTGAATTCCTCTCCCCGACCATCTTGTATTCTGACTATTACTTCTGCTAATTCTGAATCATCCCCATGAGCTGCTTTAATTCTTTCAGATAGTGTACACTGTACAACCAGACTAACAATAAGCGCCTGAGGATCATCCTCCACTAATTCCACACTGAGCCTTTCCAAGGCCATCTGAATTGGGTGTTGAACTACTGCTGCTAGCTGTGCTGCATCTTTTGATTTACGACTCAAAGCACCAGCCACCACATTTGCTTTACCTGGGTGGTAACTGATGGTATAATCGTAATCCTTGAAGAGTTCCAACTACCTCATTTGTCGCATATTCAATTCTTTCTGTCTAAAGAAATACTTTAGGCTCTTATGATCGGAAAATATTTCACATCTCTCATCATATAAGTAATGTCTCCAGATCTTCAGTGCGTGTACAACCGTAGCCAATTCCAGATCGTGAGTAGGGTAGTTTTTTCATATTCTTTCAACTGCCTAGAAGCATACGCTACTACCCTACCATGTTGCATCAGTACACAACCGAGCCCTTTCAAAGAAGCGTCACTGTAAAGCACATACCATCACCTCCTGATGGAATCGTCAATACTGGTGCAGTGACGAGCCGCTACTTTAATTCCTAAAAACTTTGCTCGCATTCTTCATCCCACATAAATCTGGCATTTTTCCTGGTCAACCGTGTAAGAGACCCTGATAAGGCTAAAAACCTCTCAACAAACCGATGGTAATAACCTGCCAGTCCCAAGAAACTTCTGACTTCTTGCACATTCTTCGGCCTGACCCAATTCACCACCGCATCAATCTTACTAGGATCCACTAAAATATCGTCTCCTAAGATCACGTGGCCTAAAAATGCAACTTTCTCAAGTCAGAACTTGCACTTGCTAAATTTGGCATAGAGTTTCTCTTCCCTAAGTGTCTACAGACCCTGTCTTAAATGCACCTCATGATCCTCAAAACTCTTCGAGTATACCAGTGTATCATCAATAAAAACCACTACAAACTGATCTAAATACTGATGAAAAACTCTATTCATCAAGTCCATGAACACAGCTGGGGCATTCGTCAGACCAAAAGGCATAATGAGAAATTCATAGTGCCCGTACCTAGTCTTGAAGGATGTCTTCGCGACGTCCTCTACTTTTACTCTCACTTGATGATATCCTTATCTGAGGTCAATCTTGGAATACATCCGAGTACCCTGGAGCTGATCAAACAGATCGTCTATACAGGGTAGAGGATACTTGTTCTTAATAGTAACCTTGTTTATCTCCCTGTAATCAACACACAACCTTATAGTCCCGTCCTTCTTCTTTACGAACAACACTAGAGCTCCCCACGGCGATACATTAAGTCGTATAAATCCCTTATCCATCAAATCTTGCAACTGATCCTTTAATTCTCCCAATTCAGCTAGAGTCATATGGTAGGGAACCTTAGAGATCGGCACTGTCCCTGAAGGCAAATCTATAGAAAAATCCACCTCGCGTTCGAGAGGCAACCCTGGTAGCTCCTCTGGAAATACATCAGGAAATTCTCACACGACTGGTGTACGACCAAACTTCGATTTATTTTCTATTCATTCTTTTACAAAATTACAAACCCTTGACTTCCATCTAGGAGCAATCTACTCATATGCACCGCGGATACCAACTGCGACGGCGCACGTACACGTGAACCCGTAAACCTAAATTCTTTCTCACCAAGGGGCCTGAAAACTACTTCTTTCTAATGGCAATCAATACTGGCATAATTAACTACCGGACAATTCATACCTAGTATTACATCAAACCCACACATCTCTAACACAATCAGGTCAGCTGGTAGCACCCTCCCCTGAATTTCTATAAGATAGCCTCTGAGTACCCTTTTACACCTCATCACTAACCCAGACGATGTAACTACTAATAATTCCCTATCTAATATCTGAATCTCATTTCCAGATCATTTAACATAGGATACAGAGACAAAGGAATGAGTAGCACCTGAATCAAATAAGACAACGACGAGATGTGATAAAACAGTAAATGTACTTGTCACCATATCCGCAGCAGCCTCAGTATCACCTGCCATCAATGCGTAAACCCTCGCCGGGGCTACAATCCTTTGTTGGCCTCCCCGAGGCACTTGATATCCTCCCCGATAGGGCCTGGGAGTTAGAACCTGATCTGGCGGTCCTAGGCATGCACGTACCATGTGGCCGAGGTCTCCCATAATGATGGCAAACATCTCTCCCAGCCCAACACTCCCCCAAATGTCGTCTCCCATATGTCTAACATACCAGGAAAGTCAGTGTACCCTGATTCTCGCGAGGTCCTTTCATCTTCCGCTGAACTCCTTTATCATGACCTCCTCTCCATGAACCCCTACTGGAACCAACCTGAAAACCCTGAGGTGCAAGCCTCTTCCTCTGACTCTGAGCCGCTATACCCCTCTATACACTACTCTCAATGATCGCAGCCCTGTCTACAACCTCCGTAAATATCTGAGCCTTGAAACCAATCACCTGCTCAAACAAGTTTTTCCTCAGTCCCTCTTCAAACTTCCTTGCCTTTTTCTCTTCATCAGGTGCTAGATGTGGAGCAAAACGCCACAACTCGATAAACCGAACCGCGTACTGAGATACGGTTATTTGCCCCTGTACCAGGTGCATAAACTCTGCTGCCTTCGCGCTCCGAACAACCGAGGGGAAATATTGCTCGAAGAACAGCACCTTGAATGGGTCCCAAGTCACTAGCACTGGAACCGGCCTCTACTCCTCTATAAGTCCCGTGGATCTCCACCAGCGTTTCGCTTCTCTTATCAGTTTAAATGCAGCAAATACCAC
Organism: Malania oleifera; assembly: GCF_029873635.1. Classification (NCBI taxonomy): domain Eukaryota; kingdom Viridiplantae; phylum Streptophyta; class Magnoliopsida; order Santalales; family Ximeniaceae; genus Malania; species Malania oleifera. The sequence continues at coordinate 22,106,961 of NC_080418.1, forward strand.
CTTCTACTCATCTGTACATGGAAGCACAACCAATGTCTCTTCAATATCGTGGACCCAATTTTCAACTACGACTGGGTTATCTCCTCCAGCAAAGGATGAGGGCTTCATCCACGTAAACTACTCAATCATGCAGCTATGCTCCCCTGAGCTCCTGGCCATCCCAGCCATCACATGTTGGGTGACGCTGCGTAGTACTGCATCCGTATCACCACCATCCATGCTGGAATTTCCTCGCCTATCTCCCCCAGCATTCGTGCCACTACTTCCTAGGTTGATCCTGAAAACAAAGAACACGCTTTAAGAATCTTATTTCCTGCACAACCTAATCTTTTTTATTTCACTCAAATCCCATATTCATAACAAACTACCTTCCCCGATCTTAATTCAGAATCCAATTCTACAACCTAGAAACACGACCTGACGATAATTTACTATAGTTTTCTGAAAATTGTCACCCCAGGAAAATCACAGAAACCACCACGGAAAGTCCTCTACCCAGACTACAGAATAACCTCAAATCATTTCCTATACTCTGGTATTGCTTCCGTTGCACTCTAAAGTCTACAGAACCTAGCAACCTAGGCTCTGATACCAAATTGTAATAACCTGCTATACTTCTGTACATTCAATTACATGTAATAATAATAAAGACTATGAAATTCCACTCTTAACACAATCTACTATAACTAATCACCAACCTATGCAGCGAGAAGCTGTTTACACATAAATCCACAACCATATATTTACAATACAATACCAGAGTACTAGTTCATTCCCTGTTCTCACGTATATAACTGAGTTGGGCTATACACAAATATTTTCCACCCCACAAGACTCAACCTTCTCATAGGGTGGTATTATAGTCCCTTTACTTGCGAGCCTCATCTGCTCGCCTAACTAGATCACCTAAAAAACGTTAATATAATGGGATGAGACGATGCTCAGTAAGACGAAATATGCTATTACTACTGTGTAGCAAATGAGTTACAATACTATGAAAATTTGATTCTATATAATCATGTATAACTGAATCTATAAATATGGTACAAGATAATACAAACCACCCCCTTTACCCATATTGCTTACACACTCGTCTTACTAGGTTTCTATTCATAATACTTTTAATGTACATAAGTATATTCCCTGTTTCAGTGAAACTGTACATACATAATAATAACTGAAAACTTCCCTAGATGAATAACTATATGTCATGATTTAACCCCTCATGACAGGGTTGTGCGGCCCATAGGCGGGATTTATTACTGGCCGGCCTACCAGGATAAACCACTATACTCCGTCAGTCAAATCGACCCTCATCAACTCATATCTGATGGGGAACCTGTCCACAACATAGGCACGATTGACTTATCTACCACGTATTATCTGAATATGTGGTTGCACTATAAACTGTATATAGCTACGATATCGTGCTCTATAAACTGTATCTGTAATAGTTCATCAAGGTCTGATACTATATAGTATGTTTCCGTATATAACTGTCTATTTTACCATGATTCCGTAATAGTTGTATTAACCATGACATTGAAACTATTTCTATAACAACTGTATTTCTGAAATTAACTGTAAATTTGTATGTCATGGTACTGTAAAATTGTATAATCATGGTATATTGAAAAATGTTGTAAAACATGTTCCTTGTTTGTATATTCTGTAAAACACAATCCTGAAAATACTGTAAAACATATTTCTATACTGTATCTATATTCTGAAGCCACACAGTAATTTAAAACATATCAAACATAATTGATAAACTATATAAATTTCTATTGTGAATAATAATTTGGTAAAAATGTATAATTTATACTGAAAACATACTAGAATTGCCTAGCCTAGCATATTTCCCTTACTTGATTCCTACTAGAATCCCCTACTGTGATGGGTCCTACACTCACAGGATTCTCCACTCAACACCGTGAAAACCATAAATCCCAGAACAAAATGTCATTATTTCTACGTCTACTACATTTCCTACAACTGCTGGAAATCCAAATTTTGACAAAAAGACCTTACCTTGAATCTAGGATGAAATCCAATTTTGTCCCACCAATAATCCGCTCCGATAGACTTAGGGAGAACTTCCCTAGGAGCATCGTGGTGGCCTCGGATCGTCGATCTGGCAGCTAACGGGGCCGAAATCGAAGAGAGAGGAGGGAGAGACCGTAGAGAGAGGAGAGAGAGAATTTCTGTGAATTTTTCTGCGTAAAAATTTGAGTTTAACACTATTTATAACATGAGCCTCATCGATGAGCCACGTCATCTCTTTGACGAGGTCAAGAAGGAGGTTCATCGACGAATAGCACCTCCTCGTCGATGAATTTCAGAACTTGAAACACTGTCTCTCGGTATTTTCTCGTCGACGATACATGTTCTCGTCGACGAGACCCTCTTATACCCTTGTTGACGAATGCCATGTGTTCATCGACGAGGACCTGATATATTTTCTTGGGTTATTATAAAATGTATCAAAGCAGAGGGGTGCTACTTATATGGATGGATAATCACCCCTATCCTTAGGTAATCTCGTGGGTTAAATCTTTTGCATGTGATCAATTAGGTTCAGAGAATGATTTCAGAAATTATGTTAACAATTTTCAAATGTTAAATATTATGTTGTTATATAAACTCATGTTAGCCACACACTATTTTAATATATTGTTTCTTCCCTTACTGAGATGTGTCTCACCCAAATATGAATTTATCTTTTCAGGATTTCGTCGAGATCAAGCTTAAAGAGCTCGAGGTTTTATAGCAATTTTGGAAAATAGAAAGAGAAAAGGGTATGTTTTTATATTAATTTTGAGATGTATAAATTTATGTTTTATGTTCTATGTTTTATGTTTTATGAGATATGGATGGTTGAGAATACTGGTATTTGGGGATTATGTTTTAGAGACATATATATATGTGATTACAGGTGGTGAATAGTTAATTTGGATTATGGATAGGAATAGTAAACTCTGGTATTATATTTTTGGAGATTATATTTATGTTTTTCGCTGCGTACATGATATTAGTATGTGGATTATCAGGTAAATGAATGGATTCGTAGCAAAGTCTTCATCAGATCTGCTGTAGTCTTCTCCTTCACAATGTTGTCTGCAACAGACCTAGACAGAGTTAATCTTATAACTCCGAGTACCTATCTATCAAGGAGAGCCCATTCCTCGTCCTTCATAGTTAGTAGGTTTTTCTCCTAGAAGCGGCAAATGTAACTTCTTCCCATAGAGATAATCCTCAATCTGCATCCTCCAGAATCCAAAGTCTGTGCCCTCAAAATTTTCTATTCCAAACGCCTTTCCTGCTTCCTTTGCCATTACTCCTACTCTCACCTAACCCTAGGCTCTGATACCAATTGTTGGGAATTAACGAAAAATTTCTAAAACCTGTGAGAAACAAAATAGAGAAAGAATACACACCAAAGAAAAAAACAATCACACGCACAAGACAATATTTACGTGGTTTGGCAATTTTGCCTACGTCCACGAAGTTGCAAGGATTTCACTATTATCAAGAAGAGAAATACAGAGAGTGCGACGGTACAATGCTCTCTCTCTCGCTCTCTCGCAAAGTGTGACCACTTACCCTAATCACCCAAATATAATTATTTTATATACTGTGCACAGGGTTCTGAATGGGCTACAAAAGGAGCCCAAGAAAAGGGTCCAATCCTTTGCTCCATGGACTAAGCCTTTGGATAGAAATCTCTCATTAAAGAAAAGTCGGGTCATCATCCAGATTGAACACAACTAGGCTCCACAAAATCCCAACAACACCTAACTTACCACGGATATGCTTATTCCTTAATTTATCTTTCAATATTATACCACTAATCCATTTAAGCATTCTTATCTCGGCAACTTTTACTTTTTGGATATTATGTTTCTTCGTCGCGTCGCCCAACATTTCGATCCATATAGCATAGCTGGTCTTATAGCTATCATATAAAGCTTCCCTTTCTATTTTAAGGGTATTCTACAATCACATAGCACACTTGAAGAACTTCCCCATTTTACCCAACCTGTTTTAACTCTTTGCATTACATCATTTTCAATTTCTCCTTCAGCTTGCATAATAGATTTAAGGAATCAAAATTTACAAGTGTTATTTATTTCTTCATCATCAAGTTTAACTTTGTCTCGAATATTCCTCCTATCATTAAAATTACATTTCATATATTCTGTCTTATTTCTACTTATCCTAAAGCCTCTAAATTCCAAAGCTTCTCTCCATAATTCTAACTTCGTCTCTACTCCGTCCCTAGTTTTGTCAATTAATACAACGTCATCTGCAAACAACATACACCATGGAACCTCCTTTTGAATACTCTTAGTCAATTAGTTCATCACTACAGCAAAAAGATAAGGATTCAAAGTAGAGCCTTGATGTACACCTATGGTGATTGGAAATTCTATAGTTTCTCCATCTATTGTCTTTACACTAGTCATTACTTCATCGTACATATCCTTAATGACATCGGTATACCTACTACATACGCCTTTTTTTTTTTCTTTCTAAGAACCACCATAGAACTTCCCTAAGTATCATATCATATGTTTTCTTAAGGTCAATAAATATCATATGTAAGTCTCTCTTCTTTTTCCTAAATTTTTCCATTAATATTCTTAGAAGAGAAATAACTTCTGTGGTAGATCTCCTAGGCATAAAACCAAATTTATTTTTTGAGATCTTCGTTTCTAACCTTAATCTTTGTTCAACTATCATTTCCCATAGTTTTATAGTATGATTCATAAGTTTAATTCCACGATAGTTATTATAATTTTGAATATCTCCTTATTTTGTATATAGGTATTAAAGTGTTTTTCCTCCATTCATCTGACACTCTCTTAGTTTTTACAATTGTATTAAATGAATTAGTTAACCATATAATTCCATTATCACTTAAGCATTTCCAAACTTCAATTGGGATGTTATCTGGCCCCATAACTTTCCCATTTTTCATCTTTTTTAATGTAAACTTAACTTCATTAACTCTAATTTTGCGAATAAATCTTATATTTTTAGTCTTTTCCTCATTTGACAATTCTAAGTTTAAGTCTTCTATTTGGTTTTCATTAAACAACTTACTAAAGTAACTTCGCCATCTTTCTTTAATGTTTTCATCCTTAACTAAGACGATATCATCCTTACTTTTTATACATTTTACACTTCCTAAGTCCTTGCTCTTCCTTTCTCTAACTTTAGTAAGTTTAAATATATCTCTTTCCCCTTCTTTTGTACCTAATCTATCATACAAACTATTAAATGATCTATATTTAGTTTCACTAACGGCCTTTTTTACATCTTTTCTTGCCTCCTTATATTTTTCAAAGTTATCTCTATTTCTACATTTTTGCCACGTTTTATACTAAATTTTTTTTGTCTTTATGAATTTTTGTACATCTTTATCCCACCACCAACTCTCTTTACTATTCGAGAATCTTCCCCTTGATTCACTTAAAATCTTTTTTGCTATTTTTTAATAGAACTAGTTAATGTATTCCAAAGAGTATTTGTATCTATCCCATCCTCTATGGTCCAATCCCCATCTTTGATCATTTTATCTTTAAATTTTATTATATTTTTTCTTTTTAGGTTCCACCATTTAGTTCTCTTACACTTGTTTATTTTATCATTTTTCTTCCATTTTTTAATACATATATATCTAACACTAAGACTCTATGTTGTGTGGTTAGACTTTCACTAGAAATAACTTTACAATCCTTGCATGATAAACAATCTACCCTCCTAGTTAAAAAAAAAAAAAAATCTATTTGACTTCTATTTTGTCCACTTTTAAAGGTTATTAAGTGTTCTTCTCTCTTCTTAAAGTAAGTATTCATTATACTAAAATCATATGATATAGCAAAGTCTAAGATCATTGCCCTAAAGTCATTTTTGTCTCCATATCTACATCCTCTATGTATCCTTTCATAATTTTTATTATCTTTTCCAACGTGTCCATTCAGATCTCCTCCTATAAATATTTTCTCAACCCCTAGTATGCCTTGTATAATACTATCCATATCTTCTTAAAATTGTTTCCTAAGATTTTCTGCTAAGCCTACTTCAGGAGCATAAGTACTAATGATATTTATTATCTCTTGCCCCTAATACAATCTTGATTTTTATAATTATATCCCCTACTCTAATTACATCCACAACCCTATCTTTGAAGTTTTATTTATAAGAATGCTTACTCCATTCTTATGTTTTTCTTTTCCAGTGTACCAAATTTTAATTCCTGATTTATCAATTTCTCTAACTTTCTCCCCTACCTGCTTAGTTTCTTGAAGGCAAATTATATTAATTCTTCTTCTGATCATTGTATCCACAATTTCCATGTTTTTACCCATAAGTGTCCTTATATTCCAAGTTACTAATCTAATCCTAGTTTTCTGAAGAAACGTCTTTACCTGTCCACGTCCAGAATGATGTAGGAACTCTCGCATATTTGACACTGTACTCGAGCGTCGACACAACGCATCGCTTCGAGGCGACCACTTTTCGCTACACTCGGGTGGTTCAAGTACAACTCATCGCTCGTAGGGGAGGCCCCAATAAAAATTCGGTAAGAACTCATATCATAGTGATCTAACAATTTTTACGCTGGCTGTCAGCTACCTAACACAGCACTCCTCCTTTACTCGGGTTTGGGACCGACTGTGCATGAAAAAATTAGGACATTAAGTACATTACAGACGGAGTTTGTTTAAAGAATTATAAAAAGAAAATTAATTAATTTTGTTTATTTTTACAATTTTTTCAAATAAAGTAGAAAATAATTTGAAAATTAACACTGTTGGATTGTGAAATAATTTATTTTCTATTTTAAATTTTTAAATAATAAGCAACCCTTTGTGGAGTTCTAAAGAAAATTTAAACAATTATTTTTTTATGCTGAAAAAATTATTTGAATTCTTAAAAATATTTTATACTTAAAAATTGACCTAGGAAAAATGAGAAATGGGTACCAAAAAGTCTTGTTTGTGTGGTTCATTAATGTAGTAAAATTTGTTATGTCATGAACAGTTGATAAGAAATAGAAATACGCATTTAATGGTAGAATGATGAGATTAAAAAACAAAAACTGGCTATAAAATAAAATAATTAATTCAATAATACATGTCAAGGTATTAATTTCCTATATTTACTATTTAGAAGTGTCGAAAAGAAAAATATAGCTTTTTTTTTTTTTAAACATGAGAGAAATCATATTACCAAAATTGAGAGAGTACAAACTTTACTAAGAAGATGACCAAAAAAGGTCAAACATCTAAGTCTCGGCCTAAGAATTCAAAGTTTTTGATGTTTAAATATTTTCATTTTACTTCTTTAATAGTTTGCTGAGGTGTTAACTCAAAATAAGCTTTGATGCATGTTAAAAAATATGTTTATTTTTTTTTTTTTGTATTGTGGCTTTTACCACAGCCATTGGATCGTCTCTAAATCCAACGATTATGAATCCAATGGTTGTGTGGTGTCATATATATGCTTGTAAGTTATGTGAAAATATAGAGATTGCTTGCATTTTGTACAAGAAGAGCTAGAGAGGGGTTCTCTCTAGGAAGAATTTTTCTTCAATGGGTTCAGTGGTGAAGGGGTGTACAGGGGATCTAGGATCGGAGAGAGACTGATAAGATCTTGTATTGCCATCGTTTCATAGTGAATTTTTCTCCAAGTGCACGCTCCGTGGATGTAAGCAATCTTGCCGAACTACGTAAAATCTCTCGTCCCCATTTTTTTGTGAATGTTTTTTGTGTGATTTATTTTGTTGATCGGAAGATTAAAATCGTTGCACGTCAACAAAGCATCGAGAGAGAATTTTTTGATTTTCATGTATGATAAAGTGCAGCATACCATGCCAACTTAAAATTTTCATCAGTTTTTTGAATTTTCAAGACCTATCCAATTACAATTATTTTTCTGGTTCATCGAAGCCTTTTATAGTTATAGATCTGCTACGTGAAATGACAATCAAAAAACAAATGGCTTCTTGTCTCAATTATTGACTTGCACAATATGAGGCCAACTTATCAATTATTGAAAGCCTAATTCGAATTACAAGCCAGCAGATAAGTGAATGCCTTGGTATGGCATACTTTGTCCATAATAAGTTTATCCAAGTAGTGAAAGACCTCTTGTTTTAATGGCTTCCCAATCTATGGAGGTTGGAGGTCATATTGATGTAATAATGGACAATGTGGATGTCAGTTGTCGTAGAGGGTACAAATACTTTTACCATTGGCAATAATGTACTTTTGATGTGAGAATAGGCTAAGTACATGATTTTCAATGTCTTCCTCCAAATCCAAGAGCCTGAAGATGACTCACTCTGTGCCTAAAAATTCTTCCCTTTTATTTTGTAAGAGTGCATCCAGATTGTCCATGGAAATTCCTTAGAAGAACATGGTTGCCATATAGTTTGATTACAACAGCATTACTCCCTTATGAAAGGAATTTAATCCTAAGTCCTCTTTCACTTACTAGTTTAGATACTTCTTGTCATTTTAGTTTGCAACAACTTCTGTTCGACTCATTGCATTTTCAAAGGATAGCTTTGAATTTCCCTCTAGATCATTATGACAATTTAAGGGGAATATATACAAGAAACCCAATAAGCTTAAATACTATGCAAGATTGATTTGATTAGTTACAAGTCTACCAATAGAAGGTAAATTTTTATGGGTCCATTATTGATCCTTATTGATATTTTTTCCCAAAAGAAAACAATCATAATCTATTCTACCTAACCTTTTTGAGACTAAAGCCAACTAGCAAGATGCTTGATAGGTAGCTTACCAAGTGAAAAACCAAGATTATAGGCGATTTGGTTGACTTTGTCCATGGAAGACCAAAGTAATACAGTTCAAATTTAGTTGGATTGCTTTTCAACTTGTGATCTTGTAGAATATATATAGAATATGATCAATACTCATTACAAATTGAATATCCCCTTGAGCTAAATTTATAAGGTCATCAACAAAGGAAAGATTCAACAAGCTCAACTTCTTGCATTTTGAAAGATGGAGCAACTTTCCATGTATGTTTGCTATTTTCATAAATCTAGTAAGAATCTCCATCATCATAACAGGTATATAAGGGGATATAGGGTCTTCATTTCTTTTGCCTCTTTTCTTTCCAAAAAAGGTTTAAAGAGAACCATTAATGAGAATAGAGTATCACGGAGTAGTGACACATTCTTTAACCCAACTAATAAAATTCTTTGGCATGTCAATCTATTCTAATAGCCAAAATATAGCATCTCAATTCACTTATTCAAATGTCTTTATCAAATCCTCCTTTAAAGCAATCCTTGAAAGTTTACCATTCAAGCACCCATAACAAACCATGATTTGTCCTTGATTGTCACAAACAAATTGAGTAGATAATCCAGCCTACCTTCTTTCTTGTGCTTTATTTGATGCATTACCCAAAATTGTTTTCCACCCAATTAAAGAAGAATAGTTATAGCTTGCTTAAGCTTTCTAATATCAATGGATTAATTGTATTTGGGTTATAATCCGCCCATACTTTTGTAGCTTTTCCACTCCTTTCATAGTTATGTAGAAAAACCCAACCATGATGTATACCTTTGTAGTTTTTGCAAACTTGATAAGATTTATTTTAGTTTCCAATATACACATCATTTGCGACTTATTAGTCCTTATAAAAAGAAATATATTATCTCTAAGATTACTGCAAAAATATATTCATTATCGTAAAATTGTTTTGTCATCATTAGTAATAATTTTGCGTTGTTCAATTTAAAATCATGCATGAATTTAAAGGGAGCAATAACTGGATTGATTTACTTTTCATGTTTGCTTTTTGTGATAAAAATGATTGTACTGTCATTTGATTTAAGATTAACCCAAATAATTTTTAAAAAATAAATATGATCATTGAGATTGTGTTTATTTTATGCATGATTTAATGTACCAGTCGAGTGCACGTGCATTGCACGTGAATAAATTGATTTGCAAGTTTATTAGACTTAAAAATAAATAAATACAAATCCACATTATGATTCAACAAATATGGGAGTACAAACCCAAATTACACACTTTTCAAACTGATGCTAGAAAATATAGTATTATCAAAGAATAAAGGATGAGATGAACTTAATATATAACTATAGATTCTAATTTAAAGACTATCATAAAGTAGAGTTGATTTGCAACATGCTTGAATAGGGGAAAATGGTCTTTTGAAATAAAGGATTTTAATTAGTGGTTATTATATCATAAATTATAAAAAGTAAGGTGAACTCCCAAGAGGGGGAGCGAATTGGGTTTTTAAAATTTCTTTGTTTACTTTGCAAAAAATTCCTTAGTTTAATTTTAATTTCAACAATATATACTTTCAGCAATTTACCAATAACCATAATACTATTGATAATCAATTAAGTTTAACCAATATTCAATCTCAAGTTCAAATCTTTGATATTGACACTCAGTTTGTAGAGACCCGAACCAGGAAAATAAGGAAATTAAATAAGAAAAGGAAAAAGGGGATTTCAGCAGGCTTCGTCGACGAAGTCCATGTTCTCGTCGACGAAGGCCCTTATATGGTTCGTTGCCAAAATTCAGAGCATCATCGACGAAGAGATCCAGAATGATCGAAAATATCAGGCTTAGTGTTCGTCGACGAAGCCCTTCTTTCATAAACAAACGGACTTTTGTAGTTCGTCGACAAGGCGCCTTTTCGTCGACAAATTTGACCAGATCAAGGGGTCTATAAATAGGATTTTGTTTGCTTCTTCATTAAGAAATGGAAATCTCTCTCTCTCTCTCTCTCTAACCAGCGCCCACACTCTCTCTTTCTTTTCGATCTTTCGCAGATCGTTGCCCGTTTCGACGATCGAAAGTTATCGCGAGGATCAGGAAGCAAATATCTACAAGTCTAGCAGAGTGGATTCTTGATCTCGGGAAAAAGCTAGGGTTCGGTTTTCAAGCATCTCGGGTAATTTTTCAGGATATATGTAAGGGAATTATATTATATCAGTTATGTTTATAAGTTCTAACAAAATGGAATGTTAAAACGGGTTTTAGTTAACCGACTTTATTTCGAAACCCACCGTTTAAATTTAAGTACGATATTTTTAAAGTATAGTATTGGACTTTATGAACATTTTCACTGGTTGGAAAGTTGTTATTTCAAACCATAGACTTATTTTAAAACCAACCAAAGACGGTAGGGTTGATTATCTCCTTTTTTTCCCTATTAGTTTTGGTGTATTCCCAAGAGGGGGGTGAATTGAGTATTTAAAATTTCTTTCTTAGGTTCAACTAATCTAACAATAGTATTATTCAACCTAGGGTTTGTCTATGCAATTATAAACTCAATCATTCACAATAGTAAAATACAAACATTTATGTGCTAGAATTTAAAATGTGAAAATTAAAAACATGCACAAGAAATTTTATCGGGTTTCGGCCAACTATACTTATGTCCCTGCCTCTAGCTCACAAGCCCGAGGATTCTACTAATACTCACTTAACGAGTGGAGCGGCATCAGTTACAATCAAGTCAATTAACGGGATTGACCTCAACCTACACCTTACCAGGATGGTTCACCTAACTTTCCTAACCGAGTCTAAGCCAATCCGAGACTATTCACAGAGCTAGTCTCCCTCTTCAAGCCCATGCCTAGAATACAACCAATGATATAAAATTTACATACATACAAATGCTTCTTACACAAGTTGATATGTACCACTACGCATAATATAATCAATGCACCTCAATGATGTATGAACTATAAGTTCGGTGTTCTGCGTGTGCAATCAACACTCAAAGTTATGTCTATAAACAATCAAGCACAAGAGTGTTCTAACAAGCTATTTATTTGAAACTAGATATAACAAATCTCAATACTTGATTATGGTTTCAAAGATGCTGATCAAATATTCAAACTAACTCAAAATATTTTCCTTCAATGAAATAAGCACAAGAGTAGTTTGAAGTATATAGCTTGTAAAAAATATTTTGCACACAAAAAATTATAGTTATAGGAATCTTTGTAATGACAATGCAAAGATCCTTAAGCTAATGAGTTTTTCCCAACACTAGATTTCTCAAATAAAAATTTGTGGAAAAACTTTTACTTGACTCCCCAAAAACAAAAATAATCAATCAAGTAAAACAATGGGAGTATAAGCAATTTATAACAAGCAATAGCACAATAAGAAACTCTCACAAAGCTAGGATTAACCAAGGAAATAGATGTATGAGAGTATTTGAAGTAAAATAGGCAAGATAAGCTTTTAGAAATTGAGAGGATTTTTGACTAATTATCTTGCCAATCTCTACTTAATTTGCACTAATGAGGCCCTATATATAGACAAAGGCCAAATTATAACCGTTGAGGACATAAGGGTCATTATTAGGAATGTTTTAAAACCAATCAATAAAATTAAACCCATTTAATTAAATTTAACTCCGGTAAAAAATAAGCAACCCGAGAGGTTTCGGGTGGCTGAACCTTAGTTCGGTCGTCCGAATAGACTCAGTTTAAAAATCTAGTTTTAAATGTTCAGGTGCCCGAGTCTTGGTTTGGTTGGCTGAACAATTAATTCCCCTAATAACTTAAGTGATGTTGGGGACAATCCTAAGAGTTGTGCAAGGACCTAGGGGTCAATCTAAGGTCATTTTTCTTGCCAAAAAAATCCAGCGTCATTCGACTGAAGGGTGATCCCTAAGGTCAAACTACAGTCTTAAGCTTTAGTTCCTACATGCATGTCATGCATTACTTATTACAGACCGTTCCAATATTACTATTACAGACCCAATATTAAACTTATAAAATTACAACAATGAATCTTCTGGGTCTTCTTTTGCTTCAAGCCACTGTGTGCTACATGCCATCAATATGATCCAGTTAGTATGATCATGCACACAAACTTGAAAGCCATAAAATACAAAGAGTATTTGTCATTATCAAAATCGGGAATGACCTATAAGGTCAACATTCCTGTATTTAGCTATATAATTATATTTAGTAAAATAACAACCTGGAGATATTCGTACCCCAGTTTTAGCCGCAGTATTTACGTTCCCAAGCAGATGATTTACTTATAAGTTACCAGATGAAAATTGTGTGGCATGAGTATAGTTTTTAATTGGCATTAAATGAGCAGGTTTTGTGTAATACTGAAATGTAATGGTTATATGCCGAGATATGAGATATGATAGCTACATGTCGAGATATGAGATATGACGGCTAAAAGCCAAGTTTATGATACGCTAATTTTTACCGAAATAGTATATGATAGATATTTTACAGAGATACGTAAAGATTATGTTGTATACAGTTATATGAAATGAATTATGTTTCAATTTTATTATGATGTAAATTGCCATATATGATAGTAGAGCCTTATTACGATGATCTCATGGTAAGAGCACGGTACTGTAGCTATATGTATGTAGGGGTGCAACCACACGTCTCAGATAGAGTGTGGATGAGAAAGGCAAGTGGTGACCTGGGTAAAGTACTCCTTGATGAAGAAATTTCGGGGCTCCATCCGATATAGTAATTCTGGATGACTCAGCCTTCGGGTGGCGTTCGGGAATAGAGTGAGTAGGCACCATCGTACAACTTTATGTTTTACTTAGCATTAGTCGGTTGGCTATTTGCTAGGTCTAGCCTTCAGGCCGCACAACTCGTCATGGGGGGAAGCATGTCACATGTGTATGTGATGGCGTGACGACGCTAGTCCTACAAACCAGGTTGTGTCTTCTAGGCATATTTACTATAGAAAGGGCTATATTGATCCAGCAGTATATATTTTCAGATTTACAAAGTAATACAGATTTTGAAATTCCAATTAATTATTTTTAAATGTTAATATGTACACACGAAATCTTATGTAACCACACACTAACAATAATATAATCTATCTTACTGAGAGGTGTCTCACCCTAGCATACAAATGTTGTTTCAGGTCCTCTGAGGGATCGAGCCTAGCATCTTGTTGGGCTGAGTTTGGATAGTGTCTAGACAGTCCTTGTCAGAGCTAGTGAGATATTAGACAGTGTCGTCTCCTTTGGGGATTGTAATATATAGCAGATTATATTTTTAGTTATGTATGGATGTATATGTGAGACAGTTAGATACTCTGGTAACTTTTTAGAGGATGTATGTTTTCCGCTATGTATGTTTATACAGATCAGTAAGGAACACTGGTTTTTCCCTTGTTTAGGCGGGTTGTATATGTATGGTATCAAAGAGATGTATGTTATGTATGTTTAGTGGCACTCTGAGCCCACCTAGAGGGTCGGGGCGCTACAGTTGGTATCAGAGCTAGCCAAGTTATTAGGCCTTATAGACTTGGTTAGACAAGGTTAAGAGATCTTACTAGAGTATAGGTGTCAAAGTAGGTCAAGGATAGGAATGGGTATGATAGGACTTTCGAGTTTTTTTTTGTAAGCCTGGAGATAGAAATCCATTGGCGGACTTCTATTTTTTTCTGGATCAGTCGATGGGTTCAAAAGATCACAAAAATCCATTGACGGTTTTTTTTTCGAGTGGAGAGGCAGAATTTGAGTTAGAATGAGGGCATTAGGTTGGTAGAGTAAGTGGTCATTAGGGACATTGGTTTACTAAGAAGAGTCTTATAGTATTGTAGTAGTAGCAGATATGTAAGGTACCAAGATTCTAAATAATTTTCTTAATTGTCTCTTCAGGATGGGGTCTAGGGATAATATTGCGAACACTGGTGGCAGTAGCAGTGAGGGGGCTGGTCATGAGGCTGGCAGTGATACTACGGTGGTACTTCATGACTCTTCCGAGTAGTTTATGGCGAAGGTCATGCAGAGTTCAAGGGGGCAGGACCGTCCCACAGCTGAGCTGGGAGGTTCTATTGATTAGTTCATTAGACTGAAGCCTTCTACCTTCGCGAGGAGTACAAACCTGATTCGAGTAAAGAATTGGATTCGGGAGATTGAGAAGATCTTGGTTGTTCTACGTTGCATAGATGAGCAGAAAGTGCTCTACACGACTTTTAAGTTGACTGGAGAAGCCGAGATATGGTGGGAATCAGTGAGGATGTTGGAAAAGCAGAGGTCGGTACAAGTGGCAATGACATGGGACCATTTCAGTGAGGTGTTCTTTGAGTGGTACTTTCTAGCCACTGCCAGGAATGTGAAGATGGAGGAGTTTATGTTCCTGACTCAGGGGTAGCTGACGGTGCAGTAATGTGCCGCTAGATTCATGGAGTTATCACGCTTTGCTCCGTTTGTGGTAACAGATGAGGCGAGGAAATCTTAGAAGTTTAAGAGGAGTCTAAAGAAGGAGATTCAGAAGCAGACGGTGATACTGCAGATACAGGACTTTGCCACTTTGGTGGATAAAGCCACTATGGCATAGTAGAGCCTGCCAGAAGACACAGAGGTCCAGAATCCGAAGAAGAGGTCGACACCTTCCAATTCTTATTTAGGTGCGAGGCAGGGCACTTGGAAGAAATATGGTGGTGGCAAAGACTAGCGGCGAAAGACTCGCGGTGGTACATCTCAAGGTACCTTACCTTCCTCTGCTTGTCCTACTTATAGCAGGCGGCATGCAGGGAAGTGTATGTGGGGATTAGGTGTTTGCTACCGGTGTGGCAGATCAGGGCATATGGCGCATGAGTGCGGCATGCCAAGGAGTAATGCACCCCCACAACAGACATATCAAAGAGGTGCTTAGGCACCACGCGGAGGATATCAGAGGGGTACAACCCAGGTGAGGGTGTATTCCCTAACTCCCGGCAACATAGATAACGCAGGAGATGTGGTGACAGGTAATATTTATATGCTTTATGTAGTTAGCAATGGCTACATTATCAGGGTCAGTAGTTGTATGTAGTAGGCTGATTCAGGATATTACAATAGAGATTCAGGGGAGAGTTCTACCAGTCAGTTTGATTGTGTTTAAGATGCACAGCTTCGATATTATTCTGGGAATGGACTGGCTAGCATCCAATTATGCCAGCATCGATTGCCGCAGAAGAGAGGTAGTATTTGGGCCTCCCGGGGAGTAGGAATTCAAGTTTGTAGGGTTGTATGGGCATTCTGCACCACGTATCCTTTCAGCTATTCAGGCTAGGAGGTTACTTCTAGAGGGATGGCAAGGGTACCTCGCGGTTGTGAAGAAAATGTTAAGAGGAAAACTTAAGCTAGAGGAGATTCCAGTAGTAAGTGAGTTCCCAGATGTGTTTCTAGAAGACTTGATGGGATTGCCTCCTGATCGTGAGGTGGAGTTCGCTATAGAGTTGACTCTAGGCACGACATCAATTTTGAAAGCTCTATATTGTATGGCTTCAGCAGAACTGAGGGAATTGAAGGAGCATCTATAGGAGCTACTAGATAACGGTTACATCTGACCGAGTGTTTCATCCGGGGGAGTACCGGTGCTGTTTATGAAGAAGAAGGATGGATTGATGAGGATGTGCATCGACTAAAGAGAGATTAACAAGGTGACAGTGAATAATAAATACTTATTACCCAGAATTGATGATCTATTTGACCAGCTACAAGGCACCCAGGTCTTCTTTAAGATCGATCTGCGATCTAGGTATCATCAGCTGAAGGTAAAATCAGAGGACTTATCAAAGACTACATTCTGAACTAGGTATGGCCACTATGAATTTCTAGTTATGCCTTTCAAATTGACCAATGCTCCTGCAGCATTTATAGACTTGATGAACATGGTGTTCCACGAGTATTTGGATCAATTCGTGGTCGTTTTCATTGACGACATCTTGGTTTATTCAAGGAGTCTTAAGGAGCCTGCAGATCATTTAAGGTTAGTACTTGAGGTACTTAGGGAGAAGAAGTTGTTTCTAAAAATTAAGAAATGCAAGTTCTAGTTAGAGAAGGTGGCATTTCTGGGGCATGTTATGTCTAGGGAAGGGGTATTAGTGGACCCGAGTAAGATAGAAGCAGTAGTGGACTGGAAAAGATCGAAGAATGTTTATGAGGTCAAGAGTTTTCTGGGTCTTGCAAGATACTACCAATGGTTCATAGCATGGTTCTCCAGACTATCAGGTCCATTGAAATGACTTACGAGGAAGAACATAAATTTTGAATGGACTGATGAGTGCGAGCAGAGTTTTCAGGAACTGAAGCAACAGCGGGTTACTGCTCCAAATCTAACCAATTTGTTAGGGGATGGTGGATTTGTTATCTACAGTGATGCCTCTAAGAAGGGTCTCAGGTATGTTCTAATGCAACAAGGAAAGGTAATTTTTTATTCTCCTCGTTAACTCAAGCAACACAAGAAGAACTATTCGACACACGATATGGAGTTAGCAGCGGTAGTGTATGCATTAAAAATCTGGAGGCACTACCTATATGGTGAAAGGTGTGATATTTTTACTGATCATAAAAGTCTTAAGTACTTTTTCATCCAGAAGGAGCTGAACATGAGGCAAAGGAGATGGGTGGAGTTGATAAAAGACTACAACTATATCATTAGTTACCATCCAGGAAAAACTAATGTGGTAGCTGATGCTCTGAGTCGGAAGTCAGTAAATGCATTTGTTTCAGCAGTTGTTGTACAACATCAGATCATGATGGATCTGGAGACGTTAGAAGTGGAATTGGTGGACAAGAATCCACGGGCGTTCATTTCCAATTTAACTATTCAGCCGACCTTAAAGGAGAGGATTAGAACAACTCAGACGAGAGATGTCGAGTTGGTAGAGGTTGTAGAGGGAGTGCAGAATGGGTTGAAACCGGATTTCAACATCTCAGATGATAGGGTGTTGAGATTCCATACCAAGATCTACGTACCGAATGACGCCGAGATCAAGCGAATCATTCTAGAGGAGGCACATCGTTTACTCTACACAGTACATCCACGAAGTACAAAGATGTACAGGGATCTGTGGGAATCTTTCTGGTGGTCTAACATGAAAAGAGAGATCACCCATTTCATAGAGTAGTGCCTAACATGTCAGTAGGTGAAGGCCGAGCATTAGAGACCAGTGGAACCGTTGCAACCACTTCTCATTCCTAAATGGAAGTGGGAGCACATTCCCATGGATTTTATCATGGGATTGCCATAAGCATATTATCTACGAGTTTGGGAAAACTCAACTTTCTCCCGATAAACCAAAAAGCTTGTTCCACATTTTCCAAGCAAAATCAGAGCGCAAAAACAAATGAGAAGTTGTTTTTGAACTTTTAAAGCATAAAAAGCAGACATATGGAGATTGGAGAAAGTGCCTTTGAACACAACCAACCAAATAAAGCCTTAACTTTTGGGGGGACTTTGGCCTTCCACGTTTTTTTTCTTATTTGGAGGAAAGGGAAACTTAGCACTAGTTGAAAGATCACAAAAAGATTTGCAAGGATAAACCCCCAAAGAATCCAAAGACCCAGAACAACTATCTGCACTAAAAGAAAATTGGCAATTGTTTTTTTTTATAATAAGAAAAGATATATTAGGAAATAGAATGCACAATCATAAGCTCTAACAAGAATCCCCTCTCTCTAGACAACGATTCAAAACCCTGAATCGTCAAAAACAAAAGAAGAACAAGAACATTTTTGTGTACAAGAAACACTCTCAAAAGAGTAGATTAGTACAATTTAAAATCAAAATATACTTCAGCAATTTATCAATATAAAGAGATGAAGCTCAGAGTAAATATCACAGTGGATTTATTCTTAGATTGAAATCTCAGTAGAAAGCTCAAAGTACGGTGAGAATTGAATAGCAGTAACTCAGCAATGAACTTTCAGCAAAGTGTATTCAGTAAGAGATCTTTGAGAGTATGAGTGTAAGCTTTTATGTTGATTGCTATTGATTGTTGGGTGTGTAATTCTTGAAATCAAATTGTATTTATAGAGTTTAAAAAGTAATTTTCGTATTCCCCAAGGTGCTTAGTGTGTTTCCCAAGTTTTCTCATTGTTTGAGGTTCAAGCAATCAATTTTGGAAACATTCCCTCACTGTTTTTAAATTTGAATTCTCGAAGGTCAGTTGACTAAACTATCGGGGTCAGTCACCTATGCCTTTATAAATCAACGAAATTTCAAACACAGAATAGGGTCAGTCGTCTGAAGCCATTATGTCTTACTCAGCATAAAAATTGTCAGTTGACTAATCAGACATTGTCAGTCACCTGAGGTTACCACTTTCCAAAAACTTTTGAATTTCTATCTGTTAATGATGTTAGTCAACTGATCTTACAAAGTCAGTCGCCTAAACTAGCAATTTTACAAAAACTTTACTTTTCAACCTTAGAACTTTTAAAACTTAAATGAGACTTAAAAAATATTTTTCGGGGATTTCAAAATATGGTCTCTAAGTCAATAATTGTTCCTAAGAGCTTAAAACACTTATATTGAAAATATGCAAAGTACTTACGTGAGACTTTTAAACTACTATGACACTTTTATTCACTAGGTCTTTACGTATTGCTTCCTTTCTTTATGCTTGTCTTGGTTTCATGTTTCAATAGTCTTTTACTTTTGTAAAATATTCTACCTTTGAGTTCAAGCTTTCAAAAGACTTTGTCAAGCACTTGTTCTTGATCACTTAATTCAATTGATCTTAATACTTGAGTTATCTGAAATATCATCACTTAACCAAATATGTTAAGTTCCCTTGATTTTTTATCATCAAAATAAGGTTCTTAAGCCTTTTAAGGCCAACAAACCTGAGTCTACCTATCTTCCTCTGCAACTTCCCTGTCTCTGCAACTTCCCTAACCTTTGGTCTTACAAACGAAGCCTTGAGAAACCCTAGATCCCTTTCTATCTTCCCTCTCTCCCTCTGTCCGTCCTCTCTCTCGAGTTCTCTTTTGCTTGCAAACCCTAACTCTCAATCTTACAACCGAAGACTCAAGAAACCCTAGATCCCTCTTTACCTTCCCCTAGAGACTCTCTACACTTTCTCATCCCTCTAACCTCTAACTCAGAAGCTTCGACCGAGGTTTCGAAATCTGCCCCAATGGCGAAAGGCGAGCAACCCCATGGGGTCTCGAAAGGGGGGCCATCTAGGACTGAGGGGGTTTTTTCCTTGGCTTCCAAAGATGCCAAAAAAGAAACAGATGAGCCCCAACTTGATTTTGTTTTTAGACTTCTTGTTTGAAGTCTGAGGTGTGTGTGTGTGTGTGTGTGTGTTATTTGATTGTGTTGTGGTTATGCTTTTTATGATTTGAGTGCTGAGTTTCACATTATGTGACTGTTATATTCCTGTTTTGAGTGTCGATGCTTAAATCTTTCAGATTGGTTTGTTAGGTCAGAGTTGAAGACAAGTCGAATCATCTCAACCCTGTGGGTGGGTACTGGATTGACTCAAATGAGTCAACTCAGTGGGGCCTATGTTGACTCAGGTGAACCCGAGTGGGTTTAATGGGCACATGTTGGAACTTGTGCACATGTGGGGGTTTGTGCATGTGTGGGCTTGGGCTCTTTTTAAATTAAGTGGGCTTTGGGTGTGTTTTAAATGGGCCTGGGGGGTTTTGAAAATGGGCCTAGTTTTTTTTTTTTTTTTTTTTAAAGAGTTAGTCCCTTAGGGTGTTTTAAATGGGCTTGGGTTGATTTTAAAAATGGGCTTGTTTTTAAAAAAAGAGTTGGGCTCCCGGGGTATTTTAAATGGGTCTAGGTTGATAAAATTAAATTAAGCCTGGGGTTTTGAAATTAAACTTGGCTTGGGTCTTGGGTAGTTTAGAATGGAAGTTGGACTTCAGTCTGAGGGTTCGAGTTTAGTTTAGGTTGAGGCTTGGGTTTGGTTCAAAGTGTAAGGACCCGAATCCAGAAAATAAATAAAGAAAAGAGAAGGGAAATTAAAACGGATAAAACAGTAGAGCTCGTCGACGAGGCTCCTTTTCTCATCAAAGAAGTCTCTTCTGTGGCTCAGCGACGATACGTAGGGGCCCGTCGACGAGAAGATACTAAGGGATTTTTAGAAATTCTGAAATCTCAGGATCATCAACGAGGTCACTCCCTCAGCGACGAACACCTTTCTTCAGCTCGTCGACGAGGCTAGCCGGGTCAACTTAGTTATAAATAGAATATTCATTGCTTTATTGTTAAGTTATCTCAATTCTCTCTCTCTCTCTCTCTCTCTCTCTCTCTCTCTCTCTCTCTCTCTCTCTCTCTCTCTATCTATCTCTCTCTCTAGAATAGGAACCAGCCCTCTCTCTCTCTAAGATTTTGTGTCGTCTGATTCCAAAATCAACGATCCGATGTCGCTGCGTGGATTAAGAGGAGAATCTCTATAGTTATAGCGGATCAGATCTTTGTTCTGAGGATTTTTACGTTTTTCCCTAAAATTGAGGTAAGGATCTAATTTCATTTTTGGTTCAGTAGATATGTAGTAGTTGGGATTATAGTGAAGTCATGTTCTTCAATTTTTAGGTTTCAAGGATCTCGTGTCGTTGTTTTGGATTGATTCGTTCATGTTTCGATTTTCGAGATTAAGGTAAGGGGATTTGTTTACATCAGTATTTTTAGAAAACGAAACCACTAGATATGTAGCTTATGTTTATATGAATGATATGACTGCTTATTTGCAAAATTTCACCAGGTAGATATGTCGGTTCTGCAGTTTTAGGGTTTTGGCAAAAATGAGGTTTTGGCATATGATCTCCAAATTTCTTAAAATTACCTTATTTGCATTAAAACTAAAGTAGGAAATGCTTGAAACTCTTGATTGCAGCAAAAATGATATTTTTCGAACTAGTTTATTGGAAATGTATATTTTAACCAAATAGGTGTGGCATATGATATGAAATGGTACTTTAAGAGAATATACTGATTCAGTTAAGTACGTATATGAAATATGGGGACTGAGTCCCAAATGACTTTTGGGAATGCATGAATGAGATTGTGAAAATACTGGAATTGCGTAGGTTAATATGTTTTATGGTAAATCGTATTTATGATAATTGGGACCGTAGCTTGTCACTCAGAGCATAAGAAGCTCAATGTTATATGAAGCCTTAAAAATCTTAAGTGCGGTACCGTTGCTAGAACAGATAGATACAGTGTAACCATAAACATGTTTTCAGTGTGGGTACCTAGTAGTCATCTTGGTACGAAGGGTCACTGGTCAAAAGGGATCAAGGTGGTGATGGCCAAGTCGGGCTGCAGTATGTTATGATGCTTGACAATGCCTGCATGAGCAGGGCTCGATCAGTGCATAGTTATCGCACAACCCTGGCCATGGGGAGTACTGGCATAATTATGATAGTTTCAAAGTTTGATGGTATTCTAAATATGCATATACATGATTTAAAAGTCTTAATGGGCAAAGTCACATGTTTGAGTACCGGGCGGAGGGACTATGCAGTGTATGGACCTTTACCCTACCCTAACCTCGAGAACTCTCGCTTGTTACAATGCTGAGTTATCTATTGCAGGAATTATATACTTATCTCTTATATTACACTACTGGGAATGTTGTGAATGTTAACTACCACTAATAGTTTAAACACATGTTGTCACACACTGATGTAATATCTTCCTCCTTACTGAGAAGTGTCTCACCCTAATCTTACAACCTTTGTTTCAGGAGTTACAGGAAATCGGTCCTAGTCTTCTAGAGAGACTGTGGAGCGTAGAGTCT
Organism: Malania oleifera; assembly: GCF_029873635.1. Lineage (NCBI taxonomy): Eukaryota > Viridiplantae > Streptophyta > Magnoliopsida > Santalales > Ximeniaceae > Malania > Malania oleifera. The sequence continues at coordinate 22,129,544 of NC_080418.1, forward strand.
TGTTAGTTAACATAAGTTTCTGTATAAGTACTAGGTTGTTAGCCTGGTTGGATTTTTGGGAATGTAATACAATTTATGTTTTACGAACGAATGAACGTATGTAAGGAACAGTTAGATACTCTGGTACATCTATTAGAATCCATATGAATGTTTATGTTTTTCCGCAATATATGAAAGTACATATCAGTATGATATACCCATATGTCCCTGTTTAGGGCGGGTATTTGATGTATGTTATCTGATTGTACAGGTTATGTATGTATAGTAGAACTCTGGGGCTATAAAGGGCTTGGTAAGGGCTCGGGTTTCTAGTTCGGGTCAGGGGTTTGAGTTTGGTTTAGGTATAGGCTCAAGTTAGGGGTTCGGGTTTGATCATTGTTAAGTCAAAGCTCGAGTTCATGTATGAACCAGAAACCTGAGAGGATATACATACCTGTATTCATACCTACACACACAATTATTGTATGGATTGAATGCGAAAAGAAGGAGAGTATTAGATTTTACCTCTCCCTTTTCTTTCCTACGATCTTCTTCTCCAGTGGGTAGGTCTCCGGGTGTTTGCTTAGGATAAGCTTATGGGCTTCTGCTTTTGAGCTCTATATTCTGAACGGGAAGGCACCACTGAATGCCTCTCGTTTGTTGTTTGTTTGCACTTTCTCTCTTTTTCTTCTCTAACTCACTGTCTCTGCTAAGCTCTCTATCTCACGCAGTTCTCTCTAACCTTATTTTCCTTAAAGCTTTCTCTCACAACTTTTGCAGAGCTCTCTTTTCTTTCAAATTTGCAGAGCTTTCTCTATAGCTCTCTCTAATTTTTCTCCCGAAGCTCTCCAATTTTTCTCCCGAATCTCCTTGTGCCTTGCACTGTGCGGGACTCCCTATTTATAGGGAGTCGGGGTAGTGTTTTGGCGCCCAAAATGCTTCCCACGGGGCTCCCCTCTAACAAGTTTTTATTCTAACAGAATACCTGGCAAGGAATATTTTTAACAAACTTCATTCCCCATCATTGCGCGCATTTGAATTTATGTTTATTTATTCTATTTTTTTATGAATTTCATTTGACAAGCTGACTCACTGATTCTTTTTGTGCGCAGGAGGCTTCGGTGCCCTCAGCTATTCCAGCTAGCAACAAAGGATTGGATCTACGTTGCTTTTCTGTTTCCCTGTATTTACAATTTCCTGTATATTGTTGTATTTCCTATATATTGTTGTATTTCCCTCTATATTTTTTGTACTTCCCTGTATGTTTTGTTTCCCTATAACATTTCCTTGTATTTGCTTCTTTTTCATGTATGTACCTTTCTGTGTTCAGCATTGTTTTTTGTATTTTCTTTTGCATCTCCCTGTATTTTTTTTTTCTTTTTTCACTGTATTCTTTTTCAGTGGTAACTTCTTGTATGTGCACATTTTATGTATCTGCAATGCCTTTTACCAACACCCCCACCGTACCTTAAAACCTTGGGCACGTGCCTCTCCCCCTTTTAATAAAATATGTGACCTCATGTGTGCATTCCAAATTTTGACCAGAATCCCATATCAACGTTGACCAACCATGCGCAAGAATTAACTGGTAATAAAATGTGACTTTAGTTTCTGGGAAATAAGCGGACCCGAACTCAATATAAAAATAACTCAAAAAAGAAATAAAGGGACTTGATTTTTTTTCTTAAAAGGGCTGGAACTCATTTTAAAAATAAGGGAACTCAATTTTGGAACTTAAGGGGACATCAACTAAAGTTTAGAGGAGCTCAATTTAAAACTAAAATTAAAAGGACTCAATTTTTGAAAATATAGGACTTACTTCACAAAACTTGGTCTAATAAAAGAAATTAATTTTGAAATTAAGGGACATCAACTAAAGTTAAAAAAAAAACTCAGTTTAAAACTAAAATTAAAGGGACTTAATTTTTGAAAATGCAGAACTTAATTCACAATTCTAAAAGAAATTAATTTTGAAATTAAAGGACCCAATTGAAAGTAACCGGTACTTGAGTTTGAAATAAAAAGACTCAATTTTGAAACCCGGGACTTAAGGACTTGATTTGAAAAAGGACTCCATTTTGAAATAAAACGGGACTCACTTGTCGACGACCAGGACTTGGTTGAACTTTTCAAAAAGAATCTTTTAATTTTTGGGATTTAAAGTCAACTTTATTATGCCGGGTCTTCTTAGAAATGGGTTGGTTAAAATTGGGTTGTCTACAATATAATATATATATATATATATAATAAGAATGAAATCATCCTTATCAATTGAATTCAATTGAATTCAGATTGAGAGAATTGAATTTGAGAACAAAGCCCCCTACGTCTCTCTCTTCTCTCGTACTCACCTTTATCTCTCTCTCTTATTTTATTATTTAATTAATTAATTATTTATTTATTTATTTATTTATTTATTTATTTATTTATATATTTCATTCCTTAATCCTTAAGAAATCCCTAAAATTACCAAAATACCCTTCCTCCATTTCTCTATAAATAGGAAAGTTCTTAATTCATTTTTCATACAAAATTTCAAAGAAGGAATTGAAGGATAAGTGAGGAAAAAGATTTAGTGGGGGACGGAGAATTTTTACATACTTAAAATTCTCACTCTTCCACTCTTTCCCATCTCACTTTAGGAATTCGTTATATTATTGCATCAGAGGAACGAATGAAAGGTAAGTGGCTTGATTATTTCAGCTGTTTATTAAAATATTTTCAAGTTTATTTATCTTGGGAAAATTTACAGCATTATTATATTCTGTTAAAAATATATACTTTTAGCACGAAAATCATGTGACATGAGCTTATTTGTATTTAATTACGTTGCATGTTAGATATAGTAAGATTATATGATGTTGTATTTTATTGCATATCTAAGGGATATGTTTGGTGATATCAAGGCAAAAGGGGATGGCAATGCTTCAATCCTCAGGACTTTAGTCTGAGGGCTTGATGAATTGGGGGGACTCATGGAGTAGGCCTATCGTACGAGGTAGGTTGCAAGATAAGTGTTCAATTTCAGTAAGTGCTTGAATATGTACCAGATGTTGTCACTGAAAGATAGATTGTTATATATGTAAACATAACCTATAGTACTAAATGTTACTTGTCGTAAAACTCATTTTTGCCATACACTGATAATAATCTAACCTATACTTACTGAGCGTCGCCTCACCCCAATCAATATTTCTTATTACAGATAGGATTGAAGAGAGTGCCGAAAATCAGAGTGGCGTAGCGAAAGCGTGGGTGGGATTAGAAAGAGCTATTTAGAATAAATAGGATATGTTTTTTGTATTTATGAATTTTTGAGGATATTTATTTTAATATTGGAGATATTGATGTAATAAAGTGTTTAATACTATGGTATAACAATATTTGAGGTTATATTTACTTTAGCATTGTAAAATTATTTATAGGTTCGGGGCACTATAATTTCCCTAGATAATAATAAAGTACAGATAAAAAACGAAATGTTGTACCTTTGCGTCCTCTCATATGACCACCAATGTGTATCTATTACCATAATTAGCTATGACCATTATTTCATCTTAAGATGAAAGTCAAAAGCTCCCTTATCACTAAAATGAATATACCAAAAAAATAAATAAATAAACATAAAAAAAAAAATCTAAGAAATAGAAGGGAGAGAACAATTATGAGCTTTTGATCTATATTAATTGGAGATTTATTTCATTTCCCTTGTATTATTTTTTCAACCAACAAGTCAAGTAAAAACAGAGGAGAATTTTGTGTTTTAAGAAGTAGTATTTTTTACATTACAAATTGTTATTTTATATTAAATATATAATCGGAATAACTTGTTTAAAAAAAAGAGATATTTTTTATAAAAAAAAATTAGATAGGAGAAAAAAATACACATGTGTGAGATATCTGTTAATTTGCTATTGATATTGAATTGAAATTTATTTCTCACATATGCTTGATATATATTTTGTTGTTCTTTTTATAATATATCAAATGATTTGCTTGGTAAATTCATGTTGTTCACATATCTAATTAATTGTATATTCTCTCTATAAATGCTTTATTTGATTGAGTTTTTTACCGAAATATTAATAAAAAAACAAAAAACATAAAGATAGAGAAAATGGGTAATATTTACGAAAATACATGAAAATGGGTAGTATTTTCAAAAGTCGGTTGGGGTTAAAAAAAAAAAAAGGCAGCAGCAACTTTCATGTCAGCTGGGGAAAAAAAATAAAAGGGGTTTGGGGGACAAGGCGTCAAGGAGGGGCAGGGAGAGAGGGGGTGTAAGAACCCAACTCGAGATAAGTGCATTAAATAAATGAGGAAAAGAGAAGGAAAGTTTAAAAGGCAAAAATCTGCAGGGCTCATCGACAAGACTTCTTTGCTCGTCGACGAAGCCTCTTGTTTAGCTCGGCGACAAAATTCAGTAGTTCATCGACGAGAAGATGCCGAGAGATTTGGGAAATCCTGAAATCTCAGGCTCGTCGATGAGGCCACTTTGGCGTCGACGAACTTCCTTCTACAGCCCGTTGATGAGGACGTCGTCTCGTCGACGAGTCTGGCCGGGTCAACTTGTTTATAAATATCTTTGGATTTGCTTAATGGTTAAGAGACCAAAAACCTCTCTCTCTCTCTCTCTCTCTCTCTCTCTCTAGGATTCAGGCCGTCAGTTGTCGGAATCAACGATCCAACGTTATCACGTGGATTAGGAGGGGAATCTCTACATTTATAGCGGATCATAAATTCGTTTCGAGGATTTTCGGGTTTTGACCTAAAATCGAGGTAAGGGTCCGATTTCAGTTTTGTTTCGGTATATATGTAGTAGTAAGAATTATAGCGAAGTACAGTTCTTGGATGTTTAGGTTTTGGGAACTCAGTTTGTAGTTTTGGAGCTGTAGAGTCTGGATTTTTGGTATTCAGGAAAGGGTAAGGGGATTCTGTTTATATCAGTTATTTTTGAAATCGAGATCTGTAAACCTGTAGTTTACGATCGTATCTATGTTTTGGCTACTTATTTGGGAAAATCTATCAGGTGAAAATGCAGGATTTTCGAGTTACAGTTTTTGAAAACATTGGGAGTTTTGGGTATCATCTCTATTTCTGTTGAAAAATCATATGTTGTATAAAATTGTAGTATTGAGATGACCGTACCTGCATTTTTATTAAACTGTATTTCTCGAATTGAAAACGATATGATTTGTTGTATACTCAAATAAGTGTGGAATAAACTATGGTATGAAAAATGTTTTAGGTTTTGTAAAACAACTAGGGGCGGCTAATTACCGTACATTGATGGGTATAGGAACATGAGTTCCAAAATTGTTCCAAGTTTTGTAAAGTAGCTAGGGGCAGCTAATTACCGTACGCTGCCGCCATGTCTCGGCTAATTACCGTGGGCGAGAGTGTTCAGCTCTATATCCGAGGGTGTGAAATATCACCAGTTTGTTTCGACTGGTCATTGATGGGTGTGAGTGGACACTATACTGGCAACGATATCGCTGTGAGGCTTCGGTTATTGCAAGATATTGTGTTCTTAAGTGTGATGACACTGACTGTATATTTGGTATCGTATATTCTGGAACTGTATCATGTTTTGTTTTATGTTGAAATAACACTTGTATACTACACACTGATATAACCTGCTTTCTTCCTAACTGAGAGGTGTCTCGCCCCGAATATACCAATATTTTTCAGGTCCTTCGGATAGCCGAAACTAGCATCCTAGCGTTCGGAAGCATGGGTGTCAGTTAGCTACGTTTAGTACCTATGTAAGTACGGGTTTTTTAACCGGGTTGTCAGTGTTGGGTTTTGTAGACACCCAGAGTATGTACTGTATTTTGGGAACGTATATTACAGTTATGTATAGATTCTGGTATGGTATGATGTATGTATAGAAAGAACATTTTCGCTGCATATTTGATGTGTATGGACATGTATGTAATTGTGTTTAGGGTTTACGTGTACCTCACGGGGTCAGACCCTTATTTAGTATAGTATCATATATGTTTTAAATGATACAGAGACAGGTTAGGTTACTAAAATCACACTTGGGACCCATCCGCGGGTTCGGGGCGTGACAGCTTGATATCAAAGTTAAACCAAGTTGTTAGGTCTTGTAGACTTGGTTAGGCGTAGTTTTGTGTACATAATAAAGTATAGGATGTAGGAAATGGGTAAAGTAGGTCGAGGGTTGTTCTGTTGCTCGACGGGGACTCATTGGCGGTGTTCTCTGTTTTTCCTGGAATGACAATTTCAGTAAAATCACAGTAAACCATTGATGGTTTCATGTCGATGTAGTAGGACAGACTTGGACCTGTGAGAGTAGTAGTTGACATGATTAGTTTTCAATGACTGTGTTAACTGTGTAGGATATAGGAATTCTAACGAATTTCCTATCTTATTTTCATGATGGAGCCCAAGGATAACAACTTGGAAAGTAGTTCCAAAGGGACTGCGAGTGATGGGTCTCCTTCTGTGCCTCGGGGTTTGACGAGGCAGGTTATATGGGAGATCGGGCAGAGTGTTAGGAGACGTGAGCATTCTCCTACTACTACAAGTTGTACTATAGAGAGGTTCACCCAATCCGATAGTAGCAGAAAACTGGGTGCAAAAGATCGAGAAGATATTAGAAGTTCTATACTGCACTGACCAGCAGAAGGTTCTTTATTCTACCTTTCAGCTAGTAGGAGAAACGGAAAGATGGTGAACAGCTATGGGTCTTCTTGAGAAGCAGAGAGCTGGTCCATCTGGTATGACTTGGAGTCGCTTCAAGGAGGTATTTTTTGAGAGATACTTCCCAGCTTCCACTCGTGACACGAAGGCTGATGAGCTCTCGAGCCTGACTCAGGGAACCCTGACGGTGTAGAGATATGCTGCCAGACATATCGAGCTACCTCGTTTCACACCGTATTTGATCTCGAACGAGTATAAGAAGACTCGGAGGTTAAAGAAGAGTCTAAGTAAGGACATCCACAGGCTTGTTGGTATGTTGTAGATTCGAGAGTTTTTTGTTCTGGTGGATAAAGCCACCATAGTTGAGGCTGACCTCCAAAGGGATGAGGTGGTACATGAACAGAAGAAAAGGCCAGTATCATCTGGTTCTTAAACTGGTCCTCAATAGGGATAGTGGAAGAAGAAGAAGAACTATAGTTCGGGTTATCATCAGAATACCGAACGGTGGGATTCGCACAAGGATCCGTCTTTCGCACCATGCACCAAATGCCGTAAATGGCATGACAGTGAATTCCAGTCGTTCTAAGGTAACTGCTACAACTGTGGCAAATCGAGCCGCATATCCCGAAATTGTCAAGCACGAAGAAGCGATATGCCTGCACAGAGCCAGAACCGTGGAAGTAATCAAATGCCTCAGGGAAACTATTAGGAAAACACGGCTCTGGAGAGGGTGTACTCTCTTACTCTAGTAGATGCAGAACACACTGGGAATGTGGTGGCATGTACCATGTATTGCTTTCAAATAAAGCTGTTGTTTTATTTGATTCGGGAGCAACTCATTTGTTTATATCTGCTAATTTTGTGAAACTGTGTGGGGTTGAAGCCCAAGTGATAGATGACTGGGAGTGTAACGATCTGTAGTAAGATACTGGGAAACTTCCCAGTGGTTATTCAGGGAAGGCTGCTACTGGGGAACCTAGTAGTGTACAACATGTGTGGATTTGACATCATACTGGGGATGTATTGGTTATTCTCTAGTTATGCAGTGATTGATTGTCGTAGGAAGATAGTAGTGTTCAGACCTCCTAGGGAGCAGGAGTATGAGTTCATGGGATCGTCTGTGCTTTCGAACCCATAGATTCTATCAGCTATACAGGTAAAAAGGTTACTTTTGGAGGGTTGTCGAGGGTACCTAGCTTGTGTGAAGGAACCACCTCGGGATGATTTGAAACTTGAAGATATCCGAGTGGTTAACGAATTTTTGGATGTATTCCTAAAAGACTTACCCGGTTTACCTCCTAATTGTGAGGTGGAGTTTGCTATTGATCTGTTGTCAGGTAAGGCGCCGATTTCTAAAGCTCCATATCGGATGGCTCCAACTAAACTTAGAGAGTTGAAGGAGCAGTTGTAGGAACTACTGGACAAGGGCTTTATCAGACCTAGTGTTTTACCCTAGGGAGCTCCGGTATTGTTTGTGAAGAAGAAGGATGGGTCGATGCGAATGTGCATTGATTACCACGAGATCAACAAGGTAACAGTGAAGAACCGATACTCATTGCCTCGTATAGATAATCTGTTTGACCAGCTGCAGGGAATGCAAGTCTTTTCGAAGATCGATCTACGGTTAGAGTATCATTAGGTGAAAGTTAGTACGGAGGATGTTACAAAAATTGCTTTTCGAAGCAGATAAGGTCACTACGAGTTTCTAGTCATGCCTTTTGGGTTGACTAATGCTCCGACAGTATTTATGGACCTAATGAACAGAGTTTTCCATGAATATCTAGACTAGTTCGTGGTGGTGTTGATTGACGACATTCTGGTATACTCTAGGAGTTCGAAAGAGCACAAAAACCATTTGAGGTTGGTACTCCAGGTACAACGAGAGAAGAAGTTGTATGCTAAGCTGAAGAAATGCAATTCTGGCTGAATCAGGTCGTGTTTTTAGTTCATGTTGTGTCGAAGAGTGGTATCTCAGTTGATCCTGGTAAGATAGAAGCAGTGGTTGACTAGGTGAAACTGAAGAACGTGCAGGATGTTCGGAGTTTCCTAGGACTGGCTGGGTATTACCGGCGGTTCGTGGAGGGATTCTCTAAGTTATCTGACCCTTTGACTCGATTGATGAGGAAAGGTGTGAGATTTGATTGGACTGACGAGTGCAAGCAGAGTTTCTAGGAGTTGAAACACCGACTGGTCATTGCTCTAGTTTTAACCATTCCATCTGGGTACGATGGTTTTCTGATTTACAGCGACACATCGTTAAAGGGGTTAGGATGTGTGTTGATGCAACAAGAGAAGGTAATTGCTTATGTTTCTCAGCAACTCAAGGAGTATGAGAAGAATTACCCCACGCACGATCTGGAGTTTGCAGCGGTAGTATATGCGTTGAAGATCTGGAGACACTACTTGTATGGTGAACAGTATTAGATCTTCACGGACCATAAGAACCTTAGATAATTTTTCACATAGAAGGAATTGAACATTAGGCAGAGAAGGTAGTTAGAATTGATCAAGGACTATGATTGCACGATTAGCTATCACCCGGGGAAAGCTAACGTGGTAGCTGATGCGTTGAGTCGAAAGTTAGAGCATGCGTCAATATCTGCAGTAGTAGGTCAACATCATATCAGACAGGATTTGGAAAGTCCTAGCGTGGAGTTGGTGGATGGTAATCATCAGGCTTTCATTGTTAGCTTAATGATCCAGCCGATGTAATTTGAGAGGATTAAAGTCACCCAGGCTAATGATGCGGAGTTAGTCGAGGTTGTAGAGAAAGTGCAGCAAGGGTTGGCTGCAAATTTTAACATCTCTGAGGGGGGGTGTGCTGAAGTTTGGGACCAGGTTGTGTGTTCCAAACAACGAGGGGATAAAAAGGACAATCTTGGAGGAGGTGCATCATTCTTTGTATACGGTACATCCGGGTAGTACAAAGATGTATCGGTAATTGCGCGAATCTTTCTAGTGGAGTGGCATGAAAAGGGAGATTATTCGATTTGTGGAGCAATGTCTGACATGTTAGTAGGTAAAAGCTGAATATCAGAGGTCGGCAAGGCTGTTGCAGCCATTGAGTATTCTGGATCGAGCACATCTCCATGGACTTTGTCACCGGGTTACCATTAGCACTACACGGGCAGAATGTCATCTAGGTAATCATGGACAGGTTGACTAAATCTACTCACTTTGTACCAATGAAGGTTAACTACTCTTTGAGTATAATAGCAGATTTGTACGTGCTGGAGATAGTCAGAATGCATGGGGTACTAGTGTCCATAGTTTCAGATCGAGACCTGAGATTCGGTTAGCTTTGATGCAATCCCAAGAGGGGGGTGAATTAGGTATTTAAAAATTATAGCCTAGGTTGAACGAGATAAACGTTATTACTTAACCTAGGGTCTATCTATGCAAATGTAAACTCAATCATTCACAATATAACATACACGTGCAGTAATTAAATTTCAGAAATGTAAATGAACACACACGATATGTTATCGAGGTTCAGCCAACAGTGCCTACGTCCCCGCCTTGGCCACACCAGCACAAGGATTACCACTATAATGGTCACTTAAACAGGTGGAGCGGCACCTAATACAACTAGGTCAATTCAAGGGGCTGACCTCAACCGACACGTCTTAACAGGATGGCGAACCTAGCTTTCCTAACCGAGTCTAAGCTAGTCCGGGACTATTTCAAAAGGCTAGTCTCCCTCTTCAAGCCCGTTCCTGGGAATACAATAGATTTGAAATACAATCAAATGGTACAGTGATTGTGCTTTCATGTAAAGAAGATATGTACCCAATACGCATAGTATAACTAATGCACTACCAAAAGATAGGATATGATAAGCTCGATGTAGTCTAAGTGCCTACTCTCAAATATTTAAGCAAATATAGCAATTAGTGCGTGAGAGTGTAAATGATAGGATCTTTGTGTCAAAATAATATTTTAATCACAATGCACCAACAAAGATCACAAGCTCACTTTAAATATCTCAACAAATAATATTTCTCAATATAAACCACAAGAGATATTTAAAAATGGTTTGCAAAATATTTATTTGATCTTTGTAATAAAAGATAATCTCAATCAAAAGGTGTAGCAACAAAGATCTTTTAGCACTTAATAAAATATCTCAAAATAGATTTCTCAAAGATACGCACAAGAGATATTTTTGAAAATGATGTATAATAATTTTGCAACCAAAACACAATATGAACACTTGAGTGTTGCAATGAGAATGCAAAACTCAGAAGCCCAAAGAAGTTTTCCTACGGAAGGCTTATTTACGAAGCCCCTTAGGAGAACTTGCAGCTTACTCTCTACGAAATATAAATCTCAAATAGAACAACCAAAAGAGAGTTTAAACTTGGTGAGATAAGCACAAGAAAACTCTTACAAAGAGGTATTTGCAATATAAATAAGTAAGAGTGGGAGTTTAAAGCTTAAATATGAAATATAAGCTTTTTGAGATTGAGAGAATATTGGCTAATTATATTTGTTAATCTTATACTAATTATTCCAAATGAGGGGGTATATATATAGACAACTCCTAAAATATAACCGTTAAGGACACATATGGAATTATTAGGAAAGTTTTAGTATATTTTAACCAAGTTAACCCCGTTTAATAATATTTAACCACGGTAAAAAATAAGTCCAACCCGAGAGCTTCGGTCAACTAGAAACATTTTTGGTCGACCCAAGTTCATATGGTTCAGTCGACTAAAACAAAAATGAACTGGGGACTCGGTCGACCGGACACATGTGTCAAGGGCAAAATTACCGAGGTCCGGTCGACCAGGGGGAAATGAACTATGGTCTCGGTCGACCGAGAAGGGTGATTTTTCCAAACATCGCGGTTTGTTCAATTGGGAAGAAATGAACTAGATGGTTCGGTCGACCAAACCGTTGGGGCATCTCTCGAGGACCCTCGGTCGACCAGAGCATTGGTGTTCATTTTGGGCTCGATCGACTAGGAGGTCAAAGTGCTGACTCAAAGGGAGTCCGGTCGACCGGGTGTAAATGAACCATATGAGTTCAGTCGACCGGACTATGGTCAAACTGTTGACCTGGTCCGGGTTCGGTCGACCAGGAGTATATGTACTGTGAAGTACGGTTGACCAAATGTGCCTATTTCGAGCATTTTGGTCCTGTTTAAGCATGCAAACACCTTATTCAAATGACCATTCATATATATATGCATGAGTGAGTGTCATGGGGTCATTTCTAGGTCCTTTTTAGTTTGAGAACACCGAAAATATTCGGTGTTGGTCGACCACATCTATGGTCTTGAGCTTATCCATCCTACCATGCAGGTAAGGTATTAATTATTATAGACCATTTCCTATTTACTATTACAGACTCAATATGATAAATATAAATTACAATGAATACGCATTTTGAGTCTTCGTCTTCTACAAATCCATGTGCATGCACTGTATGATACGTTCGATTGGTCCAGCACTCAAACTCATCAAACCATTAAATACTAGAGTATTTTTCATAATCAAAACAGGGTATGACCCATAGGGTCAACAGATTCACTCCTCGATTCTGGAAGGGTTTATAGGAAGCACTGGGGACGAAACTTACTTTCAGTACAGCGTTCCACCCCCAGACTAATGGACAGTCAATGAGGACGATGCAGATCTTGGAGGATATGTTACGGGCTTGTGTATTGGACTTCGGTGGTAGTTGGATTCAGTTTCTACTATTGGTGGAGTTTGCCTATAACAACAACAACTTCCAAGCTAGTATCAGTATGGCACCGTTCGAGGAATTGTATGGTCGGAGGTGTCGGTCTCCTCTGTATTGGGATGAGGTCATTGAACGGCAGATATTGGGTCTCGAACTTGTATAGTAGGCTTCTAAGAATGTCAAATTGATCAGGGATAGGATTAAATCAGCTCAGAGTCGGCAGAAGAGTTACACGAATGTTCGCCGTCATGAGTTGGAATTCGAGGTTGGGGGTAAGATATTCCTGAGAATCACTCTGATGAAAGGGGTGATGAGATTCGGGAAGAAGGGCAAGCTGAGCCCGATGTAGATCGGACCACTCAAGGTATTGGAACGAGTGGGTCCGATGGCCTATAGGATTGCACTACCCCCAGCGCTCTCGAGGATCCATGATGTGTTCCACATATCCATGTTGAGGAGGTATGTGACGGATCAGTCACATGTGATTAGTTACGAATCTTTAGAGATTGGGCATGCTTTGGCGTAGGAGGAGATACCCGTTCAGATTCTGGATTGTAAAGTTCAGAAGCTGCGTACCAAGGAGATACCATTAGTGAAGGTATTATTGTAGAATCACGCAGTTGAGAAAGCTTCTTGGGAGTTAGAGACGGAAATACGCCGGAAACATCCACAGTTTTTCTAAGTAGTAGCTTGGTAGCAAGATCGGTATGGGTATGTATGTATGTGTGTAATATTCTGCTATTCTAGTAACATAGTGTGGTTAGTCTCTAGGAGAGTTTTGTAATATTGTGAGCTCCCGAGACAGTGTATGTATGTAACCATGGTATTCGTCCGCCATAAGTGAGGGTATGTATGTATTTGAGACGGGGCTGTTATGTGGGTGGCCGCCGACTCTTTCTAGAGTCGGGTATGTGTTTGGGTATGTAGTTGAGTTGGTAAATGAGAGAATACAAATTTTGAGGATGAAATTTTTGTAAGGAGGGGAGGTTGTAAGAACCCGACCAGAGGTAAGTTTATTAAATAAATGAGGAAAAAAAAAAAAGGAAAAGTTTAAAAGGCAAAAATCTGCAGGGCTCGTCGACGACGCTTCTTTGCTTGTCGACGAAGCCTCTTGTTTAGCTCGGCGACAAGATTCAGTAGCTCGTCGATGAGGAGATGCCAAGAGATTTGGGAAATCCTGAAATCTCAGACTCCTCGACGAGGTCACCTTGGCGTCAACAAACTTGCTTCTACGGCCCGTCAACGAGGACGTCGTCTCATCGATGAGTCTAGCCGGGTCAACTTTTTTATAAATATCTTTGGCTTTGCTTAATGGTTAAAAAACCAAAAATGTAACGTCCCTCAATTTATAAATATATATATCACATAATAAATGAAATGGTCAACCCGAATCCGTGGGTACGGGGACACATATCATACACAGTTGAAAACCTAGCAGCAATAAACATGAAAATTCCAAACATCCATCCATAAAACATATTACTAAAAACATAATACCAAAGTTTACTACATCTTTCTGTACTGTACATATGTACATTCCTCAAAATATCAAAAGGACACTAGGACCATATAACAAAAATCTACTGATCCTAGTACAAAGCCTACCCTTCTAGTAGGAAAGCTCCACTCACTCAACGGCGACCTTGACCCGCCGATTTCTCTAGGTTTCCTGAAAAATATATCAATGTTGGGGGTAAGACACTTCTCAGTAAGGGAAAATAAACTAAATACAGTTGTGTGGCAACATAAACATTTAAGTTGCTTATACATATACCATATATTTCATAACTCTGGAAATAATCATAATATCATACTGGATAATCATGTATTTTCATATTCGTTAATAAATCATAACATACATAAACATCTGTTATAACTCGTAATACTGAAAATCAACCCAGGATGAATAGCTAGCTAATGTCATGTATTACCCCCATGACGGGTTGTGCGGCCCGAAGGCGAGACCCGACAATGGCTGGCCGACCACTGCAGAATCAAATATGTCTGTAAGTACGATGGGCCCGCCACACCCTGGTCTGGACTACCAGGTGGACGTCCACACTCTACTAAAAGTCACATCGACTATCCATCTCCCATCCCCTCGTGGAATGGTTAGCACTAATATGGCCTCGTGCCAAATCTGATCTACCCATAGCTACGGTACCGAACTCCTGGTCTAAACTAAACTAACATCCTGGTTGCAATAACATATAATACATGAATATACATAACATTAACACGACCTCGTGCCGAAAACATAGATACAGCCTCGCGCCGAAGTCATACGTATGGCCTCGTGCCAAAATCATAATAAATACGGCCTCGCGCCGATACATAGTAAATATGGCCTCGCGCCGATAACATAAATACATGACCTCGCGCTAAAATCGTAAATACGGTTTCGTGCCGATAACATAAATACATGGCCTCACGCCAAAATTGTAAATACGGTCTCGTGCCGATAACATAAATACATGGTCTCGCGCCAAAATCGTAAATACGGCCTCGTGCCGATAACATAAATATGGCCTCACGCCAAATACATTTCAGGTATTTACATTTGAAAATAACTCATTTATCATATATTCGCCAACTCAATATAACATAACTCATCTTTCCAAAATACCTGAAAATGTATTTTACTCATAAAAGCATTCATATCATATCTCATTTTTCGTAAAATAATATTCATGCCACACATGCTCTATTAAAAGTCATACTTTATATTTTAAAACCATAATTTTCTGACATCTCATACATACATATACTTTTTAAGCATCATAGCAGTATTTTCCCAATCGTACATTTCATTCATAATAAACGAATATACCATATGTTTTTCTAAAAATAAATCTACTCATAATCAATAATAGTTTACATGGAAAAGAACTGCTTTAGTTTACTCCCTTACCTAACTACTGAGAAAGCCCCCTAAAATCCTAGCCTGACCCCCATAGGATTTCCTACTCAATATCCTGAAACTCAAAACTCCCAGTATTAATCATCAGTATTTTCATGCGTACATCAATTTCTATAACTATCACAAAGTCTAATTTGACTTAAAAAGCCTTACCTCAACCCAGGGATGATTTTCAACTCCGTTTTCCCGACGATCCGCTCCGGCAAACTTGTAGGGAACTTCGCCAGCAACGTCGTGGTAGCCTCAGATCTTCGATCCTGCGTAAAACCAACCCAAAATCGAAGAGAGAGAGTGAGAGAGCCGAAGAGGAGAGAAAGGAGAGAGAGAGAGAAGGAAGCTTATATGAAATAAAATCGGATTTTTCTTATTTATATAAACAGCAGAATTCGTCGACGAGCCTGATCTTCATCGATGAGTTCTTCATAAATTTCGTTAACGAAACCCTGTATTCATCGACAAAATTCGGGCTGCCTCAGAACCCTTCTCAGTATTTTCTCGTCAACAAAGCCATGTGTTCGTCAACAAAATCTTTAAAGCCTTTGTCGACGAAACCCTGTGTTTGTCGACGAAGCTTGGCAGCTTCCCTTCTTTTCCCTTTTTCAAATTTTCTTTTCTTTATTATTTAAATTTCATTTAAAAATTCGGGTCGTTACAAAAAACCTCTCTCTCTCTCTCTCTCTCTCTCTCTCTCTCTCTCTCTCTCTCTCTCTCTCTCTCTCTCGCTCTCTCTCTCTCTCTCTCTAGCATTTCTGGCCGTCAGTTGCAAAATCAACGATCCAACGTTATCATGTGGATTAGAAGGGAAATCTCTACGTTTATAGTGGATCAGAAATTCGTCTCGAGGATTTTGGGGTTTTGACCCAAAATTGAGGTAAAGGTGTAATTTCAGTTTTGTTTCGGTGTATATGTAGTAGTAAGAATTATAGTGAAGTATAGTTCTTGGATGTTTAGGTTTTGGAAACTCGGTTCATAGTTTTTGGAAAGTCAGTTTGGTGTTGAAATTTAATTGCATGCATACCATAGGGGGGTCATTTGGGTTGTCAGGAAAAAAAGGGTGGGTTGAGGGGACTTCTACATGCATGCATGGGAGGGGCAGGGAGAGAGGGGGGGCGGGGGGCGGGGCCGAATTTTTTTCAAAAAGAAAGGGACCAAACCGACTTTTGGAAAGTCGGTTTGGTGTTAAAATTTAACACGCATACTAATTTAATTTCAATTTTTTTTAAAGTGACCAAACCGACTTTTCAAAAGTTGGTTTGGTAAATTTTTTCTCTATATATATTCATATCATCTTCCAACTACTCTCATCCACTATCACTTCTACAATTGCATTATTTGCATTAATTTTTTTGTCAAAAATATTTAATTTGTCTGCACACTCCCCACTATATTTAACACTTAGAGATGAAGTTTGGTCCACTTGATTCATCTATATTGACTTGGGCATTGTACATCCTTCCTATAGGGCATGGGAGGAGGATCATTCTGACGCCTTTAAAGGGCGTCAGTGTGTGCGCACATTAGAAACCATGTGGCATGCCCATCCCATAAGCATTTCGTGGATTCAACGAGTTGGGTTCTATCCACTGTACTAGATTCGGTATATTCGATTAGACCATCATTTAATTAGTGCATTGTTGGAGTGTTGGAGGCCCTTGACACACACATTTCATTTTCCTGGCAGTGAGGCGACGATAACATTGCAGGATGTCGCAATCATCACAAAATTACCTATTGATGGTGACGCTATTACGAGCATGATGCAGCAAGATTGGGAGATGTTGTGTCAAAGCCTACCTAGATGCAACCCTCCCCCTCCCCCCAGTGGCCAGAGCGGACACAACGGCGTGTCCTTGTCTATGACATGGATGGACAGGAACTTACCTGATCTTCTTGATGAAGCATCTAAGGAGGTCGTATTGCAATACACTCGAGGGTACATACTACGTCTAATGTGCGGCTTGTTGTTCGTGAAAAAATCGCAACACTATGCATCACTAATGTTCCTCCCTCTATTGAGTGACTTGGAGAGGGCGTCGACGTATAGTTGGGGTAGCGCTGCACTTGCATGGATGTACGGAGAGATGTGTCAGGTTGGTCGTGTGCAGGCACAATCAATTGGAGGTGCACTATTCCTCCTGCAAGTTTGGGCATGGGAGCACATGCCCTTTCTTGCTCCAATTAGAGTTCCTGCCACATCTACCTGCTGATGTTGACGATGGCCCATTCCCACTTGCGGTCAGATGGTGAGCTTCATTTCATGCTGCACACGTCCCTCAACATACTTTGCGGTCCTATTGATATGACATTGATATGATGCGTGAGGACAAAGTAATTTTGTATTTATTTCATTTGAATCGTTCAATATGGGTCTGGAAATTTTACTATTCGTAATAATTTTTTGACATAAATTCATTGTTAGCAGTTTATATGGATGTCGTCCACTGCGGATGTCTACGCGAATCTACCCCCTATATGCCTCATAGGAATACAAGTTTGGCTTGTTTTCACTCCTATGATTTGCTTTCAAATCATGGAGTGGCACTTGCCGGATTGTGTAATGAGGGAATTCGGGCTGAGGCACCAGATCCCTCGTCCAGCTCAAACAGGTTACGACCCCGAAAACCATCATTCGAATCTACATTACTGTGACCAACGCAACAGTCATCAAATCAACTTTCACACTAAGTACGAGTGTACCCTCTAGATGTGGCAACACAGACTGGACAATGTCATCTACATACTTAAGGAGCTTCCGCTCCCTAGGCATACACCTCCACTGGCAGAAGATGGATATAATGACTGGTACCGATCCATCACGATTCGCTACGTGAGTAGAACCACCAATTTACACATGATAGTGGTGAGTGAAAAAATAACTGAGCGCATGTGAAAAATAGACTGGTTTTATATCATTAACTTATTGGTACTATGTCCAACATATTTTGTTGTAGGAGCATATGATAGGGACCATCCACTTATCATATTGTGTCCCGACATGTCCCGCTAGAGCAATTGTAGATGCGTGTATGCAGTTTGTGGCTGAGGAAGCTCATCGGTCTCGCCACACCAAAACAGAGGGTCCCGAATCGGATGATGATGTTACAACTATTGAGCAGGCATCGAATAGGAAAGGTCATGGTGGACCTCGCTGGAGACACGGGGGGGGCGTGTTCGAGTTGAAGGGGGGGCTCCCACCCAACCATCCCAGTGGACGGAAGGTGATTGGGGAGCATCAACACCGCAGTTCACACTGGCACAGACCTCCATCTAGAATGCAGAGACTTCTTCTTCCCATATGCCATATGGGGGCTATCAGTATCAGTACGGGGCATCCACCAGTACACCATACTAGCTAGAGGCTCTGTAGTCCACACAAAGCGATCCACCTCCAATGTATTAGGAACAACAGCAGTACCACCAATTCCCGAGCTCATCGTCGATCCCATGCGATCTTTTCGCTGATGGGGGGTTGGTTGATGTTGGACTAGAGGAACATATCCCTCCAACAACTAAAGGTAACGATGGTGCAAAAGGGGCAGCTAGACGTCGTAGAAGGCAATGTCAACCTCCGCAAGAACGACGCCAACAACCGCCGGGACAAAGGAGACCACGACCATGTGGGACTTAGTGGCGCAAAAGTAGATTATTATGCATGTATACTTTAATTTTTTTTTTTTTCGAGCAATGAATAATAATAATTATATTAAATAAAAAAATTTTATTTATATTTTCTGTACGAAATTTTTTGAAATTTATAATTATAAATTAACTATGAAATAAATTTATAGCAAAATAGAACTCGAGTACAACTCACTAATTTCAAAAGCTAAAAAGCTTAATGGCAACTTACCAATTTCAAGTACAATACACATTAAGTACATATTTTGAATTTATTATGATGGTCCAGCATTGTCATGACCTCCAGTCCTCCTTGGACATCGATTGCGGTTGTGACCCTCTTCGTGGCAAAACCTGCACCACATCCTCTGACTGCCCTCTCGTACATCCATTTCGTTACGCACTCTCGAACTTTTAGGGCGTCCTTTCTACCTAAGAAAATGTCGATTACCGTATAATATTGGCTCTACTGGATCCATCCAATATTGTTCATGGAGGACGGGAATGAAGTCCATCGCATATGTCGCATAATGCTCCTACACCGTGAAACAAGGGTCAATATAGCGACTGTACCCCAATCTCCTTGCACCACAAATAGCTAACAAGTGAGAACAAGGGAGTGTAGATATTGCCACTTCCCACATGTACACTGACATCCCTTTATGTCAACTGTTTGAATATTTCAACCCTTATTTGTTGGCCACGGCGCAGTTTGAGTACTGAACAATCCCCTTTTAATGTTGAAGTTGATAACCTCATGTCCATCATACGCCGTTTCCCTCCTCTGCATTTGCAACAACATATGTGTCGTGTAACCATTCCCCGACTCCATTGCTTGGTGAGATGCCTCCCACTGGACACTAAAGTACTGCGCAACGCGATAAAATGTATTCTAGACAATGGTTGTTATCGGTAGACTACGAGTTCCTTTCAAGACGGCATTAAAACATTTAACAAGATTCGTGGTCATGTTTCCGTACCTTCGACCACCATCGTGACATTGCGTCCATATGTGAGGACAAATATCTTCAAAAAAATACTTTGCAATTGGCCCACCCTCTATTAGGATTCTTTCCATCATACTATTGAATTTCCTAACTTGATGCTCCCTACCAACTATTTCAACCATCCACTTGAGCATCGTATTGTGCACCCTCTGGTTGAAGTTACTAACAATGTGATGCAAGCAAAACTGATGGTGCGCATGCGGCGATTTCCAATCATCGTTCTAATGAATGGCAGCAATAATACCAGCATGTCTATCTGATATAAGACACAAATTATCGCGATCAGTCACTTCATCTCAAATGCACTTAAGGAACCAAGACCATGTGCGCAGACTCTCCTCCTCAACGATGGAAAACGCTACAAGAAATATTTGTTGACTTGCATCAAGGGTCATTGCAATTAATAATTTACCTTTATATTTGTCATACAAGTGTGTTCCGTCCACATAGAGAGCTGGAGGAAAATGACGAAATCCCTCTATTGATGCTACAAATGACCAGAACACACATGTCAAAATAGCAACGTTGCTAGCATCAGGGATTTCTGTCCACTCCCACTTCACCTTTGTACCAGGATTTATTTCACACATAGCATGCATCCACTTTGGAAACATTTGATATGAAATATCCCAATCTCCAAACAGCCTTGCAACTACCATTTGCTTCCCGAGCCATACCTTTATGTACGATACATGGTACAGGTACTTTGACCTCAAGTGTGCTTGCAAAGCTGCAATAGAAGCACCAACGTCACTTTTGATAATTTCTACTATTTCATTTGCAACTAAGTTGGACTTCAGTTGCAGGTGGTCTTGCGAGAGAGTCTCGTTTATGCATGTATGTGGTCGTCTGTAATTTGTAATTTCAAACAGCCATGCTTTTTATGTTGAGTTGCACATAACCGCCAAACACAGCTCTCATCTGCATTGCACCTAACCATCCATGTTGTTGGGGTGGATTGCACCACCTTAAAGTTGTGGTGTGTTTTCGAATGGTGGACACATACGGAGTGAATGAGGTCATCTTTCATGTTGAAAATCATACCTTTTCCGAATTCCGAGACACCTTCCCATTGGGTGCCCTTGAGTGAACTTTCAACTTTAGTTCTAATATGACCGGATTCGACAACAACCATGTATGCTAACGGCTACACGTCGCGTACCCTCCTGTGACCGACATGTGTGTTCTGAGGAGGCATCACAACTTCTTCATGGTGAACCCCATAATCATTTTTTCCACCGGCTTCATCTACCCATGCGTCTGCCTCTTCAAAATCCTTTTCTATATCCTCTTCTTCCTCAAATTCATGGTCACAATCCATATCAGGTTGCATTGGCCGGACCGTGTATGCCCCTCTCATTCATGACAATAGATGGAACTATTTGGAAGTCTGGTATGGACACAGCTCTAGTTGAACTTTAGTCATGCCTATACTATGTTAATTGTTCTGCTTCGTGCTAATAATTGCTTCCCACATTGAATCCCTGCAAGGTAGACTCCTCACGTCGAAGCTCTGTTGTCAAGAATTCCGGCTGAAATGATGTATCGGGGACGTCATTCAAATCTAACGCCGCAATCACCTGTGAAAGGTGATCAAATAGTCTACTCATCTCACCGGTACCATATTCGATATATGGTTAAGAATGGATGAATGCTTCCCCCTGCAAAGTTGGGGCTCCACCCATACTACTGCTTCGAGGATTGCGATTAATAAAAATCTCAACTACATATACATCCGGACAAGAACTCTGCGAGTCCAATGCAATTAGGACGTTTGCATCATTTTTTATTGAGACGTCAATGTAGAACAAATTTCCACCACCCTCTCGTTGCAGATATCTCGATGTCAGTTCTAACATGTACTCCTTTGGATCAATATCTAATCCTTCATATATTTTGCGTTTCAAACTTTCTAACTTCATCCTCCTTCGAACTCGATTGGCTTTCGTTGGCCCAGCATTGTACTCAATACCAGTTAATCCATGAATAATCTTATCGTCAATGTATAATAAGACCGTAACTTTGTTAGCTGACGAATTTGACGTCATTATGACTTATCAAAAGTAGAGTTTATCTGCAAGGTGGTAAGAAGGTTGGGGGATCAACGAATAAATGAAAGAAGAGAAAGCTTGAGTAATGGTTGAGGGATGATGAACGAATATATAGGAGACTAGCATAACCAAACCGACTTTTGGAAAGTCAATTTTGATTTTTTTACGTACACCCACACGCATGCGTGCAGGACGGAATTACTTTTTTTAATACCAAACCAACTTTTTAAAAGTCGGTTTGGACACAATTCATGCATACAGGACAGGACAGAATTAATTTTTTAATACCAAACCAACTTTCCAAAAGTCAGTTTGGACACTATTCATGCATGCAAAATTGCCCTCGACTTTTTACCTAAATAAACTATCCCAATCACTTAGGTCTTACTTAATATAATTTTATATTATATTTTCGTGAATTCTTTAAAAAATAATATTAATTTATATTATATTTTATCTAAATTTATGTTTGAATTCATATAAGGTTTTAAATTTATACTCTCAAATACAGAGTTACTATTCAAGCAAATTGAAGTTGAAATCTTAAATTTAAATTTGTGTATTTTGAAATATAAACTTATATAGTAACATTAGACATATATGAGTTTAAGACTTCACATTTATTTTGCTAAAAAAAAAATTGAAATTAAATTGGTATGCATGGGATTAATTTCAACACCAAACCAGTCCCTTTTTTTTTTATTAAAAAAAAAAAAAATTTCGGCCCACCCCCCCTTCTTTCCTTGCCCCTCCCACGCATGCATGTACAAGTCCCCTCACCTTTTTTTTATAATTTTATATTATATTTTCGGGAGTTTTAAAAAAAATAATATAAATTTATATTATATTTTATCTAAATTTGTGCTTGAATTCATATAAAGTTTTAAATTTATACTCCCAAATACAGAGTTACTGTTCAAGCAAATTGAAGTTGAAATCTTAAATTTAAATTTGTATATTTTGAAATACAAACTTATATTAAGTAACATTAGACATATATAAGTTTAAGACTTCACATTTATTTTGTTTTAAAAAAATTGAAATTAAATTGGTATGCATGGGATTAATTTCAACACCAAACAGGTCCCTATTTTAAAAAAAAAAAAAATTCGGCCTGCCCCTCCCTCCTTCTTTCATTGCCCCTCCCAGGCATGCATGTACAAGTCTCCTCACCCTTTTTTTTTTTTTTTTACAACCCAAATTAAAGCCCCTTCCCCTCTCGCTCCCCTCCCCCCGCTCCCCCCCCCACCCCCCCCCCCCCCCGCCCCGGCGCCGGGCGGGTGCGGTTACGAAAAATAGAAAAGTCGGTTGGGTATATTTTCGTAAATATTACCTATTTTCTCTATTTTTATACTTTTTTATTTTTTTATTAATATTTCTGTAAAAGAATCTTGACCTTTCTATGCCAGTCCTTGTTTATTACTTGTTATTTTATTATCATATCTTATATTATCATTTGATTACTTGGGATTCCTCATATCTTATCATTTGATATGCTCGTGGATATTCAAATCTACATGTATATTTTGGACGTGCTAAAGGCTTTGAATTTATAAATTATTAGGCCTTAAAATATTACTCTCCTCATTTTTTATACATTATTAGAAGAGCCGTGACCTTTTAATGTTGACTAAAAGGAAGAAATATGAAAATTAAATATTTTATTTGTCTTGCATATTGTTGACAACATACCTTTTATTAAACACGAGCCTTTGCATTTCTTGATATACTATCGAAAAAATTTGTTGCCCCCACGATTCTATTCTATATGAGAATAAGGAAATCGATCAAATATTCAAATAATTTGTTATCATCAAATGAATTATTGGCATAAATTTTGATGGAACTAATAGATTAATCTCAAGAATGTTTTTTGCTTTAATAAGTACAAAAGGGAGCAATTATTATTGCAATTCTTTTAATGTTTATTAAAAGTCTAAGAGGAGAGATTTGACTTTCGCTTGATAAATGGAAGAAAAAAGAAAATTTGATGCATAAACATTTTTCGTTTTTTTTCTTTTTCTCTAACTTGCCTCAATATTTGATTTTATCTCCAACCACACAAACACCAAAAATTGGGTAATTTTTAAGTCCAACAACAAATCCATTGGCCACAAAATATGACAAGAAAAGTGCTCTTATTGACAACAAAATTTCAAGAAATGGATGGATACCTTCAACTAAATGAACAGGACCAACTGAGATTGGCAGAGACCCTGCTCATCAAGTTCAAGGGAGATGCTGAGCCACCCCTAGAAATGACCTCGAGGCAGGATAAAAATGAGGAGCCTTGGGCGTGTGCTAGTGCAAGCCAGGTTCAAAATATGGCAAGGATATTACCTTACTGCAGATAAGCTTCACAAGACCATGACGCACACGAAACAAGGATAATCAGTCCCTGATTGATCATTCCGCTTAATGCTAGCAGATAAATTAACTCATTTGGAAACTTTCAATGATAAAACCCTACAAAAATGGGAATCTGTAAAAATGTGATTCAACTTTTACAAACCTACTTTTAGGTGGGTCGGGAGGGGGGGGGGGGAGAGGAGGGTGGATGTGAGGGGAAGAGAGAGCCCAGACCCTGCAAAATCATGCGCGTATGTCTGAGATTTTTATGTAACTCCACCTCTCCAAAGCACCAACATCCGGAGAAAGGGCATTGTGTAAAGAATACCAGCTCCTCTTTACAACAAACGAGTCTTCCACCTTCCATGGGGAAAAACTGAAAATGAAGATAACAAAATCACGGGAGCTTACACATCTGCAAGCCAAACCCCTTTATGCCAACATATACAAAGAATCTGAACCAGAATTTTATGTATGGAGGTTAAATCGAGCTGCACTGTGTTAAGGCCAATACTTCCCAAAATCTGTCTACCCGCCAAATGGGTTTCTGTGGATTCCATTCGGGGCTGATTCTATTTGCTTGATGTTTCTGCTTCCCTTTGTACTTGTTTTCCGCCATAATATCAAAAATAAAATGGAAAGAAGAGAGGACTAATCTTCGTCATCCATTAATGAAGCAAATGAAAAAGGTCTGAACTTGTAGCCATCGCCATGGTAGAACTTATTCTGAAATTCCACCCAATGGAGACGCAAAGCATGAAGAAAGGCACTTAACGTTTCCATCATAAGTAAAATGAAGGCAGTTGCAAAGGCAAAGACAGCCAGCCCCACCAAGCGAATGACAATGTTGTCATACCTGTAACAATCATCATTTGTCGTGTCACAGCTGATAACAAGTTATAGTACAAATATTATTTGCATATATGGAGTGCCCGGTATACACTTGAGTGGCTATGGAAACAAAAGTACAGAACATGGATCCACCAAAGTAGAGTTAACTGACTGCCCAGTAGTTCCTAAAAGGGGCCTAAATCGAGCAATCTCACAACTAATCAGTTCATGTGCATTACATCCCTAAAAAAGGGAATGAAGCCATTTGTACAACCAATGAGGATGTGTACTTCAAACCTGTAAGAGGCAATGAAGCATATATATAGTTGCTGGCCAGAAGTCACTGAATCCTGCTCACTTTATTTTTTTGTTCAAGTAATAACATGAACTAAGGAAATTTTCAACATTAGCATTTTTATCTTCAGCTACTAATCTGAAAAATAATGACAAACTACAGCTGCTGTGCTTTTCACATAACATGATAGCAGGGTTGCTTTGAAAAATTAAAAGTAAACGGCATGGTTTACGATTGATTTCAACGTGGGAATAGATGGGGAAAATGGCTTTCGAGAGGAAATACAAAGTTTCAAAGCCTTCAGCTTGAAAGTAGCAAATGCAACAAAATCAGGGTGGCTTTGAAAAATAAAGTAAATGCCATGGTTTACAATAGATTTCAACATGGGAAGATATGGGGAAAATGACTTTCAAGAAGAAATACAAAGTTTCAAAGCCTTCAGCTTGAAAGTCGCAAATGCAACACATTAACAGGGTTGCTTTGAAAAATAAAGAGGTAAACGACATGGTTTACAATTGATTTCAACATGGGAAGAGATGGAGAAAATGACTTTCGAGAGGAAATACAAAGTTTTGAAGCCTTCAGCTTGGAAGTCACAAATGCAATGTAGGTATATTCCATTAAAAATTTAGTCATTTGTCCAAAAGCTAGACAATAGGGCTTTGAGGAGAAGATAAAATGCTTCCCACTGATATATCAAGACAACTCATCAGACAGTCAGAGGAGCTAATAAATTCATAGGCATCTCTCCATATTTTTTTACTATACATATCACCTAGTTATGGAATTTTATATTTTTATTACAGCAGGGAGGAACACAACATTAAAATATAATTTATTTCCCAATTTATTATTTAAATTGGATCCAAGAATCATATGAAACTTCAATATGGAGTGGGAGCATTGTGCATTAGGTGTTGCATTTGCAAATAATTATAGCACTTATCCCCCAATCCAAATATGCAGACAGAATAAAATTAAAGGTTACTATAGATCACAGAGAAATACAAGGAATGAGTATCCATATATTTTGGTACTTTCTATTAATATTTTTACATGAACTGTTAGCTGCTGAAGTTCAGTTAACTAAATTTTGATGTGTTCGAATTTATTTCAACGACAGCTTAGCCATATGACATAAGTACATAACATAATCCGAATCTGAAACATCAGCAAGATAATTTTCTAAACTGATTCAGCACGTGCTAAAGGAAATAACCAAAGCAATTCGGAACGGTTTCTGCAAGCACATGAATTGACCATTCCTCCAGTATGCTGTGTTATTAATCATGACTACCACAGAGACACAGTAGCATAATTTGGAGGATATACTAGACCTTCATGGAATTTATAGAGGAAAAAATTCCTAAGATATATAACCACTATGCAGAAAATATATATTGTGTTACAGGCTCCCTCTACCTAACAGAAGTTAACAACTTGAAAGTGGAATCACGAGAGATTTGATCGAAAGCTTATAATATGCCCATTCATTGAATCCATTAGAAAAGTTTGGAATGGAAAGGCTTCAATGAGCGCATGAATAAAATCCAGTCCTATCTTATACAAAATTGCATTTGTTGTGAGTTTGGCCAATGCTAACAAATACTAAGAGAGGGCAATTGGTATTCAGGAATCAACAAATATACCCAACCAATGTTCCATTTTCTAAATATTATGCTAAATAGACAAATCACATGCTTCTCCATTGTAATTCTCCAAGTTGCCAAGGCAGCCATTAAGAGAACACTTTGGACTCTAGGTTTATGCCTAGGTTTGTAGTAGTATAATGAATAGGCAGCTGAGTGAAGCCTGGGGAGATGAGATCCACATTGAACAGTAAAATAACCTGATTATCTTACAATCCACACAGAAAAGAAAAGCACAACTTTTCTAGAGGATATTGAAGTTGAGGTTACAGGAATAGCGCAAATCATGCTTTGAGTTTGACAGCTTCAGGTGAACAATTTTTGTGTTCAACTTGCATATATTATGAATATATTTAATTCCTATATTTCAATGAAAATGAAAAATGCAAAAAGAAATGTATAGATTTGAACACATTTAATACGGGAAAATATTGAATAGCCAAAACAGAGAGTATACAGTAGGATGATGTTAAAACTCACCCCCAGGCAAGGAGGAGTACTTTCTCATAGAAAACAGTTGACAATTCTGAGTGAGCCAAGCTGCAACATCAGCACTCATTAAATGAAATGTTGCAATATAAAGACATGGAAATGAAATTGAGATGGGGAAAAACCATTGTCACACCTTAAAGCCCAGAGCCGGAGGTATGATGCTGTGTTTGAAACTGCACCAAGGACGAACTCAATTGAATGTATCATTTGATGCACAAAGACTTCACTGAAATTAAATTCCTCATGATGCTGCCGTGCAGAATCAGGTTCTGCATCAAGATCTATCTCTGTGTTGCGAAGGATGCCATATGAACGACCTTGAAATCTCTGGAAAAATATTACCATGAACGAGAAATTACAAAAAATTAACAGAGACAAGCAAATGAGCATCTGAACACACAGGAACTCCCAAAAATTTCTCTAATACATGAGATATTTAGAAACTGGATTCAGGAGACAACTTCCAGGAGATGCACACAACTAAACTTTCAAAGGTGCGGTCATCTCCTCAATGACCACAAACCAGTAGGACGATTTTCACTTTTTACATTGATTCAAGCGCATAGATGTTCAATTATACATATGATTTACAAGGCATAGATTGACGTCTACTAATACATGTCAGGAGCAAATATAAGTAATTAAAGGAATTTATAGTAACAAGCATCCCAAGAAAAAAAGAAAGCAAAAGCTGTTTTTCTCAAGCAAGAAAATGACAGCAATGATGCAAATGAAGATATACCTCTGAGTGGAGCTTTTTCAAAATAAAAGGCTTTGGAAAAAGCATCCATGGAACTGCAACAAGTGCCAAGAGCAACAACAAGATCTGCAAGATCCTATCATTAATTAACATATAAGAACATTGAAAGGAAAAGATTGGTGTGTGTGCAGTCAGCGAGAGTAGAGAGCATGCCTGAAGTGGTCTCTGGCCCCAAAATAACTGATTCTCACCAAGATCCTCAGTGGGACTCAAAAACATGTAAATCATCACATGATAGAGGTCAGCCTGAGAACCAGTGCACCACTTGACAACAATGAGAAGTGAAAGATACCCAAAAAGGCTGTTAAGAAAGATCAACTGTGGCACAAACTGGTACCTAAAGAAAAAAGAGAACGATAAGTTTCACTCTTCTATTTTTCTCACTAGATTTAGCAGAACAATGTGTACAGGGGGGAGGGAGGCGTGTCTGCGCACGCACATACATGCACGTGTGCATGAGAGAGAGAGAGAGAGAGAGAGAGAGATGGTACCTAATATCCAGTGAACTGCCAAAGAAACGAGCATTAAAATAACTTAATAAAATCCCCAAGTTCATCTGGGCCACACCCAACAAAATTGACATCTTCATTTTGAGAGAGTTCAAGAAAGGCAGCTCTGAGCGACTTCCACGCCAGCTGGGATCGACACCAAATGGATATGGATCTTGGTACTTGATTAAACCAACCGTATATGCATCACTGATCAACAACACAATGGTTATGAATAAAATATAACAAGATCGAGCAAGCTCAGTTAATTTAGCAAAGAAAAAATACATAGCAGAATAGGAAAATTCATTTGGCCAATCCCACCTAGTGAAACTTAAGGCTTGTTTTTTCTTCTTGTCTTTTTCAGAATAGACAAAAAAAAAAAAAAGTTTTAAAAATCTGGAAAATCTCTATGAGTTCGAAGGAGAGGCTGAAGCAATAAAAGCACATGGATGTGTTGCTGCAAATACAAGATGATATTACTTATAAATGATAATGAATTAAAGTAGGATGATTGGTGCTAACTTTGTGTCAATTTGTTCTTGTGAATTACAAAAACAATGCACATAATAGCACCAATCATCCCACAAACATGTTTTCAAACTAAAAACAAAAAATGCAGAGAAATTAGAAGACATGTTCTGGGACCGCAAAATTAGCACCAAAAAATTAATTGAAAATGCATAATACCGCTTCAACAAAATAAAGGACTAGCTAATACAATGAAGGGACTAGTTAATACGATGAAACAGAAAATATATATTATGGTGGCAAAAGACTCAGTGACGTTTCTAACAGAAAAAACTCCAGATGCTCCAAACAGCAAATATTTTGCTTCTATTTGGATGCAAAAATGAGATATTTAACAACATATAAAATATACCTGCATGTAAAATATACCTGCATGTACTATCGCGGCATTTGTAAGCAGATCCACCAAATATGTGATAAGGAACGGAGAAGAATTCATTGTAGATTAACCCACAGTAAATTGAAAAAAGTGACATCAAAAGGAGTATGTAACGCCCACCAAAGAGCATTTCCATAAAGCTGCCAAGTTTCTGACAGGATAAAAGTATGCAAATAAGATGGTAAGAATCAAACACACAACGGAGCTTGAGAATGCTATTGGAATTGGCAGTAGAATCCATAGCATACTACTAAACACTGAAATCATACATTCCAAAAATTAAATCATATACATTCTAAAGATATCTGAATACAAAATTATCAAATTGTTATCAATTTATGATAAATAGCATTAGACTAGTTGGTGTTCTTTTAGTCTAAGGCAATTAAGTAAGGTGGATAGTAAAAACCTTTTCAATAATTCAATATGAGCTTTTTGCCCCTATTGTCTCATGCCTCAAAAACCTTCAACCTAGACCGAAGTTCCCCTTAACACTGCTAGCAATGGTCAAAAAGGAAGATGAGTATAACAGCCCAACTAACAATTTGTATCCATGTATCTGAAATATTCTTGGGTTCCCACAGACGGAACTATTTTTAAGTTTCCCACTCTTAGCAGCTGCTACCAAACACAAAAATTTGGCAGACCAGTGTAACATTTTTGGCCAATACCAGTGTAGGCTCACATTTCTTTGGGCCCTTTGGTTTTAATAAAAAAAGAAATAATAATTTCAAATTCATCTTTGAAAACAAATATATATCTAGATGTAGAAATTATATATATCAATTTAAATTCAACTGAAGACACTAAAGCATCTGCCTCATAGCACAGGTAAACTAAAATCAGTGTACTGATAATAACAAATTAACAATGCATCCCCAGTCATAATTTGATACCATAAAATTTAATGAAGCTAGATAAATTAGATGCTGTGTACAAACTCGTTTAGCTCATTATGCAATTCTATTGCATATTCTATCAAAAAAATCACATTATAAACTTGATACAGGATTCCAACAAAATTGAAACAGTAATTGCCAAGATAGAATACTGATGTATCAAAGCAAATCATTAGCTCCCCAGAATACCAATAGGTGCCTCACAAAGACCACAAGCATTTCTCACTATTGAGGTGTCACAAAACTTCCCAATAAATCAAGGCCAATCCCAAAAATTACCAAAAACAATTGCTGTAAATAGCATGGCTGATATTAAGCAGAGCAATCGGTAAATTAACATTTACATGTAGAGTTTTCTTTGACCTGCCAATGAGGAAGATTACTTAAATACCATTGCTGACACATCAAATAATTTAATGCTGCACATTTAAAACTTCCTCTTCTTGATCACTGTTGCATCCTACAACTTATTATATCTGATAAGGAGACATCTTTGGACATGCACAAAAGCTGAGTTATAAAACACGAAGGGGACCAGATGATTTAACCACTTGACTAGAAAAGATCAGACTGTGTGATTTAGATCACATTATCAATAATGAAATATTACGAGCACAATGCTTTCACACAGGTTTTTGGACTGAGGGATGGAGGCAAGGAACCCAGCGGCAAATTGTTCAAGCCAGAATGGAACACAATAGGTGGAAAATTTACATCACAATTTTAGGTCATGATGTGGAAAGATGGAGAGAATCAGAGGATAAATGTGTCTTCCAAACAGAAGCAAGTTCCCACACATGAGTTCGTTGCAATCCTACTCGAGATATTTCTGCGCAAGCCCAGTGACCTCTAACCAGTAAAGAACTGTTCTATCTCAAAATTCCTCCAGCTTTGATTCTGCTGTTCCTCTAGCAATACGCAAAACTAGCATACCACACACAGGCACTGACACACGTATATGACAACACAAGGAGTGCCGCGTGCACATGCTGATGAGAAGCAGTATGCAGGGAGCATTGGTGAACATGAAAAGTTTTGGAGCCTAACAAATCAGAACTCAAAAAGAACAGTCCCACAAAGTAGCACTGGCTAGGATCATTAGATGTCCAGTTTATACAACACAAAGGAAACCAGCAAACATGATTTTTTACAGGTACCAGTAAACATATATGACACAACAGTTTACTGATGATTACAGAATAACAGATGTAATTATGGATGTGCTATCTCATTAGATCCACAGACGGCAACAATATAACAACTGCAGAATCATAAAAGTTTTTTGAAAGTCAATTTCTAGCATAAAAAACAACACGATCAAAACAACCAGCACAAAACAATCAATTTTGCACCTCTAATACAAGAGTCCAATCAGAGAACATACCTGAGAACTAAGTTTGCTTTCCCGAGCTATAAGGACTAATGCTCCCAACAACAAACATATTCCATGACCCCAATCCCCAAACATGACGGCAAAAAGAAATGGAAATGTAATGGCAGTGTAGACTGCAGGATTTGCTTCCTGATATTTAGCAACACTGCAAAACAAATTGTTGCATTATTATTTTCATCAGTTCTACAGGTACAGAATACAAATGACATGCCTTTCCTGCAAGTCGTCAATTATTCAACAAATAGTATCAGAAATTATCCTATATTAAACATGAAATAGAAGATCAGCTTAATGTTGTAACCTAGTTGATAGCTATGATACATCAAATTTTATTAAAATACCTTACCGTGGTCAGCGCCCTGTGCCCTGTTCTGACCAGATGATTTCATACAATTAAATTCCTCCTCATGTATTAAAACTAATGATATCACCTAGGAATTAAATTTGGCATCTTAACTCAGCTCCTATTTTTGAAGATAGTTTCAGACTAAAATTTAAAAAAAAAAAATTTACTGAATAATAAGGTTATTAGGCTGAAAAGGCCAGCCCCATAGTTCTCTTGCAACAGTAATAATAGCAAATAGATATGTAATGCTCCAGTTTCAAGATTATATTCCTCTATAAGGAAAAGATGACCAACTAATGCACGATGGAAATAATAACTGCAGATTTAACTCACCCATATGCATCAACAATTTCTTGAACTGCACTCGTGAAGCGGTTGGTTCTGAAATATGTTGGAGGTGATTCCACAGCCTCCATCACATGAAATATTATACCGACTTGTGAATTGCTATCAAAGGTTGCACGCTGTAGTGCCTCCTGAATCTGTTAAATCATCAAACACTTTATCTTTTAAGGATTTACATTGGAACTAACTATAGAACACATATTACCCCTAAAATAAGAATCATATAGTGATTAAAGCAAAATGTGATTTACCTGAGGTTTTCCAAATATTGGGCACCAGCCCTCCCCAACAAGACATTTTTTTGTAACATCAAAATTCAGCATGTTTAACGCGTCATAAACAGCTTTCTCCCTCCTTACCTACAAAAAGATGGCAAATTGAACAACGTTTTAAGTATCATATTACAGTTCACTCCCGCAAATTGGTCAATTTTAACATTCAACCACGTTATTCATTGCTCCATAACAATATACAAAAGCTCACTACATCCTACCATGTTCATCCATTTAGTAAGGTGAATTCCAATGGAAGAAAGGGCCTTATTTCGGTGAAGCATCCCAGCATCCAAGGTCGCTTCTAATTCAGAAAGACGCGACAGAACCTGCAACCAAGAAACATAACTGTAATATACTAAATGCTGTGATTAGGATAATGCATACACGAGCAATATTAGCAAACAGCCGAAGGAAAAATAATTGAGTTACAGTGAAGTCAATCAATACTTTTTTGACATCCCTAAAAAAGTATCCTAAAACATAGCTCCTGAAATATAAAGACTGGAACATTGTCTCTTAAAAAAAACAAAAACGTGTCTTCTAAATATTCTCTCCAGACTCCAATGATAAAACTTCAAGACAGTTTGCTGTCTGCTTTAAAACTCTTAAAAAAAAATAAAATGAAAAAAAAAGGGAAAAAAATAAAGCCTTAATCCCAATAACCATCATACATCATTCAGAAACAAAAGGAATATCTTTTTTTGAAATAGAATCTTTTTTCAATGTGCAAAAAGATGCAGTAGACCTCCTTAACAGCATAATACTTACTTCTCGAGTTATTTGCCTCTGTTTAGTTATATCTTCAGGAACAGGATAGCAATTTGCACCAAATGCTTCACAAATTTTCAGTATTTTTGTTTTTGCCTGCTCCCCCGAGAAGAAGACTACAAACACTGTTTTCTCAACCTGAAGATACAGAAATAGAGGACAAATCAGTAGAGTTGAACTTAAGTTTAGCAATTCTTTCCAAAACCAGCCAATGAACCAAGCAAGCATAGAAGGAGACAGGATACCAAGGAAAGTGCAATGCAATCTAGACTTTTTAAGTAACTAGCAGTAGGCCCACACAATGTTTGTGCTCCACAGCCCCAAACTTGCTGTTTCCTAGAGAAGAATGGAAGTTATGGAGAGCAATGTTTTAAAAGGCGAAGGTGTACGGCGAGGCATTTTACCCTCCGCAAGGCGAGGCGTAAGCCTTAGGGCATAAGCATTTTAGGACTGTATTTTTTAAAATAATTAATAATAAAATTAATTTATATACAGTAAAAAAAATAAGAAAAAATTTAGAATAATAGAGAAAAAAAATATATAATTTTTAAATATCATCTAGGCCAAAACATTACAAATGGTTCCCATTAATTTTTAAATTTAAAAATTTAAAAGCTTAGGCACCTTATAAAACATTTGTTTTTTCTGTAAAAGAGGGGCCCAAAATTTTTACATTAAGCCCAAAATTTTGAAATCAGGGGCAAAATAGCTCCCAGCTCTGTTCGACAGCTTCAATCTCCCTTCAAGGACTCTCGTCTCCCTTTGGCTGTCCTCTACTCTAGTCGAGAGAGGAGAAGAAGCTTCGTCAAGAGAGGAGGAAGAAGCTTCGTCGAGAGAGGAATCGTCGCTGGAGAAATCGTCGGAGGAATCATCAAGAGAGGAGAAGACTGGAGGCTTCATCGAGAAAGCTGAAGCTTCGTCGAGAGAGCTGAGGCTTCGTTGAGAGAGGGGAAGACTGGAGGCTTCGTCGAGAGAGCAGAAGCTATCGTCGAGGAGAAGACTCGCTGGAGGCTTCGTCGAGAGAGCAGAAGCTTTGCCAAGAGAAGAAGCTTCATCGAAGAGAGGGAGGAAAGGGTTTTAGATGCATTCTAGGTTCTGTCTTTTTTAATTTATGTTTTAAATCAAGCAGCCCAAAAGCGTACGCCTTTACATTTGAGGCGTAAAAGGCGAGCATTTCGACCTGAGGCGTATGCCTTCTCCCCTAAAGCGACGCCTTTCTGGAGTTGCGCATTACCACTTACGCCTTACGGCATTTTAGGCCCAAATCGCCTCAAGGCGCGCCTCAATAACGCTTTTTAAAACAATGATGGAGAGAGTGTGGAGTCATAGTAATATTTTAGAAATTTAAATTTTGAAATTATTAAATTACTTATGTATCCGTGGTTTTAAATGTTGTAATTACATGATGACTTGTAAGGCTGAGGGTTTCAGGAATAATGAGGAGAAATGCTGATTGAAAACCACCTACTCTTCCCTTAATTAATGGTACATCTTATCAGAAATTTGACAAAAATTTATAACTCATAAAGTTCACTAGAAACAAGGGGAAAAACCATTTCAGAAGATGCAGGGTCCACGATTTGCTCATCAGCCGGTGCCTGATTGAAAAGCATGTTGCCTCTTGTAGCACGGAACAACATCCTCTCAAATCTAAGGATTTTGGATTTAGAGATAATCCCACTAATAAATCTCAAACCAGATTGATTTGATGGTCCTGGCCGTATATCCTGTAACATGAACAATCATTGATAAATAAAACCATATTGACAGTTTTGATAAAAACCAACAATACAAGGGTAATAAAATTAAGGACAAGTACCTGTTCAAGTAAGGATGCTGTTTCAACATAGTCATCTTTGGAGTACACATTTTCATCTAATTCTCTCTCTTCTGCAACTGCATGACTCTTACTCGAGACAAGGAAGTCACCTGCCTGAAATTTCTCCAAAAGAAAACATGTGAGAAAATGTAACGAGAAGCATCTAAAAACATATTTGAAGAAGCTTCACTTTTCACATCTACTCACGAGAACATTTGGAATTTTTGGGAGGTCTTGCCAACCATAAACAGTTATGAAGCCTATGAAAGAAAAAATAAAAATGATGCAATAATTTAAGGAAATAGAAATCTTCAGCGAGGACCATTTTGCCTCATATTTGGGAGATTTGCTAACATATTAATTGAAAAACGATTTGGAAAATTACAATTTCATCCCTAAAGTTTGAAGGATGTGTAAATTTGGTCTGACATTTAATTTAGACAATAAAAATCCACCCCTAACATCCTGAAGTTGTGACACATGGGTCAATCCTGGACCTTTTTTTCTGGGGGGGGAGGGGGGGTGGGGGTGAGGTGGGTGAAAATTTCTCAACAAATGCAGGGAGGAACCATCTGCTTTTCCTGCCAAGAAAAAAAAGGTTCTCTAAATGCCAGAGAACTGAGAGAGGGAAGGAGAAAAACAGAGAGGGAGAGAGAACAGTAGAGAATACATCAGTACATTGCAATTTGGCAAACACAGACCCATCCACCTCCCCCCCCCCCCCCCCCCCCCCGCCGCCCGGCACAATCTTCCCATACCCCATAGAGAATTCTCTGCCACCAGTATATAAGCCCCATTATCGTGCATCACTACCCAAATTCATGGAAAGCAAGATTCCCAAACCACACAACCATATCCCATACCTAAAAGTCTAAAACACCATTCTTGCCCACTCATCCCAATTAATTGTACAAAAAAATCACATGATACTGCCTGTCAACAGAACCCAACTCATTGATGTACTCAGAGATGCAGGATCAATTGGCTGAAGAGACAGATGCTGGAAGTAAAGAATGAAAATACAAAAGAGAAAAAAAAACAAAAAGAATAAAAAAATTGAAGACAAAACTAACAATTAGGCTAAATGCTGAATATTCCAATCTGCCCCTCATGGTTACACATCAAGGAATTAATATCAAATCCTAACTAATGAAACATAATATCATATCCCTAAAAATTAGACCAACCATAATTGCAAATTTTAAATAATAAAAACTTTAGGGGCTGTAAGAACCCGACCCGAGATATGTAGATTTAATAAATAACAAAAGGATAAAAAGGTAAATTTAGCAAGCCATTGTTCTCATCGACGAAGGCCCTCGTACTGTTCAGTGACGAAATTTAGAGCCTCGTCGATGAAGAGATACCAAACGAGTTGTAAAATATCGGAGTAGGGTTCGTCGACGAAATGTGTAGATGATTCGTCGACGAGTTCGTCGATGATTCGTTGACGAAGACGCCATCTCGTCGACGAATTGGACCGGGTCAAGGGTCTATAAATAGGATATTTTGTTGCTTCAATGCTGAGAAACCTCAAAACCTCTCTCTCTCTCTCTCTAGAACTAGTGAAATCTCTCCTTCTCTCTTCGATTCTTCGCTGTTCGTCGCTTGATTCAACAATCCGACGTTACTATGTGGATCAGGGGAGGAATCTCTACGTTTTTAGCGAATCGGAAATTCATTTCGAGGATTTTCAGGTTTTGACCCAAAACCGAGGCAAGGGTCCGATTTTAGCTTCGTTTCGGTATATATGTAGTAGTAAGAATTATAGTGAAGTATAGTTCTTGAATGTTTAGGTTTTGGAACTCGTTTCGTAGTTTTGGAGTCGTAGAGTTCGTATTTTGGTAGTTACAGTTTTTTGGAAAATTTGGGGTTTCAGGTATAATCTCTATTTTGATTGGAAAATCATATGTTGTATAAAATGGTAGTAATGAGATAACCGTACCTCTATTTGTATTAAACTGTATTTCTCGAATTGAAAACGATATGATTTATTGTATACTCAAATAAGTGTGGAATAAACTGTTGTATGTAAAATGTTTCAGGTTTTGTAAAACAGCTAGGGACAGCTAATTACCGTACATTGATGGGTATAGGAACATGAGTTCCAAAATTGTTCCAGGTTTTGTGAAATTTTGCCACGTCTCGGCTAATTACCGTGGGCAAACGTCATGTCTCGGCTAAATACCATGAGCGAAAGTGTCCAACTCTATATCCGAGAGTGTGAAATATCGTTTGTTTGTTCCGGCTGATCACCGATGGGTGTGAGTGGACACCATACTGGCAACGATATCACTGTGAGGCTTCAGTTATTGCAGGGTATCGGGTGCTTGAGTGTGACAACACTGACCGTATATTTAGTATCATATGTACTAGAACTGGATTGTGAAAATATTGGAATTGTATCATGTTATGTTTTATGTTGAAATAACACTTGTATGTCACACACTAATATAACCTGCTTTCTTCCTAACTGAGAGGTGTCTCACCCCGAATATACAAATGTTTTTCAAGTCCTTCGGGTAGCCGAAACTAGCATCCTAGCGTTCGGAAGCGTGGGTGTCAGTTAGCTATGTAGAGTACTTATGTAAGTACGGATTTTGGAACCAGGTTATCATTATTAGGTTTTGTAGACACGAGGGATATGTATGGTATTTTGGAGCTTAGACTCTAGTCATGTATAGACTCTGGTATGGTACGATGTATGTATTAGAAAGAATATTTTCGCTACGTATTTAAAATGTATGTGAATGTGTATACGGTGTACGTGTACCCCACGGAATCGGACCCTCATTCAGTGTAGTATCATGTATGTTTTAAATGATACAGAAACAGGTTAGGTTACTAAAATCACAACTGGGACCCATCCGCGAATTCGGGGCATGTCAAAGGCCGTTTGGTATCACTATCAGAAATTGGAGAAACAAAACCTGGAAATGAAAACCAAAAATTAGAAAACAAAAACTAAAAACCAGCAATCTGTTTGGTTAACATTTTAAAAACTAATATAAATTAAAAACTTAATTAAAAAAATATTCATTTTCGTCTTTAAATCAAAAAATATTATAGAAATATGATTAAAATAATAAAATTACAAGTAATACACATTGACAAATTACTATACTAAAAATAAAATTTATTATAATTATTTTACTTAATTGTTCTACTTTCAAATTTTACTTACAATTAAAATTTTATTGGACATGACAATTGAAAAATAGTGAAAGTATTTTGTAAATGACTTTATTATTATTTTCTGAAATTTATGTATATTTTTATTTTAATTATATTTAAATTCATATAGTCATTTAATTTTGATTTTAATTTAAAAGCGTATAAAATGAAGAATTTAATCCAAAAAAACTAATTCTAGATATTAAAATTTTTCTGAAAATCATAAAATTTGTTTTTCATTTTTTTGGCAAACAGTTGAAAGCCGACAACAGAAATAAAAAACTAACAACATAAAAAACACATTTTTATAATCTATTTCTTCACTGTGGAATAATAGAAACTGAAAACAGCAATGATACCAAACAGACTCTTAGATAATCATAAGGACCCTAGATAATCTACAAGATTATTGGCTAATGAAATCCTATAATAAAAATGCTACAAAAATAGGAAGATTCTACAAATAATAAAGATTGCCCAAAAGAACTAAAAAATGCCAAACATTTCCATCAAAGGTCTTGAAGGTTACATTGCATCATTCTCCACTCGTAGCTAAAAATTCAACATCAAATGCAAAATGTTCACAGGATGAAGAACTGACTAAACAAACTAACTTGCATTGGAACAATATAATCTGTATGCTTCAAAAACAAACGTGAATGCAAGTGGGCATAGGCATTGAAAACAAACTTAACAGGAATAATAAATTCCACATATGCAATCTCAGTCACGCCTTCAACCTTGAACTCAATGGACTTACCCACCATTGATGGCTCAATCTCAGCAATTTCCACCTCCTCAACTTCTTTCATGGATTCTTTGGACTCAAATGTCAGTTTTGGAACATCCACTACGCCCTCAAATCCTACATCTAGTACAGTTGGTTGCAGCTCTGATTTTGAAATGGGCTCACTACGCATCTCCATACACCTCTCCTTTTCTTCTTCAACAGTAAACACTTTTTAGTCAACCAAGTTGTTAGAATTATACCAGGCGGATTGCTTAACTCAGTAAATGTCGTAGTTCACTCATAATTACAGCCACTTTTATCCACATACCTTAATGAGCCATTATTTATGTTAGTCAACTGCTAATGTTTGTCATTTTCTTCTTGTAATATTGTAGGATTTCGTCGTCTGACAAGGGCATGAATATCTATCCAGATCCTCAATTCAAGCACATCTCATTGAATCGGCTCAATTGGTCCTTGGTCACCATGGTTGTTAGCAAGGATTGGGTATGGGTGATGATAACAGGGATGCAAGAGATGGCGTGGTGATGACAACAGCATTGGGGATCAAATTGTGGCTGTGGGGTATGGAATTGAAAAGTTCACATATTCAATAGCGCACACAGAGGGAAGATGGAAGAGTCATGAATCTGCAAAGTTGGAGATGCGCATAGGCTGGCTTGTGGTGCTGCTAATATTGCTGGTGAGGCTTTGACAATGATGGGTGCTTGGTTGTGGCCCACAATTGAAGGGAAGGAGATTCACAAAGAAGATTGCTGTTTGGTTGCTGTGGATAGTGGCTGCAGTTGTGATTACAATGGGAGAGGGGTTCAACTGTGGTTGGTAAGACTTGACTGGTGGTTATCTGAAGGTTGGGCAGGCAGTGGTTATGGCTTGATGATGGTAGTGAGAGAAAAAAGATGAGGCTATGACACCAACTTGATGCAGGACCGATTGGCACAAGAGAAGGACGAAGGAAATTAAGAGAAAAGAATAGGAAATTAACTCAATTAGGGTTGAATACACAGTCTAATCTGCCTATCATGGTTACAGTGTTACACATCAAGCCTTTATATATACCCAAAAACATAAACTATCTGTAGAAATTAATACCAAATCCTGATTAATGAAACATAATATCAAACCCCCTAAAATTAGACCAACACATAATTGTAAAAATATCTAAATCATAAAACCTTAGATAATAAGTCCCTAGATGATCTACTAAATTATTAGCTTATAAAAATCCCAGAATAAAATGCTCCAAAATTGGAAAAATCCTGAAAGTAAAAAACTACAAGATTGCCCAAAAATCCTAAAAATGCCAAATTTTTCCACAGCAGATCTTGAAGCTCATATTGCATCAATGGGTTTCCTACACAAATTCCTCTTCTGAAATATGGCCAGAAAGGATTTTAGATGTCCAAGAAAATCATTAAAAAGGAGAAAAAATTATCAGAGAAATATTTAAATCAAGCATGTTACCCACCTGAAACTAAGACTGAGACGCTGAAACATCTAGAACTCAATCCCCACTCCACCAAAAATGCCCACATCTAGAGAAGTGTTTGATGGGTTAGACTCACATATGTTGGGCATGATGGGTTTGGGGTCATGGACTCAAAAGTGAAAAACAAACACTGATGAACAGTCATGTACCCAAGTCTTAGCCCCCATCAACCTTGCTACTCTCTTCCTTCAGTACACAGCATTATACAGCAATCAAATTATATAAACTCAATGCATCTAAATGGCCCCTTCTCACATTGCTCATCTTGCTCTTTTAATCTCCTGTACACCCAAACTTTCGCCACCCTCTTCAACAGTTCCCCACCTAAAATTTCTCCTCAAATTGACACTGCTAGCGTCCCCTTGTAAGGTCCACATAGCTTCTTTGATCAGCCATCGACAGCCTAGTGATTAATTGAGTCAAGTGTCACAATTCCAAAATGTTGGAGGTTTATGTGTCCAAATTAGAACAAGAAGGACCAAATCAAGACAATTCCCAAACTTCAAGGACCAAAAGTGTAATTTTATCAAATGATTCCTTTAAAATATGGGAATTAATAGATTCGTTTATCCATATAGAAGCCTGTACAATCTAAATAAAACAAAAGACAGGAACTAAAATGA
This sequence comes from Malania oleifera, assembly GCF_029873635.1. Lineage (NCBI taxonomy): Eukaryota > Viridiplantae > Streptophyta > Magnoliopsida > Santalales > Ximeniaceae > Malania > Malania oleifera. The sequence goes on from NC_080418.1 coordinate 22,171,135, forward strand.
GATGGCAGTGAAGCTGTAGATGATAAGAAAAACTGATAGACCATACTTAAAACTCAGAGTAGACACCTTTCTTACCCAAATTTACCACTGCTTGGATTTTAGCAACATAATAGGCTAATAGCTTGTTTGAAAATTTCAAATTGCTTCCATTAGACAAACTAAAATTTCAAATTAAAAAACTGAAAAATGTACACACAAAACAGCTCTAAGGATGTGAAACTTCAAATGAAATATGTGCTTCACTGGTTCAAAGAATCTAAATCTACCATGCAATAGTTTTACACTTTTGTATCCCCACAACCAAATTCAAATTTTTCCATTCATTTGAACATTCACTTTCGTGTAATCGCAAATTCAAATTTTCTCATTATTTAAAAGTAGTTGCCAAACTAATGCCAACACAGTAACCCTCTAAAGTTCCCTCCTAGGTCTGTAGCTGTGCACAATGGTGTCTATGGAATTAAGGCCAGCATGACAATGGCAATGAGGCAGGTTTGGGACAGGACAAACACAACTCAAGCTTGAAAAACTGCTCAAAGTCAATTCTAAACTCAACTTAGATTTAATATGTCAAACCTTGCCAGTGTAGAGGCATGCTAGGTCACAATTGAAACAATCAAAATAGGCAATTATTAGGCATGCAGATAAGTATATCAATCGGGAAAGCACTTTATCTAAAATATTAAGCAGCTCAAATGTGGGCCAAAAATGAACAATAAATTAAATACCCATTGGAGCAATACAACATTTAACTTTGGTAACTAAACAAATAGAAGATAATGCAGGCAACAAGAATAGAACGTCAAGACCACCTGGCACCAGGGATCTAATATCAAGTTAAAGTTGTAGATTGTGGGCCAATAATGTCAAGCCTTAACACTTATGTACACGCATCCAAACACATGTTGAGAGATATATAAATCGGGAATAGGATAATTTAACAAAACAGACAATAAACGAGGGCAACAAAAATTAAACCCAAGGCCTCAAGCCTTAACAGTATCAAAAACAAAATATTAGCTTTTCTATAGAAGAACATAAAATACGTGAGTACACGACAAAATCAAGGGAGGGAACTTTTCAAAATCCAATCCCTCCCAAACCCTGTCATGGACTTGCAGCTTGAAAAATCAATCCACTTGGTGAAATCCCAACTCATCCTACACAGAGAAAATAGGGCATACTATTACAAGATTAACCCACGCTGTTAGCAACTACTTTACCTAAATGCTTAAGCTGTTAGGTTGTGGGGAAACACCGTATGACAAGCCTTAACACTCCGCAGCACATGCAGCCCAATTACGTGGAGAGATAAACAAACAACAAAAGACACCCATTATAGGCACCCATTCTTAACAAACAAATAACAAATGTAGGCAAAATACTAAAACCCAGGACCTCTTTGAACCATAACTCTGATACCATGTTAACAATCACTTTACCTAAAAGCTTAAGTCGTTAGGTTGTAGGGCAAAAATGTATATCAAGCCTTAACACACCTATTGAGAGCCAGGAATCAAAGGGTAATCTGGATCACTTAGTTAAATCCAATAACTATGGAAGAATGATTCAAATATGCTAGAGGGGAGACTTTACTATAATGATGGCATCTTTGATAAGAATGATGAAGTATCATTGAGATTGGTATGCGCATTTAGTCTCGGACATGTGTGATTGCCATCAAGAGTTCCTAATTGAAGTAATTAATTTTAAGAATAAAGAAACCAACCAACCTAAAACAGTACTAAACAAAGTAGCAGTCAAAAAAAATGGAATCCAAAAGAAGAAGACAGTAGCTATCACATTTAATTATGGAAGAGAAAAAAGGACAAGATTTTAAACCTAAAATATTAAGAACTATTAAATCTACAGGTTCAAAATAAAGAATTATGAACCTATAATTCAAGCATTTTATCGCAGGTTTTGATCTTTCTCATATGAAAAATACTGTTACAAAAGACAAAACAACACTAAGGCTTAGTCCCGACCCCCCACCCCCTTCCCAAGGTGTTGATTAAAAAGGAATTGATGCAGGTGGTTGTAAAAAAACTGTTAACTAAGGCTTAGTAGTCTCCCCCCCACCCTACCCCACCCCACCCCAACCCAAAAAAGGTGATGCTTAAAAAGGAATTGATGAAAAGCAGTTGATTCAGGTGGTTGTTGGCTCCTCTACAAAACAGCAGCTGTTAGAAAGAAAAGGATGGAAATGAGCGACTGGAAAAAAAAAAACCTTTTGATATTCAGGGGGAAAAAAAAAACTATTGACACTCCTAGAATAGAATAATTTGTTAGAAAAAAAAAACTAGCTTTCAGCTTTTATAAGCTCTAAATACATAATTGAAGTTCCCCAGAAAAGCTAAAAGTGGGCCTTTTCAAAGCTGAAAAATTTGCTCACCAAGCGTGTTATACCCAACTTTTATTTATAAGGAGATGTTCATCCAAAAATGGGAGGCTAAACTCCCTCTAAATCCTTTCTTTAATTGAAAAAATATTTCTTTTAAATAAAATGACAAATTTCTACTGTTATCTATACATAAGAAACTATATCATTTCATAAAATTTAAGAGACAAAAATGAAGGTTGATACCTAAGTAACCAATTCACTATACAGAAACAACAGCAATTGAGAGAGGACTTAAGAAGGTGTGTGATTGAGAGTGCTGCAAGACTCTGTATGTAATAATATTTTGTATTCGAACATTAATATAGAGGACGGGTTTAGTATATAATTTAATGAAATAAATGGAGCCTTAGCTAAAATTTAGTTAGTCAGCAAGATGACACAGCAAGCTGTCATGCTAAATGGTAAGAAGCATCCCGTTCCATTACATGGCCAGTGCTTAAATCCACAGGGCATATGCTTTTGGATTTGACTGAGATTTGGTTTTAGGGCCACCAAATGATGCTGCATGCAATGTTAATTGCACACTGGACAACTGTGGTTAAGATACCCTTTCTTTTGTTTCAAAGAACATCAAAATTATGCGAACTTTTCAGCTTAATCATGCCCTTAAAACGACACTGCTCTTGTCCATCAGGCCAAAAGGTTGATGTTTGTGGGAACCAAATGCAATCAAAGTGCACAAACAAGAACAAAATAACATCATTTCATAAACTAAAGAAATGCATATTTATCATACTGAAAATCATTTTCCTACTATTCTATCAAAAAAAATCATTTTCCTATTATAGTACAAAACAGGCTTCATGAAAGAGGGCAAATGGTGGAAAGGAAAAGGCCCTCCTGTCTTGAACAAAGGATATCAGCACAAGGTTGGGTTTGGATCCAGCTGTAGAATGTTGCATGCATATAATTCAAATGAGAAAAACCATAAGCTAAACAAAGCACTTCGAAAACTACAATAAAAATTGCGAAGAAAACTTAGAAATATGAATGCGGAAAGAAAATACAACAAAAAGCAGTAGTCAGATGGCCCTACTTTTTCAAGTATTTGTTTTATAATAATCAGCGGAAATTTCTAGAATTGAACAATTGACAGGATGCCCATGGCATCATTGTTGCTAAGATGAGGACAAGAAAATATACCTTTTGCAATACCATCTTGAATTCTAGCAGCTCGTTATACGTCTGGCGTAGTTTCTCACTATTAGAATTCATTTCGATGAGTTCATGCTCATGCTCAGCAAGTTGTATCTGATATCAAGATAAGTCAAACAACTAAACCACATAAGATTCTGGATCAAATTTGTGCTTTTCATAAAGATGAGAATGAAATTTCCATTTGCTTTCAATGACAGCAGTTGCAGCATTATATTATCATTGGCACCAGAAAAATCAAAGACTAGCAAGGTCAATAGAAGAGGAATAAAGATAAATGGACCTCTAGTTCCTCCAACTCAACATCTGGTTCCATCACAGGGCGAGCAGATGATAGTAGACCAGCTTTAGTGATTTGATCTTTGAAAAATCGTAACTTTCTTGACATCTCTCCACATCTTTTTACCTGCGAAATATCTATCAAAAATTACAACAACTGCAACAAATAGTAACTGCAGTATCACCCATTCAAATGTGAGAAGTTGAGAGAGAGAGAGAGTATTTAGATTACCATAAATACTCTAATATATGTAGAGTGATAATGGAAGGTTCAAAGGATTAAGCATTTATAATTCAATTGGTACAGATTTCACAGAAACAGGAGATGGAAGTCTTCTGCTTCCAGTAGGATAAAATAAAAGGCAGCTGCCAATTATTTTCTGTCGGGAAATGGGAAAGACACACGAAAAATGTCCAAATAAATTAAATCAAGTAACCAAGTGGTGCACTATCCATTACACATGTTGAATTAATAGATATCAACAAAACGGGTGTAAAGAAAACTAGTGAACTTCTCACATCCACTTTACTGGGGAAAACTTGTAGTGGTGGCCATAATCATACAAGCAAAATTGCAAAACACATTCTCGTTTAGAATATTGCTTGTTAATTTGATAAGCTAGATCCAGTAATAAGATAAAATAAGTAGATTCATTTATTCAACTAATTATTACTAGGAGAAGGACAACTTCACTCGCTTCTGTGGTGGAAATCAAAAGCGGATAGGGGAACAAGCAATATGAGTATACAATGTACAACAAAAAATATTATTAGTGTACCACTCACTTTGTATGAAACGTGGTAAAATGAGTATATTTTTCTAAATTCAAACACAAATTGAATGATTTTTTAGAATAATATACAAAAATATCGCAAGAAGAAAACTAGAGCCTTGATAATTTGCATTTTTCTGAATCATTTAACTGGGAGAAAGTTCTGAACCTTCAGTATGCGGAAGCAGTCTAATCAGTAGTACCTGATTAACAAATGTTCGCTGGAATGGGCTTTTATCAGCATTTAACTGCCAAAAAAGAAAAAATGCATTGCCATAAGAACATTTGATTTATAGTTAAAACTTCACATGATAGTTACATTTTTTTCATCTGAATTATACAAATAGAATTCCTTTAATTTCAGGAAAAATACTAGGGTGAAATATATTATAAGTCATGTATAATTGAAGCTACAACCAGGTATAGAAGCAACAAAAGCTCCCAAAAGACAAATCGTACATATGAAATTCAAAATGCTAAGACAATCTGCATTTTTCCCATCCAGAGATTTCAAAATGAAACTCTCTATATAGGAAAATAATGATTAAAGAAACCCTGGGTCCCTGACAATAAAGCGGGCAGGGCATTTCAATAAACATGCATTATACAAAGGGATTCTCCATAGAACTGCACTGCACTTCACAAGCATGAACTCATCGTGCTCATTTCATTCTTCCAGACTGAATTGCACAGAAGATAGCAAAGAATCCAAAAGGCTAAAAAATAGATTGCTTGCAAATAATATAACATAAGAGGAGACAACCCAACTATGGGCAATAGACAAGCAACATAAAATCATAAAGCATAATGTGATGATCAGAGATATTTTCGTCAGATATACATATCAGTGTTGCTAGGTAAATTGTTCTGCATTTTGGAAGATGAAATCATTTAAACTTCAAGTACAAAAACCATCAAGATCAAATTTAACTAAAGGGCTAAGCCATGTTCATATATAGATCTTTAATTACAATAGTAGAACTCTTTGAAATTTGAAAAACCTGGAGGTCGATTTTCAATGGCATATGGGATAGACAAGTATTCAACACAAAACCATGCATAGGTAATGGGATATACCAACTCTCATAACAATATAGTACCAAAACAACAACAAAATCAAGATGAATGATAAGTTAACGACAGAATGGAAGTTGAAACTCCCAACAATCCAAGGCAAGTCAGTAAGGTGGCGTTTGGTAATTATGAATCAAATCTTGGAATCAAAATGGGAATGGCTGATTCAGATTCTTAACATTTGGTTTGCATTAATCATTCCAAGCAGGAATCAAAGTAGTATCCAGTTCGTCACTGGAATCAGAATTTGAGATTCCATTCATGCATGAAAAGAAAAGGCATTGAAAATGAATTGCAGGCCTGGAGAGGATAAAATAGCAGAACAAGAGAAAAGAATTAATTGAGAAATGCAAGGGCCTTTGAAGGCATAGAAAATCCTCTGGAAAAGCTGAGAGGGAAGTGGTTTCCTGTTTTGCACTTGTGTTCAACAGGAGGTTCTTTTGCATAAAACACTGATTCTTTTGTACATTTGGAACATGTCCTTTCTACGATGACTAATAGGCTTTAGCTAGTTTTTCTTTGACTTTTGTACTTGCACAGCTCCCCCTCAGGGTCCTCTCAATGTAATTCTGACACTTATTAGAAAAAGTCAAAGCATCTCAACAGGTCCATTATAGATTAGATGACAAACATCAACCGCAAAGTGCTAAGTAGAAGTTCTATAGAATCTAAGATTAAGAAATTTAGGGTTAACAAAAAATATTTCACATAAATTCTGCCTTATTTTCCAAAAAATTAGGAGAGGAAAAACTATAAATGACCAAAGATCATGACATTATCTGGCATTAGCTGCCCAATGAAGCTTTCAACCCAAGCTGTGAGAGATGCAAGTGAGAAGTTACCCTACATATATTAGATAATAGTTTATTAACATTTTGTTCATTCACCCCGGAAAAATATATATATATTAAGATCTGGCAAAAATATTTCAGACATCTCATTTTGCAGCAAACAAGTAATCAAACAACTGATTGGATCCTTCCCAGGATGCTGACTTTAGTATTTTTAACACTTTATTTGTGGTATGGCAATGTGCATGTGTGTGCATGTACTTTGCTCAAAACAAGAATACTGCAAATGGCAAAACCAATCATGCTAAGTCAAATATTTTATAAATCCAGGAGCAGGACATCAAAGTTTGATAACATATCATACAGAGATATCGACAACTGCCCCCACCCCAAACAACACAATAACAAAAATCATTCATCAAACCGCTGACAAACACTCCTCAACAAAACTAGATAGTTAAAACTGCTAAAAAAATGATTAAAAAAAATACAAGTACAAACATCAATATTTAGAGGAAGCCAATGTGCCCACGATCAATACAAAAGGAAGAGACACACAATTTAAATTCATGGCAGCCCAGATCATGTCAGAACAACAACAGGTAATCCACGGTAGAAATCACAGATGCCAAATTCAGAATTGCAAAGAGGGACAGGCATCAAAGGCCCTGAGATAATCTAATGCTGTTCATATTGGCATTTTTTATTCTTTTCTTAATAAGAAAAGAAGATTATTTCATTAGAAGAGAAAGAATATACAGTAAGGAGAATAAGAAGTCCTCCTATTCAAAAAGCAAAAAAGAAAAAAAACAATAAAAAAAACAATGCTTTCCAATGCCGCTGGATAAAAACCTACTCCCTTAAACAACCAGTGGCAAAACACCAAAGCCAGGTGAAATAATGAATCCTATCCCATAGCAGAGAAGAAGTCAACATTTTCCCCATAAATATGCAGGCATTTCCTTTTCTGATCAAATTCACCACAACACTGCGAAAACTAAACATCTCCACAATGCAGAGGCATTTTTACTCCTACCAAACCCAGAAAACAATGTGGCCAACAAATACTCCACTTACTTCCTCCTTGTAACTTCTTTCCCTATTAAGTAATTTTATACAAATCCTCCATGGAATCCAGAAAAACCCAACATTCTCCCAATAAACCAAAAAACTTATTCCAATTTTTTCAAGCAAAATCACACCGCAAAAACAGATGAGATGGTGATTGTGATATGTGAACTATCAAAACATAAAGAACACACACCAAGAGAAGGTGTTTTTGAGGGTATCCTACTCTGCAACAGATTGTTGGTGTCAACTCTGTTAAGAACAACCACCAAATAAAAGCCTTGATTTTAGAGGGAACTTTGGCCTTCCAAATGCTTTTAGGGAAGGGAAAGGACATATTAGAACTAATCAAAAGATCAAAAACGGATTCAGAAGAAAAAACCCCCAAAGAATTCAAAGGCCAAGAATGACTATCCCTCCTAAAGAAAAGAAGACAATTCTCCAATGACAATTACAAAGAAGAGAGCTCCTCCGCCTCCCTATCATTCAGATTTCTGTAAAAATGGAAATCCCAAGAAGAAACAACCATCAGATTCAATAAAGAAGAAGCAACATCATAATACGCCGAAGACAAACAATAAAGATGAAAAGAAGAATGAACGATTCAGTATTACCCACCCAAATATCTTCCCAAAAACAAATTCGAGAACCTATACATAGAACAAATTTAGCATAGGGAATGAAGAAAGGGAAACTTTGAGAAATCAACCTCCAAGGGCACTCCGAAGAACATTTAATTCCCGAGTTAGCAACTTTGCAGCCACCCATTCACATGCAAGCCAAATTTGCTTTCAATGACTTTGTGCCAAAGAGAGTCTCCTCTAAGGGGAGCTGCCATAACCATTTAGCCACGAGCAGTGTGTTTAGACCCCAACTTACCAAGACCCAAAACCCCATCCAACTTAGACCTACACACAATCTCCCAAATAACAAAATGGTCCCTCTTCTCCCCTCCCCCAAACCAACGGAAATCTCTCATAATTTTCTCAAGTTTACTAGCTACCGCCCAAAAGAATTATAATTATGGACAACTAATAAAAAGTGATACTAGGAAAACGAGAGAACAGTACGATCCCCCAGAGAAAGTAACGCACCTTTCTACCCATCTAAATACTTCAACACCCTCTGCACAACTGGATTCCAAAACCCACCAACCTAGGATCCTCAGATTATTACACAACGGGATCCCCAAACAAGGGCCAACCCCGAATAGCACAACCAGATAATAATGCCAACAATCAAGATCTACTAGAGCTCAGATTATTAGCATCAACCACCAAACCCACTCAAAAAATTTGAAGGAGAGTAAGAACATTCAAGAAGAATCTCTATGATCACCTAAGAAAAAACATAGTGTCATCAAAAAACTAACTGAATGTGAGAAACAACTACTCCTTCCAAGCCCTCCCATGAGGTTCTCATCAACCGCCCTATCCACCATTTTACTCAAAGCATCAACAACTAGCACAAAAAAGAATGGAGATAGCAGACCCCCTTCTCTGAAATCCCTCGACGCACTAAACCACTACCTAGGTTCACCATTCACAGTAGCACAAAAGAATGAACAAGCAACCACTCATTCAAGGCCACCACCTCTCTCCAAACCCCATTCTAACAAATATCTAATCCAAAAAGTTCTGACTAACCCAATCATAAGCTTTTTCAAAATAGAAAAAAGGAAGCCTAATGCACAAAGCTCTTGCATATGCGGCATCCGGGTAAGGGCGGACAACAATGGGTCTATAGTACACCATCTTAACTTGCATTGTTGCAAGAGGCTGTTTCCAAGCCTCAAATCTGTTACCTCCACGGCGACAACTTTACCATTGCGCCTAAACTTCCCTTCTAACATTTTTCAAAATCCAGTTTAAAAATAAACCCCTTCTCATATGAACATCATCTCCTACATTACTAGCCACCAAATGCACCCACAATCTGCCTCATGGTTTTAAATCGCGGTAGTAGGTAGCGTAACGTAACGATAACGGGTGTAACGGGAAGCGGGAGTAACGGATGTTACATAACAGGAAGCCGGTGTAACGGCCGGGAATTTTTTAGAAGCACACACAACCTTGTGCATATTAGCGTACTTGCATGTTTTAAGCTTTTAACCATTCTTAGAAAGAGTTTTAGTGTATTTTGGATCCTTTAGCTCGAGTAACTAAGTATTTGGTAAGGGCAACAAGTTTACATTTGTTTTAAACCACCATTGAAAGAAAATTACGTGTGTGTGTATTTATGCTTCTTATTGTTCTTATCTCTGATAAATTCTTATGTGTGCTAAATTAATTAATAAAACAAAATACATTATAAACTCCATTAATCTATTAGACACATAAGACATATGAATAATATAAATATAAAATAGCTAGAAAATAAAGGTTGAAGTTAAAAAATATAGAACATAAATATCACATTACTAATATTATCAAAAAAAAAAAATATTTTCCTGACAAGTTAGTATTTTGATATTGTTATTAATGCATCTATTGTGAGTATTTAAAGAAATAGTCAATTTTGTATCAATGTCATCCTCATTATAATCTTTTCCCCCTCTTGCCACTTGGTATATAGAGAGATATATGAAAGAGAGAAAAAGTGAGAAGAAAAAGTTAAAAATAAAATATTTTTTTTGGTGTAACAGTCCTGTAGCGGTTACAAAACAGTCGTAGCGGCCTTTACGTAACGGTCATGGTCCGTAATGGCCGCTACAGCCATGATTTTTCTTCCCACCTATTTTGCGGTGTGTAATGGTATTGGTAACTCAAAAAACTGTTACGTAACGGCCGCGGCCTTATTTAAAACCATGGATCTGCCTACCCCCCCACAAAAGCACTTTTGAGCTCGAGAATTTGCACTTTAGCAACAATCTCAAACACGCTAGTCACTAAGATAATAGGCCAAAAATCAGCAACCTAAATAGACCTACTCTTCTTAGGCACCAAAGGAAGGAAAGTGGAATTAATACTCTTATTCAAGACAACATTCCAGTAAAACACATTAAAGAACTACACAAATCCGCCCTAATCAGATCCAAACAGTCTTCAAAGAAATCCACAAAAAACCATCAAGAAACGGAGCCTTATCCCCCTCTATCCCAAAAAGAGTTGCCCTCTCTTCCTCCTCCTCAAAAGGTATTTCCAGCCAAATCACTTGGTCTCTAGAAATGGGGTTCCCATCCAAGCCCTCGATTCCCTAATCAAGTTTATTATCATCTTCCCACTAGCCAATCTAAGGAAAATTTTTAAATTACAATCTCCATCTCTCAGCCATTTAAACTTTGTAGTTAAGTTCAGAATTTAGGCTTATTAGTTGGGCATTTTTTATAGTTCAGCTCATTATTTTTAATTTCATTTGTATTTGACACGTGAGTATTTATAATCAGTTGATTTATACTCATTATATAAAGTGGTGTCCAGATCCACTTGAGTTCCTACTATTGACAACTTAAGTGACATGGCCCATCAAATAGAATCACCATACACTAGAGGAAACGATGGCTAAGATCATCATTGTTCCTTTTGTATTCCAGCTTTCATCCATGAACCACTAGAGGAAATTATGGCCAAGATCATCAGTGTTCCTTTTCTGTATTCCAGCTTTCATCCTTGAACCAATACGTATGTGAATTTGAAGAGCCATAACAATTACTTATTTTCATTTTCATATTTTTATAACCATGTCTACTTTCCACCCAATTCTAGCTATCCTACCACCAATCCTCCAGTTTCAATCATTTTAATTGTTTTATAGTAATTTTCTAGAAATCCTTACTCCTTTATGCCTGAGAACAATTAGACTTGCTTCAATTCCCATGAGCTCATGCTTGATTTTTTTCTTTTAAATTTTGTAATTTGGTCAACACGTCACATGGTATGTTTATGGACAGTAATTGGTTACTTCCTTAGTTTCTTATGATCAGATTAAGATTCCACAATCAGTCTATTGCCTTCAAAATATACTCAGAACCTTAGACAGGATGAAATGGAGCTACTTTCTGTCATTCTACTGCGTGGGAATTGCTTGCATGCTAATTTGGGTATTCACTCTATCAATAACTGAGCCAAATCTGGTGTATGATAAGGGGTTTTCCTTTTCCATCGATTCCAACATATTGGATCAAAAACAATTCCAAAATGAGGTATTCAACTGCAGGCATGAATCGGAAAACAAATTTTTATTGGTTCTACACTCTTATATTTTTTGGAGATTCAATATGATTACTATTCTCAAAAAAGACACCACGTGATGCTACTTTACTTTGTGTTATTCTACTGTTTGGGCCGCTTGCATGCTAAATTGAATTTGGGGTTAATATCATTGTAATTCTCAAAACCAAAAAAAAAAATGAGGATGATTTAGTTAAAAATCATTTTCTAATTCACAGAAATCTAGAGGATGATTTAGGTAACCTAGGGCCGCATTCTAATCATGTTCATGGAAGCAATTTGAATGGGAATGTAAGCCAGAAAACATTAATGGTGAAATGTAGCATTTCATAATTTGACCTCAATCCTATCATGCATAAAATAAGAAGCAAAATAGATTAGAAACTAATTTCCATTTCCATTTTGACACTTTTGAAGATGGACCACATAAACAAGTTTGGCAACACATGCTTTGATTCCCAAAACTTCGTTTTTATGAAAATGCTTTTCACATTATGGAAATCAAAACATGTGTTACAAAACATGTTTTGTGTGATATAAAAAAAAAAAAAGTGAAAATGGAAAGAAAACAAAAACAAAGTAACACAATAATCCCAAACAATAAATTTGCAACTAAGCCAAGTTGGATTAAATTGAAATCTGGACCAAACCCAACAAGAAGAGCTAGATTTTTTGCTCGTGACCCAACAAACCCAAGCTACCAATTCAAGCTTCAATAGCTTAACCAGCTCAACCCAAGTAGATGTAAGTTATGATCACGCAGTTGTTTGGATTATGAGACATGGTTTTAAATAGAAGTCATGTTGTTTGGACTATTGAGTCATGAGAGTTCAGCAAATACAGCTAGTTATAAATTGATGTCACATTGTCAACAAAGCAACAACGATTGGTCCATTTCAATTGCGATGGGGATTCTCCATTGTAAATTTTTTTGGAACATTATGGCAACAACTGCAGTTGTTCTTAATTTTACCATTAATTAGCCATCTACACCTTCCTAGTCCTGCTCCTGCATAATGGATTCTCAGAGAAAATTTAAACAATCTTCTAGCATCAATGTGTAAATTTTTTATGTCATACCCTGAAAATTTTAATTACTCTACCTTCATAAAATCCACTTCTCATTACCATAAAGCTCTACTCCAAATGTAATGGACAGACATTTTTTTCACATTTTTATCTGAGCTGGGGTAAGTCACAGCACATGCACACCAAAGGTCACATTGAGTTGTCCAGATGATGCTACTGGATTAAGAATTATCAATCTGAGTTTCAGTGCTTAGTCCCTAAATTATGGTTAGGATTGAGTCAGGATTACAATCATGCATCATAAGCATACTAAGCACGCTTGAGTCAAATAAAAACCAAGTAATGTCAAGCTCAAGCTAGTTGAAGAATATTAATAGACAATAGCAATACCTATATTAAAGGCAATCCTAATAGACAATAGCAATACCTATATTAAAGGCAATCCCACGCGAGGAATTATGAGTTGACAAGTTATCAAGTCACTCCATTCCACAGCATTTATAATCCAAATACTAATTACAATACCATTTTGTTCGCCAAAACACACACTTACAATCCATAAAAACTTATAGCATAACACTCTGATCAGCCTCTCTTTTTCACTACACTGACCGGAGCATGATGGAATTGAAACAAATGAAACTCGTCCATACATCTCCATAGTATTGCAACACAGTTTCCTCAACTTACTATTGTCACAAGATCCAATCGTATGCAGAGTCCCAAGTAGAAAAGTGGTAAAGATACAAAATTTGAGATAAGGCGAACCGGGATCCAAAAATATTAAATTGACCCCAATGAAAGCATGCAAGATCACAACCCCCGAATAATCCCATATCAAGAACGCCACCTTTGATCACTGAGGAAAAAAAAAAAAGGCAAGGAAAAAGATACTTTTAAAAATAATCTCAAATCCCCGATCTTCTACTCTGGGAAACGAGGGAAAAACAATAACCCCCACTAGACTGAGCTTGATGCAACCTATCTGAATGAGTCTGTCCGAACCAGTCAACAGACGTAAAAATTTCCATTTTCAGCAAAACCACACAAAAAGTTAAGACTCTAAATTTCTATTTCCTTTCCTGCGTTCTCCTCCGAATCAAAGCAATCAATGATCAAAAAACAACAAAAGAAGATATATATGCAGATCTGAGTAAAAACATACGTCTCGGAATTGGAGAAGACCCAGTTGGCCGAGATAGGAGATGGCTCGGTGAGCGGACTCGACGGGGATTATAAGTTGAACGAAGGTCATCTTCTCGGAGCGCATCAGATCCATCGCCGGCAAGTTGTCTATGAATTCCATTTTCCATCAACCGTTTGCACCGACGAATCAATGCTTCAGATCTAAGCGCGCGCGCGCGCAGAGACGCACACTCTCTCCCTCTGTCTTCTCTCTCTCTCGCTCTCTCTTCCTCTGTGTGTGCGGGTTTGGTGTAATGGTGTGTGAATTGTGAGTGAAGATGGGCTTGGTTTCAGTTTTTCTTGGCAACTGCCATTGGAATCGGGAAATTCGCGTCCATTTTTTCTACTAAGCTGGAAAGGGTGAGGAAAAGGCTACCGAGGAGAATTCTGAAAAAGAAAAAAAAATTAAAGAAAATAATAATAAGTGAAAGTAAACTGGGGATGATAGGGTGGGAAAGTTACGGTCCTTCTACGGCACATCGTAAGATTTCTACTTCCGGGACCCACTACCTTTTTGCCCATGACCGCGAGAAATTCTGAAATTCCCACGTCAAAATCCACGTGTCAAAAAATCCTTTGCATGAACAGCCCCCAAAAAAAAGAAGGAAAATCCCAAAGACTTTTCTAAAAATGATAAAATGTTATGAAAAATATGATTATGGAAAAAATGGATGTATTCATCTTTCACTACTATGATTTTCACCCCAATAAATAATGTTATCAATATTGTCCTATGAAACGGGCACCCTACTCCTTACATTTGGAACATATGTTTTTGGAGTTTTTTCCCGTTTTAACTTTTTTTTAAAAAAAATATATTAAATAATACCTCATTCTGGGAAGTATTTCCCAGAATGACTCTGACTTAATCTCGCTACTCCAAGTAGTGATTTTTAACCAAATCTCGCTACTCCAAGTAGCGAGTTTTACTCTTTCAAAAAGGGCTCGTGGTGACGCGTGGCAATTCTCGCTACTCCAAGTAGCGAGATTTAATTGGGAGAAGTAACACTCTGGCAGCCACGTTTCGACGCGTGTATGTGATGACCCAAAAATATATATATATATATGATTAAAGTACAATAATAATAAAATAATAAAAATGGTCATTAAGTTAATATCAATACAGAAGTGTTTTTCTGTAGGATCCTTGATTCCATGTTTGATGTCTAAGAAATACCTTGTCTAAAAGAGTGCTCAGAGACCATTGCGGCTCAGTCGCTCCCTGGAGGTCGGCCTGGTCAAAATGGAATTTCATAGGATAAACAGGATAGACACTGTTTGTATACGTAAATAAGTATATATACATAAAATAGTGTTTTGACAAACATAATTTGTAGAAATACATAATAAGATAATAATAATATAGGTATCCTATACGGGGACCATAAGACTGTGTAGGGCCACATGAGTCCCGAAACCGTATGGAGGTTTACACGAGTCTCGAAATTTTGTAGGGTTCATAAAATTGTATGAGGATTATTGGAGTTACGTACGATCCATTTGGGTCTCGAAGTTGTGTGGGACCCACAAGACCATGTAGGGCCCACATGAGTTTTTAAAATTTAAATTTAATTATTGTTAAAAAATAAAATAAAATAAAATAAAATAAAATAAATACTAAAAGTAGTTTAAAATTAATAACAATGATAATAATAATAATGATAATAATGATTAAGAAAAATAATAAAATAATTAGTTAGGTAATGGATTAATTAATTAGGTAAGTAATTAATTAAAAATTTATTTAGTGAGAATGGTGGCAAGTACTCCCAAATGGCCTCCACTCAAGTTTAAAATTAATAACAATGATAATCATAATGATAATAATGATTAAGAAAAATAATAAAATAATAAAATAATTAGTTAGGTAATGGATTAATTAATTAGGTAAGTAATTAATTAAAAATTTATTTAGTGGGAATGGTGGCTAGCACTCCCAAATAGCCTCCACTCAACCCATACCTTGCCCATTCTTTAATTTTTTTAAAAAAAAATTATAATTTCACCCATCTCTCATACTTTCATAAATTTCATTTATTCCCCAAAATTTTCCTATAAATAGGGAGCTCTCAACCTTCATTTTTCACAACAATTTTCCAAAGAAGATAAGAAGTAGTGAGTAAAAGAATTTGTGGTGGAGAGAGAATTTTTGAATAAGTTCTCACTCACCCACTCTTTCCGATCTCATTTTTTTAAAGATAGTTATTGTGTTCGTAGCACGCGGTAAAAGAAGAAGGTAAGTAAATTTGATTATGTTAGTATTTTTATTCAAAATTTATACCCGAGTTATTTGCAAGTAAATTTTGATTATGTTAGTTTTCTTTTATTTAAAATTCATACCCGAGTTTATTTTATGAGTAAATTTCAATTATGTTAATTAGTTCCACAAAATTTTCATGAGTTTATTTTTACGCTTATTTAATTATACCAGTTCTATCTTTAATATACTTGCATCTATTTTTGGGTTAAGAAATGTTCTAATCCCCTCAGGTAAATCTTCAACATTTATTTCTATTCAAAAATAAAATTATATATATTTTTAACATAAAAATTGTGTGGCATGAGTTTATTTTTACTTTACATTTTTTTATAAAAATATAAGTAAAGATGAGATTTTCATAATATTATTTTAAATTGCATAAATTATAATAAGATGATTTTAAAACCCCTTATGGCAACGAAAGTTCAAAATTACAGATGCTCGGTACCGCAACTTAAAGTTTATACGGATCAGAGTGCACCCACACTGTTTACAGAGTGGTTATTTATGTTAGTGGATTTCTCCTGAGTGCATACCTGGTTCCGGACCAGGACTTAATAAGGAAAATCTCACTTAAAGTTTACGTACGTTGATTTAGTTTGGTCGGCCAGCCAGCTAAGTCCAGTCTTCGGACCGCACAACCCAGTCATGGGGGTAAACATGACTTACGGCAAACAGGCCTAAGGGTGGTTTTTATAATATATGTTTATACATATTTAATTATGAGTACAAGTTACTGATGATTTGAAGGAAAAGTATAAGTTTACGTGAAAATGATCATTCTGGTGCTTAAATGACGATCTAAGGAAAACGTATAAGGAAAAGTATATGTATGTTTATCATTAAATATTTTTACAGTTTTAAAATTAAAAGTTTAATTTAGCAGTTATAATATATAATTATAAAAATTTACTGTTGAAATTTATGACCAAAGTTTTATGCAAAAATTTTTAAATTTATATTTATTCTAAAAGTAGTATTGAAGTTATAGTATTAAATATTGTTTTACAAAATTCTTTAGAAGCTCATTTTAGCCACACACTAATAATAATCTTATTTACTTACTGAGCGTCGTCTCACCCCAATTATATTTTTATTTCAGATAACTCTGAAGAGCATGTTGGAAATCAGGCTTAACAAGCATACGGGTGGGGATAGAAAATTAAAGATTGATTAGAAATATTAGTATGGTTTCAGATATTTATGTTTGTGTAATTTTTCTTCTTTTGAAATAAATGATTGTAATATGGATAATTAGCGCTCTAGTTTAATAACAAATTGAGTTTATTTTGCTTCCGCTGTAAATCAGTAGTAAAAAGTTAATATCCCAGACCCCTCGGGGTCGGGGTGTTACAGTGTAACTATCTGCGAACCACAATTTGACGCGTGTTAAATCTTGCTACTTGGAGTAGCGAGATTTTGTTGTGATAATTAATGCTCTGCTATCTCCTTTTGAATTACCTCCATCCGAATTTCGACGCGTGGCAAATCTCGCTACTCCAAGTAGCGAGATTTGCTTCAGAATAACCTCGCTAGTTCTTCCTCCTTTCTTGCGCGAACAGAGTGCCTGTTGCAGAGCCGAGCAGGTGACCGTTGAAGGAAGACAGCCGAGCAGGTGACCGTTGAAAGAAGATAGCCGAGCAGGTGACCGTTGCGGGCTTCATCACATTACAAGTTATATAAGGAGATGGGGTAAGTTATGTTTTCCATATTCAGTGTTTAGATTTTTATGTTATTTTTATTTCATCGAAAGCTTTGATAATCCGAGAGAGAATTTGTGATTTGTGTTAAAAGATTCGTGGACAAACACTACTCTTAAGGTTTGTATTTCATTGTTTTGGTATTTAAATTTAATTTTTTGCTGATAATATTTTATTTGTATTTTATTGTTTGGGTATTTGAATTTAATTTCTTGCTGATAATATTTTATTTTTTCCATTCAAATTGTTGTTCAATATTTATTTATTTATTTTGGATTGTTGTTTCATTGTAAAATACATTATCTTTCCTGCCCTAGAAATTTTTGAAGTTTCATCCACTCACAAATTTTGTTAAATTTCCTTATACTCTTTTGAATATAATTGTGCAATTATAATTAGATCATATGGTTTACTTTCAAAATGGGAAATTTTGTTATTCAATTCTTAAATTTTCTCGTACTGTTTTTAATATAATTGGGCACATCCACTAAAGTTGTGAACATAACATGTAAATTGTATGATTTTAATTGATGCTTTCAGTTAATGTGAGTGCACATTATAATTATAAATTGTATTGTCATATGTATAAGATCTTAGGATCTTATACCTTATTTTCCGAGTTATTAATAATTTTGTTGAAAATTTTAAAATAAAAAATTCCGACTCTTATATTAATGCTAAAGAACTAAAAAAAAAAAAAATGTGATATTTTTATAATGTACAAAAAAAGAATCTGAAAATTGAGAATTATTTTCTAAACATTGAACACATCCTTAGGCTTTTCTCTTCCCTTTATTTTTTTTCTTTTTTCCAGTTAATTTAGGGCTATTTGAAAAATTAAAATTTGACAATATGTTTGGTTAATATTTATGAAAATTAATATAACTTAAATTTTGTAATTAAAAAATATTTATGTATTATTTTTAAATCAATTGATATTTTAAATATATAATTAAAAAATAAAATTACAAAGAATATATAATAAAAATATTATAAAAATAAAAATACAATTTATTATAATTATTTTAATTAATTGTTGTACTATCCAAATTTATTTTATAATAAAATATTTTTTTTACATGACAATTGAAAAATTGTGAAAAATATTATATTATTGCTTTTATAATTTTATATATATATATATATATATATATCTTACTTTGAATTCTATTTAAATTTTGTTCATAAACAGTTAAAAATTGAAAATAAAAACTAAAAAATGACCACATAAAGAAACATATTTAGATAATATGTTTTCTTTTTCACTTTTCTAATCTTTAACTAAATAATTTAATTTTATTTTTAGATTTATGAATTAGTTCTTCAAGAAACTAATAAAAAAAAAATTAGGGCCAGCACAACACAATGATGCATATATATATATATATATATATATATATATATATATATTGTTGGATGCTACGTCTTCTCAATTTCAAAAGTTAACTCATAGGATAAATCTTTCCAAATACTTAATAATTGATTATTAGTACCTTTCACAATAATTCCAATAATCTCTCTCTCATACATGAGACTCCAATTTTAACCCATCTTGAGAAGAATGTTAAAACATGTTTTTGACACTAGTATTTGGGGTGAGATTTTTTCCATACTTATATATATATATATATATATATATATATATATATATATGTATGTGTGTGTGTAGGCTATGAAAAAAATGTTGCTTTGGGAATGTGTGTGTGTAGGCTATGAAAATGAAAGAAAATTTATTACCTCTTTGTCTGCCTACTCAAGAATCCAGCTATAATGTGACTTACTGTATGGACATCAATGAGTTCTCCCTCTCTTAGACTCAGATGATCATGTTTTGGTATTGTTTGATAAGTTCTATTTGAGTGAAGAGTTTTCTTAGTTCTCCAAGCTCATAGCCTAAATTTCTTTTGTATTTTGTTCACCAATACTCACAAGCCTACTACTTGGTTTCTAACAATCTACTCAATTCTAACTCACCCAAAATCACATACATAGAGGCAATGTTCACAGAATCACAGCTCTAGCTATGAAAGGTTATCTCACCCATCCTCTGTCATTAGTCCATCCTATGTAATAGAACAATGGCTTTAACCAATATATAAATAGAGGCAACTGCTACACTGCACAGAAAATGCCAAAAAAGAAAGGTGCTTGAATAGCTGACCATCATTAGAATCCTAAAGTAGCAGAAGACAATTCGTTGGATTACCTGAGTTATTTGGTGGGTGCAACAGTTCTAAAAAATGCGGTTCCCTAGGGATCAAATTAAAATAAAAAATTCCATGAAAAAAGCCCCATATGTATAAGATCCTAGGCTGGGGGGTGCCTGAGGAGGCCACAGTCGACAAAGCACCATAAAAGATCCAATGGTATAAGGGCGAAGCCGGCCTCGACTAGTCACCGTCGATGACGTTGACTGGGAACACTGTAGAGATGATAGCTAAAAGGTCACATTATTAGAGGAGAGTACTAATGAGTTTTTTTCTCCCCGAATTTATGTATTTTTCACCAATATATCGATATAAATGTAGTGTTCACATTTTAAAGCACTTGCCATAAGACAATCCCATTCCCATTTCATGAATCGGGATGTTATGCGTCCTAAGTAACATTTTTCCAAAAGATCCGTTCAACTCCTTTGAGTATGGCTATTTGGATTAGCAATGAATCCTCAAAAGGCTACTTAACAAAATTGAACTTCAAATTAAGTGGCAACCCAACACATAATGAGGCAGAGTACGAAGTACCATTTTGGAAAAATTACTCTTAAGAGCACCATTTCATAGTTCTTTGGATTCTAAGTTGAATTACAATTTTGGGAAAATCCGAAGTATATGTCATATGAGGAAAATCAATACATTTTCATGATGTTTATTCATAGACGCTGAATTCATCTATTTATTTTTTTCGTGGGAAAGTTAAGTCCAAACTCTAAGTTCATTCATTCATTAGAATTTGTATACATCTATTTGGTTTATAGTTATTAGTTATTTCGTCTCATTTACACATCACTTATACATACAATTTTGTGTTGCGTAGGTTTGTTTTATTTCCCGATCGCCGATCTAAATGGCAGGAAGCTCAAGCAGTGATCCAGTCACGGTATTTTTATATATAGGGGGGAACATAATAACCGCATTAGATGGTGTTAGGTATAGTAGTCAGCCAGTTCGACTTATTCGAATTGGCCGTAGGTGTAAATTAAGTAAATTATATACGAAGATATATAAATATTTGCATATCGATCCAGATCAATATGCATTGCGGGTGACCGCAAGATACCCTGCGCGAGAGTTATATAATACAGCGTTCTACGAGGCTGTTCCGATATCAGATGATTATGGGTTGCATATTGTATTGGACGCACACTGTGTCGATGAGACATATTTAACGATGCAATTGTATGTCGAGACTATTCCTCAAATGGGTGTAATTGTAGTTAGGCAACCAGATGAGCCCGCGGAGCAATTGGGTGAAGTCGGTGAAGACACCGAACAAACACATCAGGTCGATGTTGGTGGGGAGGTTCGTGCTATGTCCACGGTCGATTTTAATGAATATCCGGGATCGTCATTCCAGCTGTCGGAGTACGAAGCACTTGTTCCCACACGTTTCCGCAGGGAGGTTGCGAAGACGTCCCGAGTGCGGTACCAGCATCGTTGTTTGCCATTGCAAACGACGCATTGGACGAGGGCATGAACATTACGAATGATGTTCATATTGAAGACGAACACATGCACGAGCAGGAAATGGGTGAAGGGTTAAATGATGTTCCCGATTATGTGAACTTACCTCACCATGACACGGACGACGCAACGTTTGACGCACAATTCATCGGCGAGCTTCCGATGTACGGTCAAATTGACCTAGCTGCTGCAGATTTAACTGCGGTCGATGAGCTTCCCATACGCCTCACTTGTTGGGAAGAATCCTCTGAGTTGAGTAAGGGGATGCTCTTCAGTTCGAAGGATCAGCTGATCGCCGCAGTGCAAATATATCACGCTCGCACGCACCATGACTTCCATGTGGTGCGATCTACTCCTGAGTTGTGGGTTGCTAGGTGTAAGGACCACGATTGCGTGCCATGTATCGGATGATACACCGTTTTTTCGAAATCACCCAATATAGTGGTCCGCATACGTGTCTGAATGAACTTATATCGCAGGACCATAACCAAATCACGTCGTCCCTCATTGCTAGGGAGATAGTGAATATGATCAGGGGAGATGCGTTGACGTCGATCTCTACATTGAAGGAGTTCATTGATCATCGATTCGGGTATTCAATATCTTATAAAAAGGTTTGGTTGGGCAAACAAAAGGAAATAGCCCAAGTCTTCGGTGATTGGGAGAAATCGTATGAAACGTTACCGAAGTGGATGGAAGCGATGCGCGCGTACAATCCTGGGACTACAGTCAGGTGGAGGTCAACTCCGGTTCCAGGTAGCACTAACAGCGCAACCTTTGTATCTGTATTTTGGTCATTTGCAACATCTATTCAGGGTTTTCGTCACTGCCCTCCCGTTATATGTGTGAACGGGACACACTTGTACGGTAAGTACAAGGGCAAACTCCTTATTGCGACGTGCCCCGATGCAAATAGGCAAATATTTCCCCTTGCATTCGCTATTGTGCAAGAGGAAAGGCTTGACACATGGAATTGGTTTCTGTGTTCTCTGCATTTGATTACCAACAGGGACGACATTTGCCTCATATCAGATCGACATCCGGGGATTATCGATGCGGTGCAGCACAATCCTGATTGGCAACCACCACGTGTGCACCACCGATTTTGCCTTCGACATGTCGTCAGCAACTTTAATACGAAAGTGCGGAGTGTCAATATGAAGCGAATGGCTGAGCGAGCCGGAAGGGAGCATCAGGTGAGAAAATTTGACACCTGGATGGAGAGGATATTCGACAAGGGTGGAGAGCCAGCCAAGTCGTTCTTCGATCAGATCCCTCCTCATATGTGGACTCAGTGCCACGACGGTGGAAAGAGGTATGGAAACATGACCACCAATCTGGTCGAATGTTTCAACGCCGTCCTAAAAGGCGCACGTAGCCTTCCCATTACGGCTCTCGTGCAACTAACATTTTATCGCGTTGCACATTACTTTAATAATTGATGGGAGTCTACTCGTAACGCAATATCTGGAGGAAATACGTTAACTCCGCATATATTGCTAGCGATGGAAAGAAGGAAGCTGAAGGCGACCGGACAACGAGTCACGATGTTCAACCGGTCTAGGGGTACTTTTAGCATCACGACCGCGCAGCGGGGACCCCATAAAGGAAACAATGTCCAAACTTTGAGCATCCAGAGACGCGAATGCTCCTGCGGGAAGTGGCAATCTTTACACTATCCCTGCTCGCACCTTCTTGCAGCCTGTGCCGAGACACGACTAAATGCGAGCCAGTTTGTTGAGCCATATTGGAGCACTGCCGAACACTATGCAACATATGCTGCAGAATTTTATCCAATCATGCATGAGGCATATTGGCCAACTTGCTCGTTGCCAAACTTGCAGGCAAATCCTGCATACGCTAGACATCAAGGTCGGCCTAGGAGCTCACGTATACATAACGAGATGGATGCTCGGGAAGGTCGAAAACATATCACGTGTAGCATATGCCGTCAAGAAGGATATAACCGCACAAGACGTCCGAGAAGGACCCAACCTGGGGATGCAGCTGGACCTTCGCACTGACCTATAACTTATAGGTGATCCGGGATTTGCGTACTCTTACTCCTCGTGTCACGACAAGTTTTCACCTGCTAATTCCTTATGAAAAATTTGTTTCCAAATGTTAAATCCTCAGACCGCTTTAATTTCTCGGTGAACACACGAATGCTCCATGCTCAATTTGTCTCTGAGCAATTGAGTCACTGTGTCCATCAATCGAGAATAGTGTATGTTCAGATGAAAACTTGGTGAGACATTTTCATTTGTACACATATAGGATAAACCTTGAGATTTTTGTTCGTTTCCACCATACAAAGCACCGGGGACAGATACTCAATTCTTATGCTTTCTATGTTAATGCTTTCAATATTCTGGCTTGTTTGCAGGATCGATCCAGGGCCGTCCGATATTACTGTACTGTGTATGGGAGATCAGCACCGGTCCAGTCGGGCGTGGACCGATTTGCATGCTGACGTCTTATATTGCCGAGGGGGCAGTCAGAGGGTACAGGATAGGATAGGCGCAGACCCTCGCACTATTGATTGGATACGTGACGCGGGTTTTTATGGGATATATCAGATTGGCCATATCCAGTTGGATTGGCATCTTGTGACCGCGTTGGTCGAGCGATGGAGGCCAGAGACACACACTTTCCACTTGCCGCACGGGGAGGCGACTATCACATTACAGGATGTCGCGGTGTTGTTCGGGCTACCGATTGATGGGTTGCCCATCACTGGTCGTACAGCTGGACCAGTACAGGATGGAGGCATCGGTCAGGGGGGAGGACTTCGCCGCATGTGCGAGAGATTGTTAGGAGTGGTGCCCCCAGATAGTGAGCTTGTCGGTGCCCGCATTCGCATACGGTTTCTAAAGGGGGAGATGTTTCGCCAGCTTCCGGCTGATGTTGATGATCAGACTATAGCGTGTCACGCACGTGCCCACATGCTGCGATTGATATGTGGGACGCTGTTCTGCGACCTATCGGGGAGTTACGCACACTTGATGTTCCTTCCACTACTCACGGAGCGAGCAGAGATACGCCATTATAGCTGGGGTGCTGCAACGTTAGCTTGGCTGTACCGGGCGATGTGCCGCACCGCTAACGTGTCGCACTCACAGATCGGAGGAGCACTCCGCTTATTGCAGGTTTGGGCGTGGGAGAGATTCACGTCGTTAGCTCCTATGCGCCGCGGTGTCCAACGTCTTATTCAGAGGGATGAGGACGGACGACCGATTGACCCAGCTCCACTCGCGTGGAGGTTAGTAACTCAACTGAAAATAATTTGCTTCAGTTGTAGTACATAGTAGTGGTTACACCTTGCTAACTTACGTTCTATTGTGTACAGGTGGAGGGATCAGTTGTTGGCACCTAATGTTGCGCAACACACGCTGCCCTGGTACAGATTCGAACTGGACATGCACCGGGAGCACGAGGTAGTCTCCGTTATGTGTATTTAGGGCTATTTCAAGATTTGCATATATTCCCGTCCCACCTCTGACATTTACTATATGTCTACGCGCAGTTCGTATAGGCGCCCTACACGGATGACATTGTTGCTGACCTACCACCTGGTTATGCAGTTGGGTCAGACCTCTAGGTTGCCCGAGTGCCACTCATATGTTTTCATATTGTTGAGTGGCATCTCCTAGACCGAGTGATGCGCCAGTTTGGCTTTCGACAGGGCATTCTCGGTCGCTTCTGTACCTCGGGGGTCGATGTACGTGGGGAGGACTTGCACGAGATTGATGGTCGCGGTCGGGGGAACACAGATTGGGCAGCGGAGCACGCCATGTACTTGAGTATGTGGGTACATAGGCGCGACTACATTGTCGAGGGAGTCCGGCCAGATGGCCTGATGCGTTCGGAGGATCCATATTACGCGTGGTACAGGTCGATCACACGTCGCTTCGTAGATAGGACTGCGGCGGTCTACATGAGCCTCGTACGCTTACTCAAACGTATACCTAATTTGTTACCGTGATGATTAGTAGTTCAATGTTTTAAACACTATTTTCGTATGATGCAGGCTGACGTATTACACCAGGTCGACTCGCTATCATCAGACCCCGTTATGAGCGATTTAGCGAGAGTTGGTTTGGACATTGTCTACGAGGACGGGTGACGGATCCCTATCCCACGCCAGATACCGGCCCCATGAGGTGGTCGAGCAGCTCTAGTACAAGGGGGTCAAGCAGCTACCTCCAGTCGTCCATCGAGTCCGACCTTCTCATCGCCCATTGTACATGAGGAGTATGTGTTTGGGCCGTCCGCTGCTGATTTTGTGGGACCCTCCAGTAGACCGGCGGATTATCGATCTGACTCTGCCGCGACGCCGTCGATGTCGTACTTACTAGACGACCCTCTCGATGCGGAGGAGGTGGACGCACCCGGCTTGCCAGCTCGGACTCGTCCAAAGACTACATACGACATAGCTCCCTGTCGGCTTCACCTAGAGAGGGATTATCCAGTACGTATGGGCGGAGACAACAGACATGTAGCCCCTCAACATGACCAGACGCTAGACGCGGAGGAGCAGCCAAGTGAGGGCAGCCACCCCGACACCAGAGACGACCTCCATGCGGTACCGAGTAGCCGATATTTGTAGTTGTTAATTAGTTCATAATTTGATTTGTACATTAGATATATGTTTACAGCTTCATTTGTACATAATGTATTTATTCATGATTCATTTGGGCATAATGTATTTAGTAATGACTTCATTTGTACAGCATCTATTTGTATAGAATATATCATTTCTCCTTTATTTTAACTTGTTTGGAGTATCATTTGTACATAATGTAATTGTTTGGAGTATCATTTGTACATAATGTAATTTACTTAATTCTGAATCTATAGAGCAGCAATAGGTAAAGTGACAAGCAGGTATCATTTAGTGTACTAATTTGATATGTTGAATGTATACGAATCTGATGAATGTAACGTTCTGAACATACTAGTATCAACTGTATTTCAAGAATGTTTTATTTGCATAGGTGCGTGGATGGATATGCTCAATTTGTAAACAGGACTCTGCCGAAATTAGTATACTATTTTGATAGGTTTAATGTATACGATTCTCGTGAATGTAATGTTGTGAACATACTGGTATTAACTGTATTGGAAGAATGTTTTATTTACACAGGTGCGTGGATGGATATGCTCAATTTTTAAACAGGACTTTGCCGAAATTAGTATACTATTTTGACAGGTTCAATGTATACGAGTCTCGTGAATGTAACATTGTGAAATATAATTTAGTCTCTTTATGTATGTTTCTTAGGTTTTATTTCTACTTTTAATTTCACAATATTGAAAGTAACACCAAACGGGCCCCCGAGGAAAAAGGAAAGAAGTCAATTAGGTGCAATTCAACTTGAATAGGGTTGAAATGTATACTCAGTAAAAGAGCTGTATAATATGATGATTTATCTTTAGAACTACCAAATAAAATATAATCCTAAAAAGTGTATACCGAGCCATTTGTATTTCTACAACAGTTGGTTCGTGGCATCATTGTATCCTTCGACTTTCGGATGCTTCAGAATTGTGTTACGAAATATACAAAATTTTCATGAACATAAGAATTTTAATGTTTTGACCACAAACATATTGCTAAGAGATTCCTTCGCATGGAGCATTAAGCTTTTGTTCATAATAAGATTGATATGGAAAGGAGGGTATGTCTTCTTATTTTACATATAAAGTAAGAGTTGTTGTTAATTAATACCAGGTTGCGAATTTAGATATGAATGAACAACTTCGAAGAAAAGGAATTCGAACTAATCGAGGGAAAACATTGGAATACTTTGGAACCATTGAATGCACAAACCAAATGCTAAGCAAAGGCACAATAGAACCAATCATTAAATCAGAAATGTAATGACAATCCAAAATGTAGAAAGTTAAACATAAGCCAGGCGAAAATAATAACCTATGATCTGTAAAGGAGGAAGTTGTATTAACTCCTATCGATAATGGATACATATATGATGAAGAAGTAAAAGTTACAAAACATTAAATGTAGGACAGTGTTGTCCCAACTCTATATGCTAGAACATGTAAATTTAAATATGGAAGGTAAGAGCATATCAATCTCAATAATTTAGCGCCATTAATCATCATGCATGGGACTGGTGCTTAGAAGCTGCAAGTCTTGGGGATTATAGGTTGCAGGCTTATTCTTGATTTTATCATGATATGTGATGAGGCTATCTCTGAAAGGCATGCATGCAAGACTCCATGCCATTTATCCTTTTTATTATGTCATTGGTATAGTCTAAAGTCTAAACTCTTAAAGATTTTAGGTTGACACTGAATGGTCTTCAATTCAACATTCTATATAGTTTAATATGTCCATGAACTCAAGTCTAACTTCATGCTTCTAAAGTAAGAGATAACTTCATGCTTGTACTATGGGGGGGATATAATACAAATTTGATATGAAAAATATTAAATTCAAAATTTTGAATAGTATATGAAACAATTTTGAAATGAGATACACTTCTTAATTTTGTTCTCTTGCCTGATCTTAATAAACATTTAAATGGATCCAAAAACATAAGGGAGCAGCAATACAATATTAATGAATTTTTTGTAAAATAATAATTGCATTATTATTATTATTATTATTATTATTATTATTATTATTATTATTATTATTATTATTATTATTATCCCCAAGATCCAGCACTATCTATGATAAGTATTTTTGTCATTTGACTTAATAAATGAAACTGTCGGATCCTTCTAATTTAAATATTAATATGAGTAAAGATATTTTAAAAAAAATAGGCTAAAATAAACAAAATTATATTTAATTTTTTTATTTTTATTTTTAAAAGTAACTAAGACTTAAAATTGGGACTAAGGAATTGTGTTACAGATGACCTCCTCTTCCTCTTTCTTAATTATTCTTAAGCGATAACCACCCTTAGGCCTCCTTATTAAAGAAACTTTTTTTTTTTTTTCAGAAATGAATTACTAAAAAGGTGAATTACATTTTTCCAATTAATCTTCTATAGGCTGAAGGATCCTCATAGAAATCAGCATCTGCAGTAGTAAGTTTTAAATTGGAATCCATGGGAAAAGCCACTGGTTTAGCACCAATAACTCCAGCTTGTTCAAGTGTATCCAGAATAAATTTCCTTTGACAAATAGATATACTAGTTCTACTTCTTGCTATTTCCAAACCGAGAAAGTATTTGAGTTCCCCCAAGTCTTTGATTGTAAACTTGTCATGGAGAAAAGATTTGAGCAACTGAATTTCATTTAAACTATCACTGGCCAAAAGAATATCATCTACATAGACTAATAAAGCTATGAAAGATGATGTAGACTTCTTGATAAACAAAGAACAATCAGAAGTACCTTGAGTAAAGCCATAAGCAAGCAATGCTGTGGATAATTTAGCAAACCACTGCCTAGATGCTTGCTTCAAACCATATAAACTCTTTAAAAGTTGATAAACTTTATTTTCTCCTTTGACAACCGAACCAGGGGGCAAGTCCATGTAAACTTCTTCATTCAAGTCACCATGTAAGAATGCATTGTTAATATCCAACTGGTGAAGATGCCAATTTTTAATAGCAGCTATAGCAAGTAATAACCGAATAGAAGTTATTTTTGCTACAGGAGAAAAGTGTCGAAGAAATCTAACCCTTCTTGTTGAGTGTAACCTTTAGCTACTAATCGAGCTTTGTACCTTTCAATAGTTCCATCTGCCTTATACTTAATTCGAAATACCCACTTACAACCAATAGTCTGTTTATGTTGAGGAAGAGTTACAAGTTCCCAAGTTTTATTTAATTCTAAGGCATTTAATTCATTTTGCATTGCAGCTTGCCATTCAGGTATTTGAGCAGCTAATTTGTAAGTTTTGGGTTCTTTAGAAGCTGAAATGGAGACTAGAAAAGCTTTATGAGAAGGAGATAATTGTTTTTCATAAAGATAATCAGAGATGGGATATAGAATACCTTTATTAGAAAAACAATTAGCAATATCAGATGAAGAAGTTGCAAGTGAAACCTTGGAAGCTGTACCACAGTAAAAATCCTGCAAATAGCTTGGCCGTCGTGTAATTCTTGAAGATTTTCTGAGTTGTGGTGAAATAATATCTGGGATGGGAACATTGTTCAAAGATGTTAGATGATTGTTGGTTGAATGCGAAAAGGATGGAGGAGTTTGATTAGAAGAATAAAAAAAATCAGATGTAGAAGCTGATGGAGGGAATAAGAAAGAATGTGATTCAGGATTAGGTGAAAAAACCTTAAAAGGAAAAATATTTTCAGAAAAAACTACATTTCTTGAGATGAAAACTTTATTAGTATTAAGGTCCATTAATTTGTAACCTTTTATGTTAGAAGGATAACCCAAGAATAAACATTTGGTAGATCTTTGATCAAATTTATGTCTATGGGTTGTAAGTGTTGATGCAAAACAAAGGCAACCAAATACTTTGAGATAAGAAAGATTAGGAGGTTTATCAAAAAGCATTTCAAATGGTGTTTGGTTGTTAAGACTTGGAGTTGGAATTCTGTTTATAATGTGGGTTGCAGTTAATACACAGTCACTCCAGAAAGGTAAAGGCATATTTGCTTGAAACAGTAAGGCCCTGGTAGTGTTTAACAAATGTTGGTGTTTTCTTTCCACAACTCCATTTTGTTGTAGAGTTTTTACACAACATCTTTGATGTATAATGCCATGGTCATTATAGAATTGAGTTAAAAGAAATTCAGGACCATTATCTGATCTTACTATTTTAACAGGAACATTGAATTGGGTTACTACCATTGTGCAAAAATTTTTAACGATAGAAGAAACTTCAGATTTCATCTTGAGCATGTATACCCAAGTACAACGAGTATGATCATCAACTATAGTAAGAAAATACTTGAAACCAGAATAGGAAACAACATTGAATGGTCCCCATATATCACAATGGATCAAATCAAATTTGTTCTTTGAACTAGACTAAGATACAGGAAATGAGAGTTTTCTTTGTTTTGCTAAATGACATACATCACAAACATGTGTGGTATTAAAAGATATGGATGACTCCAGCTGTTTAAGATAAGGTAACCTTGAGTTGGAAACATGACCAAGTCTGTAGTGCCAGGTATCTAATTGATTTTAGGTAATGGTTGAAGCCAAAGATGAAGAATGAAACTTGGCTTGATTGTGAGTAGCAGCCTTTGAAGGATCTTGAGATAAATGGTACAGTCCATGTTTCTCAAATGCAATCCCAATCATTTTCTTTGTTAATTGGTCCTGTAGAAGGCAATATGAGTTAAAGAAAGAAACACAAATGTTAGATTGTTTTGTTAGTTTAGAAACAGACAACAGATTGAATGAAAAACTGGGAACACACAACACATTATGTAAAGACAGTATATTTGAAATGCAAATACTGCCAATGTGTGAAGCTGGAAAACAGTTTCCATTTGGCAAATTTATGGAAGTGTTGATTGGTGTAGGTGGAGAAGAATATAATGAAGGTGAACATATCATGTGATCTGTTGCACCTGTAT
This sequence comes from Malania oleifera, assembly GCF_029873635.1. Classification (NCBI taxonomy): domain Eukaryota; kingdom Viridiplantae; phylum Streptophyta; class Magnoliopsida; order Santalales; family Ximeniaceae; genus Malania; species Malania oleifera. The sequence continues at coordinate 22,202,235 of NC_080418.1, forward strand.
CTAGAATCCATGAATGTACATTCTGCAGAGATGAAGAAACTAAATAACAAAAATTTGAAGGGTTACCAGAAAATTGAGAAGTAACAATGTTAACAGCCGGAGAAGAAGTTTAATGAAATATTGGAGATGAAGTAGAATTTGCAAGTACTAGCAATTTATTGAATTCCTCAGAAGTAAAAGAAAACTTTGGATCCTCATTACTCTGTTGAAGAGAAAGCTCAGGAGTTGTCATGGCAGCATGTGCAGTAGGTGGCTTCCTTTTTCCTTTTCGTCCAGTCCAGCCAGGAGGAAAACCATGAAGATGAAAACATTTTTCTATTGTATGCCCATTGTATCCACAATGTGTACAGTATAGAGAAAATCTCTTCTGTTTATCCTTTGAGAATTTCAAAAAACCAGATGGCTGAATGTTTTGTTTGGCAATCAAAGCATGAGTTTCACTGCTGATAACATTATTTAGTTGTCTTTGACTTTCCTCTTGAAGTAGTAAAGAAAATACTTTGGCCATACTTGGTAATGGCGAAATCATAAGCAATTGACTTCGAATTGGAGTATAGAAATCATTCAGACCAATCAAAAATTTCAACACATAATCAGATTGCTGTCTAACCAACAAAAAATCAAACAGGTTGCAAGTACAAGTTGCCATTTTACCACAGCTACATGTAGGGAATGGTTGGTAGTTAATATATTCATCCCATAATGATTTGAATGAATTAAAATACTCAGTAATTGATAAACAACCCTAAGTAATAGAACTAAGAGATTTTTTAAGATGAAAAACTCTGGGACCATCACTTCGTAAGTATCTTGTTTTCAGCTCATTCCAAAGATCAACAGCAGATGTAACATAGAGAAGACTATTTCTTATTTCCTTGGAAATGGAATTCATTAACCATGAAAGAACTAGATTGTTTGCACGCAGCCATGCAGTATGGAGAGAACACCGATTTATAGAAGGAGCAAGAATCGAGCCATCAATGAATGCTACCTTATTTTTAACTGTTAGAGCAATGGTGATTGACCGACTCCATGCAATGTAATTATCACCACTAAAAATTTCAGAAACTAGTAATGCACCAGGATTATCACTTGGATGTAAGTAATATGGACTGGATGAATCATCAGAAAGATTGATCATATGATGACAATTTTGAGAACTGGTAGAATTATTAGCAGAAGTCATATCTGGAATTTCTCCAAGAAATATAAAAAATTTGCAGATCAAAGAATTTTTCTTTGTAAAGACCAGAGATAAAAGCAATTCACTTGAGGCTTTACAATTTGATACCAGAATAATGCCGATACAGAATACTAATCTATCAGCTTCTCTTGATCAGCGTCAGAATTTTTCTGAATATTCGTACTGCTCAGAATTTGGAGGCGCAGTGTGGCTAAAAACAGAGCTTTCATGGTTTCTTAAAACTTAAAAAAAATTGCGGAAGGGAAGCAAGTGCTCTGATACCATGTGAAGTTTTTACATAAGCTGAAAAATTCTTCTCTATTATCTGCTTCAAATACAGAGTATATGTTTGTATTTATATAATACAAGAATCAAGAATAAAGAAAACTAACTAATCAGGCTAACTAATTAACTAATCTTCTCTTCTTCTAATTTAACTTGCGTAGCTTTGGATTTCAATTCCAACTGTTCAATTCTTGAAGCAATATTCCAACACTTATTTATCTTATTATTGATCTTATCATGAATGATGGAATCATTATATTCAATATAGTATGCACGGGCCAATCTGCATATTTTTTTTGTTTTACGCCTCGTAACCCTTCCTCAGCCAGGCTTGGGCTGAATAGCGGAGCAAGTACAAGTATTAGTATAAAAAATGCGTCCTTTGTCATTAATATTTACTTGCGGTAATTGCGGCCTCTCGGGAGAATCGATGACTGCATCTTTATTTATCATTTTTGGGGCTGTCCACTCGAGATAATCCATTCAACGAACCAAAAAACACCACAGCACAAGGAACCGAGTTTTTTCCTTTTTTATCATTTTTTAAAATATAGATATTAAATAATATTTTTTTACAACACATAATCAGATCTGTGTTTTACAAAAAATAATCTCCAGTGACACGTGGTAAATCTCGCTACTCCAAGTAGCGAGATTTGGTTAAAAATCGCTACTCCAAGTAGCGAGATCTGTGTTTTACAAAAATAATCTCCAGTGACACGTGGTAAATCTCGCTACTCCAAGTAGCGATATTTGGTTAAAAATCGCTACTTGGAGTAGCGAGATTACGTCAGAGTCATTCTGGGAAATACTTCCTAAAATGAGGTATTATTTAATATATTTTTTAAAAAAAAGTTAAAACGGGAAAAAACTCTATGTTTTCGCCTATTTGTATAAATGTTGCATATTTGAATACTCACTTGGGTAAGTAAGATATATAAAAATAAGATGAGGGATCAAGAGAAAATAGATATATCTTGTATAAGGTCAGTTTCATATCATATTGTAAGTCATCACGTGATAGTAAAGTTTTGATCTCATCCGTCCGTAAAGTAGGCATAGTGGAACCACGTCAATTTTTGTCTCATCTTTATTTATTTATTTTATGCATCTTTTATAACACGTTATCGACACGAAACTCTAACCAACTAACATATTTTTTAATTCTTATTTAATTCTTGAGACTTTAACTGACTAATATATTTTTATATATTTAATCGCCTTAATGGACGGTTTTATTTCTGTTTATACCACTTTAATGGTCGATTTAATTTTTGTACCGCCTATATATATATATATATATATATATATATATTTAAACTACTAATCTCCACAAGAGATGGTATAATAATTCTCCTAAAGAGGCTATATATTTAAATCTTCCATATATATGTCTCCCGAAGAGATAGTCATCCTAAAAAGGCAATATATTTAAATTTTTCGTCTATATTTTCAACCTTCCGAAAAAATATTAAATTCGACCTCTGAAACATTTATTCTCCATATAAAATAGTATATTTAACCTTTGGAAGAAGTGTTAAATTATTACTCAATTTAATATTATAAATTGAAATCATACTCCTGAAGGTACAAATTGAGATAAATAAAACAATGTTCCTGAATAAACATATTTAAGTTCCCCAGAATGGTGGAAATACTATTATATTATTATCTCAATTTTATTTTAGTTTTTACATTTTATTTTCTATATTACTTTATTATTATTAATTTATTTAGATGTCGAACCTAAGCTGTAACGATCCAAAAATTTTAACTACTAAAATAATAAGAAAAATGAATAAAGGGAAAAGGGAGAATAAAAGAAAGGGGAAGAAAAAAAAAATTTAAAAGGGCTTTAAACAAGAATTCATCGACAAGGTAGTATTACTCGTCGACGAACGACCTATATAGTTTCGTCGACGGGTTCCGTCAACGAAGAGATGCCAAGAGAGGTTTCAGATATTCTGAATTTCGTCAACGAACTCTCAGCCTCGTCGACAAACGGTCTTCTTGGGCTCGTCGACGAATCCACGTGTCACGTCAACGAGGCCACGTGGCAAGTCACTTATATATAGTCAAAAATCGGGATTTCAACGAGAATTATTTTTTTTCTCATTTTCTTTCTCTAGAAAACGGCCCTCCCACCTTCTCTCTAAGTTTTTGGCTTCGTTTTTCCTGGTTCAACGATCAGAAGCTACCATGTTGATCCTGGGAATATTTTCTACAACTTAGCCGGAACATAATTTCAGTTTGAGGAATTTGGGAATCATCCCAAAATTAGGGTAAGAAGGATATTTTAAGTTACATTGTTACTACAGAATGTGTAAAGCCTGGGAGTGATAAAATAGCATTTTTGTTGAAGTTTGGGTTGATAAATTCGGGTTTTTGAATTAGGGACCGAGTGAGTACTGTCGGCGTCGTTTCGGGGATTTCGCAAGCTTAATTTAGAAGAACAGGGATGGGGAACTAATTATCGTAGGATTTTTATTAAAGTTTAAACTAGTTAATTTGAGAATATAATATACATATATATATATATATATATATATATACGTAGGTATGATTTATTTGAACAGTTGAACATTTGGGAAAATAATGTTTTTAATATATATATATATATATATATATATATGGAAAAGAATTTGTGTGGCAGAAATACAATTTTCATAATTTTAACTGGCTGATGTGGGTACAAAATGATGAATTTACTGTTGATTTGTGAACTACTGGTTAGCTGTGAGTACACTTTATGGTGAATATTGATTGTTGTGAATACCAGCTACTTAAGATTGTTGCGTGATAAATAATGTGATTTGTGTGTATAGATTTTTGTATGGTTATTCGTGTATATCACAATATAACGTTGGTAGGCCCGAGGAGTTCGTATATTGTCATTATATATTGGGGTAGAGCATTGGCAGGCCTGAGGAGATTGTTCTACTAATATATTACGGGTAGGTCATGAGAATTTTTACTGGTGATTAGTGGTGCCTGTGTGGGCCATGATGTGATCTGTGATGATGATTGTCCTGTGTCGACCATATGATGATGTTTGTCCCGTGTGGATCAGTCCTGTGTGTACCATGTGTTGATATTTGTTTTGTATGGATGAGAGTCCTGTGTGGACAGTATGTTTATGTCGAATGTGATCGGATAAGATGAATGATATAATAATCAAATTATATGTACATATATATATATATATATATATATATATGACAAGGTAAAACTTTTTGCCAAGAGCTTGCTGAGAAAGGCGAGTGCCCTGATGTAATGACCTGAAAAATTAAATAATTAGGAAATATAATGAATAAAATGGATTAATGGGTAATAAGGGAAAAAAAGGATTTAAGAAGGAAAAGAAGGCCTCGTCAACGAATGTCCTGTCCTCATTGATGAGTGTTCTTTTAAAGCTTATCGACGAACTCCAATTTCTCATCGACGAACTCCAGTTTCTCGTCGACGAAGGAATCCCGAAATAGTATATTTTGGAACTATGAATTTCAACGATGAAGGTATATTCTCGTCGACGAAGTTTCTACAGTGCCTCGTCAACAAAGCTCGATCTATAAATAGGTTTTTTCTTCATTTTCAGCGTAAAACTTGCGAATCCTCTTTTCTCTCTCTCTCTCTCTCTCTCTCTCTCTAAAACGGTTTTCCCACCTTCTCTCTTTAATTTGGGCCAGATTTGACCTGGTTCAACGATCTGGAAACGCCACGAGGTTTGTCGGATCGTTCTCTGCAAAGCTGTAGGAGCTGATCGTTGGGTTGTGAGGTTTGAGAAATATCCCAAAATCAGGGTAACTGGGTTATTTTGGGAATTCCTTAACGAATGTTGTTATTTAGAGTCTAGGAAGTAGTAAATAAGTGTTTTTCTTAAGATTTGAGTTAGTTGGAATTTATTTTAATTAAATTAGGATTTTTTATTTAGGGTCCAAGTGAACGTTGCGGGTATCGCTTCGGAGATCCTGCTAGCGTAGTTTGAAAATTGGGTAAGGGGGAAATTTATATATTAAATCAGGTTTTCATGAATTAAAATGGATTATGTGTTATATATATTTAAAATTGGGTATAGAATGCCAACCATGTAAAATTATGATTTCTGAGCCTAAGGTTGTTTATATAGTTATGTATATGTGAAAGTAAACGAATGAAAGTGAAAGGTATTTTCTAAGGAAGTAAGTAAGGACTGAAAGTATTTTTCAGCATATAAATGTTAAATGTAGGTTGGCCTACTTTATAAGAATATGTATGAATTTACTGTTAAATTGTGTGGCATAAGATTTTGTACAAATATATGTTAAATGTATGAGATGTAGGCTAAGCAAGTAAAGTATTGAGAATAAAATATTATATGGACAATATTGCCTGTGTATGTTAAATGCAACCATGTAAATGTAAGACAATTGAAAGACAGTCATGTTAGCAGATTCTAGCGCATTTCTATATGGACTAACAAATGATGGCTAAAGACCAACTGTAATATGAGGGAATGAAATGAAAATATTATGCAATGAAATGGCAATGAAATGAAATGACAAATGTGAACGATGTAAATGGGAAAAAGTCACTTAAAGTAAACTGAAATGCAATGTTTAAACTATTAACATGAACATATGTGTATGAATGAATAATGACAGAAAGGAATAAAGTATTATGATATTATAAGTATCTATGTATGTAAAATATGTTACGATTGGGCGAGGCAAACTCTTCGCCTGAGGGCTTGCTGAGAAAGGCGAGTGCACTAGTAGCTTCGGATGTGGCAGTAGTTGCATAACGTACTAGGGCAGAGGGAACCTATTTATATGGGTGGGTAGATTTCTCTATCCTTAGGGTCTTTGCTGGTAAACTATTGTTGAATGCGTGAGTACGAGATGAAGTTGACACTTGAAGGCTTACTGAGTAAGGTGAGTGCCCTGATATGCTTTAGTTGGGACCTCAGGGTTGCCTAAGTATCAGAGCAGAGGGGTATTATAATCACCACTATCCTTGGGTAATCTCGTGAGTTAAAAATTTGCATGTGATTGTTTAGGTTCAGAAAATGATTTCAATGTTATGTGATGATTTGCAAATGTAATTAAAATGATATATATTTACCTCATGTTGGCCACACGCTGTTTTAATATGTATATTTTCTTCCCTTACTGAGATGTGTCTCACCCGAATATGAATGTTTCTTTTTCAGGACATCCTCAAGGTCGAGCTTAGGAGCTCGAGGGTATTGTAGCATTTTTTAGGACTATAAAAGAAAGGGAATATGTTGATAATATTTTGGGGATGTATAAGTTTTATGTTTTATGTCGTTTTATGTCTAAGGATGTTGAGGGATGAATAATTGTGAAAATACTAAAATGTTATGGAGATGTATGTATTTATGGAAATGCAGGTGATAGATAAATTTATGGATTTCTAGTTAGGATATAGCAAACTTTGGTATTATGGAATGTTGGTATTGTAGAACTATGTTTATAGAGATTATGTTTATGTTTTTCGCTGCGTATATATGTAAGGATTATGATTTATCAGGATATTATCAGGTATAACGCACCGGACGCGGGTTTAGGGGTTCGGGGTGTTATACCTGGTATTTTCAGTTTGATGCCAGAGCAGAGGTGTTGACCTTATAGGTCATGTCCGGTTTTGATAATGACAAATACCTATTGTATTTGATGGATACTTGAGGTTATGTGCAGGTATACTAATTGGAAGATCATAATGATAACACAAAGAGGAATTGAAGCTGAAGACCCAATATATGTTGTATTTTATTTCATTACTATTTAAAGGGTCTGTAATAGTAAATTGGGCTTAACTTATAATAATTGCATGCATCACCAACATGATTTAATAGGTAAGCCCAAAACTAAAAAGTAACTAGAAATGACCGAAGGACACTCACTCATGCACATATTTATGTTAGTCATTTGAATAGGGTGATTGTTTGCTTAAACAGGACCGAAATGCACTAAATGTGCACATTCGGTCGATCGTACTCCCATGTACAAAATTCTCCCGGTTGACCAAACCAGGACCGAATCAACAGATTGACCATAGCTCGGTCAACCAAACTTGTCCAATTCACTTATACCCAGTCGACCGAACTCCCTAGGAGTCAACTTAATTGACCTTCTAGTCGACTATGCCAAAATTGCACGCCAATGTCCTCATCGACCGAGTTCCCACGTGTGAGAACTCAACGATCTGGTTGATCGAACTAGACAGTTCAAAAAGTTCTCAGTCCACTAAACCGCACTAAAAGGGAAAAATCGCCCTGAACATCCAAGTCTGGTAGGCCGAACTTGTAGTTCAAATTATTCCCGATCGACCAAACTTCAAGCAACTCGGTCAATCGAATTTGCCTCAGTCGATCGGTGTTCTCAGGCTGCTCTAACTTTTTTACCGTCGTTAATATTTTTTAACGGGGTTAATTTAATTAAATTGAATTAAAACTTTCCTAATAATTCCATATGTGTCATGAACGGTTATAATTTTGGGGATGTCTATATATACCCCCTCATTTGAAATAATTAGTATAAAATTAGCAATCTTAATTAGGAAAAATCCTTTGAAATTCCAAAATCCATAATACTCATTTTTTAACCTCCAACACTCATTCTTACCAGATTTTATTGCTCAAATATCTTTGTAAGTGTGATTTGAGTGTTGTTGTTCTATAGGTTTGCTCTCTCAATATTGTACTTGTTAGATATTATTTTATTCGAGAGCAAAATCTCAAGTGTTTTTATGGGACTTCATTGATAAGTCTATCCTAAGAAGACTTCACTTGAGCTTCTGAGTATTGCATTATCATTGCAATATCTTGAGAAGTTCTTATTTGATTTTGGTTGCAAAAATATTTTCAAATCATTTTCAAATATCTAGTGTATTTCATCTTGAGAAATCTTTGAAGAGATATTTGTTTATGTGGTGAAAATCTTTGTTACAATATTCATTGAGTTATATCATTTGTTGAATACAAAGATTAGATCCTCTTTGCAAACCAAATATATATATATATATATATATATATATTTCTTGAGCTTTATACATTGAGAAAATCTACTCATTGAGATATCTGAAATATTGCTAATATCTTTGTTTGAGCATCATGATTGAAAATATTTTGTGATACAAAAATCATATTGTTTGCACTCTCACACACTGATTACATCAATTATATAACTATTTGAGAGTAGAACTCTAAGACCACATTGAGCTTACTTTATTATATCATTCGGTGGTGTATGTGATTGCGTAGATTGGGTACACATCTGCTTTACATGGAAGCATAATCACTATACCAATTTATTGTTGTGAACATACTATTGTATTTCAGGCACGAGTCTGAAGAGGGAGACTAGCCCTGGTAAATAGTCCCAGATTGGCTTAGACTTGGTTAGGAAAGTTAGGTGCGTCATCCCATTAAGGCGTGTTGGTTGAGGTCCTGGTTGTAATCGGTGCCGCTCCATCCGTTAAGTGAGCCTTTAGTGGAATCCTCGGGCTTGCGAGCTAGAGGCAGGGACGTAGGCACAGTTGGTCGAACCCCGATAATATATCTTGTGTGCATTGTTTATCTTTCTGCAATTTACATTCCTACATATGTATGCTATAATTGTGAATGTCGCGCATGATTTAATTTACCCACGTTATATTTATATGCGCATTTGGAACTGCATAAATAGACCCTAGGTCACTTAATACTAGTAATCTAGCTTAACTTAGGAGGAATAAATTTTAAAATTCCAATTCACCCCCACTTTTGGGAGTACACTAATTCTAACAATTGGTATCAGAGTCTGATTGCACTAGACTTAAATGTTTTTGCAAAAAGATCGCAATGGCTCGATTTGGTGTATCCCCATTCAGTGAGGGATAGTCACCTTCTAGTCTTCCTTTATTTTGTGGTGTAAATAACACCGCCTGGAAAAGTAGAATGAGCATATTTGTAAAATCTATGAATTGGAGGGCCCGGCAGATGATTGATAAGGGAATTTGTATGCCTGTAGAAAATGATATTAATTCGATGCATGCAAATTCATATGTCATGGATTTATTATATTGTGCTTTAGAATCTCATATTTTTCATGAGTTTATGACATGTAGAAGTGCACATGAGATCTTGGTTGAGCTAGAAAAGAGATATGGAGAGATCGAGGAAAAAGAAATTACCACTCCAAATGATGATCAGGTAGTGGATAAACATGAGCAGGTTGCATTAGTAGATGATGAGGTGTCTGAATCTTACTCTACCTCATTTAATGATTTCTGTAATGAAACATGTGATGATTCTTATACTGAAACTTATGATATATCATATGTTGAATCATCAATTGCCTCTAATGTCTGCTTTGACGATGACGCATGTATTAATTCATGTGATGTTTACTGTGATGATTCTTGTGCCAAATCATGTGATGTGTCAAATACTGAATCATCTGTTGAGTTTCATAATAATTTTGTGAATGATGCATGTGATGATTTTCGTGGAAAATATTGTAATATAGTGTATGTTAAATCATCTATCAAACTTTGCGATAATGGTGCAGATGAATCATTCGGTGTTTGATACAACTTATAATGAATCATACATTGTTTTCGTTGATGTTGTTATGAATGCATGCAATAATTCATGTGATACTTATGGTGATAAATCTTACAACGTTGAATCATGTGCATCTAGCTCTGGAAGCATGACATCTTATGAGAAATTGCATAAGGAATTCATTAGTGCTCATAAGTTCATTGTTAGGATGTATAAAAAGAAAATATTTCTAAAAAATGAAAATAGAAGGTTGGCTAAACAATTAGAGAAATTAAGAGATTATCATGCCACCCCAGAGGAGGAAAAGATGAAGAAAATATTGAAAATAATCTGCTAGGAGGGAGAAATGGGAGAAAATAAACCCTCGGGACTTAAAAAGGAAAATATGTTAAAAAAGGGTTCAAGATCATGTGTTAAATCCCATACAAATTTTCACGCCTCATCTCGCAAACACAAGATTAGTAAGCATGGCTTTTCATGAAAATTTAAAACTTGCTTTCGTCATAAAATTAAATGGCTCACTCTATCCACTTGTCCATCCAGAAGTGCCAGAGGCTTAAGAAAAGAAATGAATTGGTTAGTCATGAAGGCAAATCCCGTAGGACTTAAAGAAAAATGCATTAGAATTGAAATTATCTTCTAGTTGATATTTCGTTAGCCTCTAAGTTTAGGGGTTGTAATGACTATAAGTCTAAGAAGTGATCTTCGCTTAAACTATCAAATTTTGGTATATGATTTAACTGTATATTATTACTTTACCAAGAATCCTTAAGAATCACGTCAGTGTGAAAATATATGTAACATATCAAATTTGAACTTAATGAGGGGCTTTTGGTCAAAACTAGGTCAAATCGAAAAAATTGACCATGCTCGGTTGACCGAGCATTGATTGAACTGGAGCACCCGGTCAACCGGCCCATTGACTTTTAACCATGCGGTCGACCAACCTATTTTGAGCTTCTTTAATTCGGTCGACCAAAGCTATTGGTCTACCCTCGGTCAACCGAACTGAGAACCGTGCACCTTCCCCGATCGACCGCCCAATTCAATACAAACTTCTTCCGATCGACTGAACACTGCCGGTTTGTGGAGAATTTGAAGCGTCGGTAGACCGAACCTGTTCCTGGTCGACCGAATCTCGGTGCTTATATACATTCTTTACGTTCAAAACTCATTTTTCACTAGAAAACCTTCAGAGCTCCTTCACTGTTCTGCTGAGTTTTACCCCACACTCTTAAACCAGTACCGAACTCATCTCCTCCAGCTCCCATGACTCGTCAAAAGGATCGTATCGAAACCCATGATTTGGCACATGCTGAGGACGACTGATTTTTGTTAGAACGCTTCAAAATTAGATATGTGCGTGAATTTCGCCCAAAAGAAGCCATTTTGGGTAAGATTATGGGTCTCGAATCTATGGAACAACATTTTGGAAATGTTATGAATATATTCCAGTATTAGGGGTGGAAAAAATTTATTTCTTATTAGCCCAGTAGCCATTACCCTACATATGTTAGGTTGTTTTACGCAAACCTAGGCAATGACGAGAATGGATATTTCTTTAGGGCAGTAAGGACAGATATTTGGTTTGATGCAGAGTACTTATCTAATGTTCTTGATATTGATCGTGGCAATTTTCAATGCTCAGACTTGATAACATCTTGGATACACGAATAGGATTTTACTATTGCCACTTTTCCTAATTTGACTATGTCTGATCCACTACCCGCCAGTTAGAATCACCTTCCTTAATATAGGCAATTCACCTTAGAGGCCAAGGTTGTGCACCACCTGATTACGTATGATATCCTGCCTAAAGTAGGATCTAGGGTGTATGTCTCCTTCTTAGACTGCCTTGTTATGTGGTGTTTGTTTGCCCAAAAGAAATTAGATTTACCCAGCTTAATAATCCGGTGGATGATGGCCAAGATGATTGGCCATAGGATCATCATGTCATATGGAGGGATTTTGAACAAGCTATTTTAAGCAGTGGGTGCTACCAGATCCAATGTGGCAGTGCTGAAAAGGAGAAAGTCTGTAGATGTATTTTCAGTTGTCACCTTGAGACTGATGGGTTATGAGCCAGTTGGCAGCATATGGTTGCCATCCGGTGTGAGGGGTGCTATAGCTCAAAAGGAGGCCCCGCCGAAGTTACCACCACAACCCATGCAACCAACGAACACTGATATGATGGCTGCCATCACCAATCTTTCTGATTCCTTTGGGCAGTTTAGAGGATCAGTCCAGTCAAATCTTCTAGATCTAGCGTCATCATCTACTGCACTTCATGACGAGTTTAGACAATTCTCGATCTCCTTTACTAGTCAATTCATGGAGATGGAGAGGATCATTGCAGTGAATTTCAGTGAGTTGAATGACCGGATCCAGGAGATGCAAGATGAGAGAGATCGGATGACGATGGATTTCGACTTCGATGCGGGCAATGGCGCCGATAGTGGTGTGGATGGAGGCAAGATCTAGTTTCAGGAGAGCGTTCTGCAGATTAGAAAATATATTTATGATTCATTATCTTTTATAATCCCTGATCTGTACTTATGAAACAACTTTTATTTTTCTTTTCTTTCCTTTCTCTTTTACACACTACACTCTAACCCACTATCTATTTTGGATTCTGCTGATAGTTCGGTTGCCTATTTTTATCTATTGGCATGTATTGATTTTGGGAATGTCGTGGTTGTCTATTTCTTAGGTATTGCATGTTCCCATGATTATGTTTGATAGTCTTCTGCTCTCTTGTTGGATATCATGTGATAAACTACATATAAATCATTGTCTACTTGATTGAATGCTTAGCTTAGAATGTGTTAGTTTTGGCGCAATCCCAAGAGGGGGGGTAAATTGGTATTTAAAAATTATCACTTAGGTTAATTGGTTAATCAACAGTATTACACAACCTAGGGTTAATCTATGCAATCAATAAACAAACATACACGTGCGATAAAAGTGAAGTGCATAAATGTAAAAACACGCACGATATGTTATCGGGATTCGGCCAACTGTAGCTACGTCCCCGCCTTGGCCACACCAGGACAAGGATTACCACTAGAATACTCACTTAAACGGGTGGAGTGACACCTAATACAATCAGGTCAATTCAAGGGGCTTACCTCAACCGACACGCCTTAACAGGATGACGCACCTAGCTTTCTTAGCCGGGTCTAAGCTAATCCGGGACTATTCAACAGGGCTAGTCTCCCTCTTCAGACCAGTGCCTGGAATACAGCCAATGTGTATAAAATGTTTGTACACAGAAATACGCTTCTAGACAAGCAAATGTGTGCACCAATATACCTCAGTCAATAATGCAAGCACGAATGATATGTAAATATGCTCAGTGCTCTAATGTGTGCTAACCACTCAATCAAATATGATAATCAATCAAGATTTAGAGTGTGTATCTAAGCAAGATTTGAAACACAATATTTGAATATCACAATATCATATCAGGGTTTCAAATATACTAAGTAAGATAAATCAAACAAACTCAATAGGATATTTCAATGTATAAAGCACAATGGAGTTGTTTGAAAGACTAGCTTTTCACAAAAGGATTTTTGCACACAAAATCTAGGTTTAGGTAACTTGCAACAATAATGCAAGAACCAAAAACCCTAAAAGTCTTTCCACACTAGATTTATCAAATGAAATCGGTGGAAATACTTTTAGGCTATACTCTCAAATAAAATCAATTAATCAATACACCAAGAGAGAGCATAAGCTAGAGAGATTTAAGCACAATAGCCTTATAGAAATACTCACAATGTTTAGAGAAAAAGAATGAGGAGTATGTGAGTGTTTTCAAAAAGTATTTGGCTAATATAAGGTTTTTAGGATTTTGAGAGTTGAGAGAATTTTTGCCCTAATAAAGTTTGCTAATCCTTGCTAATTAAGACAAATGAACCGGTATACACAGGCAAGGAGGATTTTTTGACCATTGGGGACATAATGGGTATAATTGGAATTGTCTAAAAGACCATGAAGAAAATTAACCCAGTTTACCTCATTTAAAAAATCAGTAAAAATTATTTTAACATGCAAGGTTCGGGTGCCCGACCTGAGTTTCGGGTGCTCGAACAAACACAGTCAAAAATTCAACTTTAAGACGTTCGGGTGCTCAAATTAAGGACCGGTTGGCTAAACCAAAGTCAGTAGACAAATGTCCGAGGTTCGTGTGCCCGAGCCAAGTTCGGTAACCGAATCAGGCAGTTCAGTCGCTCGAGCCTCTATATGAACGTAAACCATCGATTGCCCGAGTAGTTGAAAAGTGCCCTGACAAGCTTTCGGGTGCCCGAGGAAGGTATGTTCAAAAAGGTTCAGGTGCCCGAAGACCAAGTCAACATGTTGACTGGTTCGGTCTCCCATGACACTTTAAATGGCAAAGGTTCGGTCGCCCGAACCCTCTTAGCTTTTTCCATTAAGTTCTTTTGAGCCTTATTTTGAATCCCCTAAATAAGATACGTGATGTAGGGGACTTTGTGTCCTTTGTGTAGGTACCTAAGGTCCAACTAAGGTTGTTTTGAGCATACCTATGTACCATGCATGATGCAAATTATTACAAGCCATACACGCGCACAGTTCATACTAAATTACATTCAGGAATAAAGAAATAAACAAATTGAATACAGAATACAACACAGAGATCTTCCTTCTTCGGTACGAACACCGCACGCCATCATGATATGTCTTTTAGTCCTAAAGCGCGCACAAGGTGAACTTGCATGCAATTCTCAGTACAAGCATTAATACCAAGAGTATTTGTCATAATCAAAACTGGGTGTGACCTATAAGGTCAACAGAAAGCATCCTGCATGGCGGATGCAGTTGATGTGTAATTGCATGCTGGTAGTGGAATATAGGTTCTCGCAAGCCCTAACTTCTAATATACTAGATGTTGAGAATCTTTTATGCAAGTTTATTTGGGAAATGTCCTATTTATAGACGGCATGATACCGAAATTTTGGTGGACTTTTCCAACATAAAACCTTGTCAAATGATGATTATAATGAAATTAAAAGTTAAAATCTTTTTGAAAAGATGAGTGAAAACTTAATGAAAATTAAACTCCATCCTCACATAATCATCGGGTGTTTAAAAAAAAACATAGCTCCATCTTTAGGGAAAGACTGTAAAGAACTTATATGCATCATGGTTTGACTTGTTGAATATTAAGGCTCTTCTAAGAATCTTGATCATCTTTGTATTCCATGTGTTTTGATATGGATGGTTCTCGGTTATGTGCTTTATTTCATATCTTAATGTACGTCTTCTGATGCATACGTGATCTATAGGGATGATTATACTGATTGAATGGTGAAGTGAATAAATCTTAATTCAGTATATTCATTTTAAAAGATTTTTAAAAAAATGATTGCTTACACTTCTTGGGAATATTTATCCATCTAGTCTACGCAATTTATTTTATCTATGCTTGGATTCAATTTGCTAGGGGGAGCTTTCAAGTAATATTTACAAGTCTTAGCAACTAATATTACTGTTGATATTTCTTATTGGCTTAGACTTGGTGAACATTTATTGTTGTTTGTAGCGCATAATTCCCATATCTACAGCATGATAATGATGGAATTTATGTCATATTGGAACTGTTCGAGTAGTTGTGGATAAATTGATAGGTTTTATAAACTCAAATAGGTCATTGTTTATACAGGATTTGTTTTGGAAAGTTCAATTTTCAAACGACACTCTACCGAAATTTTTCAAAAATTTTCCAAAACTTACAATGTATAAAGATGACGTTTACCTATTGCCTAGAGCTGTGTTTTTTATGGTTTTTTTTGCTGTTTCCAAAAGGGGGAGATGAAAAGAGGCAAAATTATTGGGTTAAAATTAGGTTTTATTTAATGCATATTGTTAGAGGGAGCCTTCTAAGGCTAAACCCATATTTTTGTTTGATGTATTTGTCATCATCAAAAAGGAGGAGAATGTTGACCTTATAGGTCATGCCCGGTTTTGATAATGACAAATACATGTTGTATTTTATGGGTATTTGAGGTTATGTACAAGTATACTAATTTGCAGATCATAATGATAACACAAAGAGGAATTAAAGTTGAAGACCCAATATATGTTGTATTTTATTTCATTACTATTTTAAGGGTCTGTAATAGTAAATAGGGTTTGGCTTGTAAGAATTGCATGCATCACCTGCATGATTTAATAGGTAAGCTCAAAACTAAAAAGAAACTAGAAATGACCCAAGGACACTCACTCATGCACATATTATGTTGGTCATTTGAATAGAGTGATTGCTTGCTTAAATAGGACCGAAATGCACTAAATGCGCACATTCGGTCGACCGTACTCCCATGTACAAAATTCTCCCCGTCGACCAAACTAGGACCAAATCAACAGATTGACCATAGCCCGGTCGACCAAACTTGTCCAGTTCACTTATACCCAGTCGACCGAACTCCCTAGGAGTCAACTTAATTGACCTTCTAGTCGACTATGACAAAATTGCACGCCAATGTCCTCGTTGACCGAGTTCCCACGTGTGAGAACTCAATGGTCTGGTCAACCAAACTAGACAGTTCAAAAAGTTCTCGGTCAACCGAACCGCGCTAAAAGGGAAAAATCGTTTTGAACTTCTAGGTCTAGTCGACCGAACTTGTAGTTCAAATTGTTCCCGGTCGACCGAACTTCAAGCAACTCGGTCAACCGAACTTGCCTCGGTTGACCGGTGCTCTCGGGTTGCCCCAAATTTTTTACTACGGTTAATATTTTTTAACTAGGTTAATTTAATTAAATTGTATTAAAACTTTCCTAATAATTTCATATGTGTCCTGAACGATTATATTTTTGGGGATGTCTATATATACCACTCATTTAGAATAATTATAAAATTAGTAATCTTAATTAGGAAAAATCCTTTGAAATTCCAAAATCTATGATACTCATTTTTTAGCCTCCAACACTCATTCTTACCAGATTTTATTGCTCAAATATCTTTGTAAGTGTGATTTGAGTGTTGTTGTTCTATAGGTTTGCTCTCTCAAGATTGTACTTGTTAGATATTATTTTATTTGAGAGCAAAACCTCAAGTGTTCTTAGGGGACTTCATTGATAAGTCTATCCTAAGAAGACTTCACTTGAGTTTCTAAGTATTGCATTGTCATTACAATATCTTGAGAAGTTCTTATTTGATTTTGGTTGCAAAAATCTTTTCAAATCATTTTCAAATATCTAGTGTATTTTATCTTGAGAAATCTTTGAAGAGATATTTGTTTATGTGGTGAAAATCTTTGTTGTAATATTCATTAATTTATATCATTTGTTGAATACAAAGATTAAATCCTCTTTGCAAACCAAATATATATATATATATTTCTTGAGCTTTATACGTTGAGAAAATCTACTCGTCGAGATATCTGAAGTATTGCTAATATCTTTGTCTGAGCATCGTGATTGAAAATATTTTGTGATACAAAGATCATATTGTTTGCACTCTCACGCACTAATTGCATTGATTATATAACTATTTGAGAGTAGAACTCTAAGACCACATTGAGCTTACTTTATTATATCATTTGATGGTGTATGTGATTGCGTAGATTGGGTACACATATTCTTTACATGGAAGCATAATCATTGAACCAATTTATTGTTGTGACCATATTGTTGTATTCGAGGCACGAGCCTAAAGCCCTGGTAAATAGTCCCGGATTGGCTTAGACCCGGTTACGAAAGTTAGGTGTTCCATCCTGTTAAGGCATGTTGGTTGAGATCAACCCCTTCAATTGACCTGGTTGTAATCGGTGCCGTTCCACTTGCTAAGTGAGCCTTTAATGGAATCCTCGGGCTTGCGAGCTAGAGGCAGGGACATAGGCACAGTTGGCCGAACCCCGATAACATATCTTGTGTGCATTGTTTATCTTTCTGCAATTTACATTCCCGCACATGTATGTTATAATTGTGAATGTCGTGCATGATTTAATTTTCTCACGTTATATTTATATACGCATTTAGAACTGCATAGACAGACCCTAGAGCACGTAATACGGGTAATCTAGCTTAACCTAGGAGGAATAAATTTTAAAATTCTAATTCACCCTCCTCTTAGGAATACCCTAATTCTAACAAGAGGGAAGCTACTTGTATGGGCGGGTAATCTTCCCTATTCTTGGAGACTTTGTCTATATACATAGCTCGAGGGCTTACTGAGTAAGGTGAGTGCCCTGATATTGGTATTAGAGTAGAGGAAAGCTACTTGTATGGACGGGTAATCTTCCATATTCTCAGGTTTTATTATTAAAAATAATTATGAATGTGAGTATGGAATCAGAGATCAAAACTTATGCACATTAAATGTGAGTATGAATTCAGAGATTTATGTTGATATTAATGACGTGATTTCTCAGCAAGGGCTGGTGATGATTGGCAAACGATAGTATATTTTGTAATATTTAAACACTCTACCACACACTGCTATGATTTGTTCTTCTTTACTAAGATGCGTCTCACCCTAGTGGATGATTATGTTTTCAGGTTCATCAAGAAATCGGGCTTAGGGCTCTGGCAGGGTAGTATTTTTGGTAAATATGGGAAGTGTATAAAAACAGTTTATGTAAGTTTATGTTTTTTTTTTAAAATACCAGTATGAAATATAAACAAATGGTGGCGAATGTTTATGGGGTATATATATGTATATAGGTTGACTCTGGTATTTGAATTTGAGGTTATATTTTTTTGGTTCCACTGCTTAATTGTGGTATATGGTATTAGAAGCAAGTAAATGTAACACGTGACCTCTAGGCCCCACTTGGCGGGTACGGGGTGTTACAGTTGGTATCAGAGCATGACAGTCTTGTAGAATTTAAGGGTAATGAATACCAGAGTATAGGTTCGAGTTAGGATAGGAATAAGAGTTGGTAGGTTAGGATGAATAGTGGTCTGGAAACTTGTAGGCAGTAATCCCTTGATGGTCTTCTATATTTTTCTAGGGATGATGATTTCTGGAAAACTACAGTAAATCCATTAATGGTTTCATTTCTGGATTGAGAGACTGGAATTTGGGCACGTAAGTTGGAATGACAGGTTGGTTGAGCGCATAGTTATGTTGGTGTTTTGATTCTGTATTGAGATGGTATGAATGAATTGTGGATTGGAACTTATGTGTTATAGTAACTTTTCGCATTAAAACTTGTTTTAGATATGATAAATGAGGAATTATAAGCTTATTTCTATTTTGTCTTTAGGATGGATCATAGGGGGAAGGACGTTGATACTAGAGGAGATAAACATGTGGATACCTCTAGTGAGGATGACGTTGATGTTACGATAGTGCTGCGTAGCATAACACGTCATGCTAGGAAGGAAGCTTGGTGAGAATAGGGTCAACTATTGGCTGTTGGGGGCTGCATATTTCAGTAGTTCACCCAAAAAAATTCGTCGACTTTTGAAGGAGGTGCAAATCCGATTGTAACTGAGGACTGGATTCAGGATATAGAGGAACTCTTGACCTTTTTGCACTATACCGAGGAGCAAAAGGTACAATATACCACTTTCAAATTGGTTGGGGAGGCCAAGAGGTGGTGGAGGTCGGCAAAACTAATGGAAACGCAGCGGCCATGGTATACATCTATTACCTGGAGTAGTTTCAAGGAGGTGTTCTGTGGCAGATACTTCCCGGTTGCCACCTGAGAGGCGAAAGCAGAGGAGTTTCTACATTTGACTCAGGGGTCCATGTCGGTGCAACAATATGTGGCTAAGTTTGTGGAGTTATCACGTTTTGCTTAACACATGGTCTCGGATGAGCCGTTGAAAGCTCGGATGTTTAAGAAAGGATTGAGATTGGGGATACGTGCTCAGGTGGTGGCATTGATGACTCAGAGTTTCTCTGAATTGGTGGACAGGACCATAGCAATTGAGATTAGTATAGAGGAGTGTGAGGTAGAGGCCAAACAAAAGAAAAGATCCATATCTACCAGCTTACATATCGATGTCTGACATGATTCCTGGAGGGGAGATCGTGATGCTGGGGGTCAGAGGTCGGATAGGGTTGATCGAGATTATCGGGAGAATGCATTTCGCCCCCTTTGTGCCAGATGTAATTGGAGGCATTGGGGGGAATGTCAAGGTGGGAATACCGTGTGTTATAATTGTGGCAAACCTGGCCATATAGCTCATGATTTTCATGCTCCACCGGGAAATGCACCCGCTCCTAATTAGAATAGAAGGAACAACCCGATACGTCACGGCTATGGCGTCCTAGCGCGTGTCTATATGCTTGGTACGCTTGCCGATAAGCGTAAGCAATAACTCTCCCGTCCTGCATCAACATGCATCCAAGTCCCTTCAGAGATGCATCACTGTATATAACAAATTCATCCTCTCCTGATGAAATAGATAACATCGGTGCACTGACAAGTCGTTGTTTCAATTCTTTGAAACTCTATTTACACTCGTTGGTCCATTCGAATTTCATATTTTTCCTTGTGAGTCATGTCAATGGACCTGATATTATGGGGAAACTATCCAAAAAACACCAGTAATACCCTGCCAAACCTAGGAAACTTTTGACCTTCTGAACATTTCCTGGTCTTACCCAATTCACCACTGCTTCTATTTTACTCGGATCTACTGATATGCCATCCCCAGAGATCACATGTCCGAGGAAAGTAATTTGTCTCAGTCATAATTCACATTTCTTGAACTTAGCATATAACTTCTTTTCCCTCAATGCTTGTAGTACTGGCCTCAGATGATCTTCGTGTTCTTCAAAACACTTCGAGTAGACCAATATATCATTAATAAAGACAACAACAAACTGATCTAAGTATTTATGAAATACCCGTTTCATTAAGTCCATAAACGTTGCCGATGCATTAGTTAATCCAAACGACATTACCAAGAACTCGTAGTGCCCGTACCTAGTTCGGAAAGCTATTTTCAAAACGTCCTCTGCCCTAACTCTCACCTATTGGTATGTCGACTTAAGGTCATTCTTGGAGTAGACCTGGGTCCCTTGGAGCTGGTCAAATAAATCATCAATTCTAGGAAGAGGATATTTATTTTTGACTGTCAGTTTGTTTATTTCCCTATAATCAATGCAGATCCTCATAGTCCTGTTTTTATTCTTTATGAATAGGACTGGTGCACCCCAAGGCGACACGCTAGGCCTAATAAATCTTTTATCTAACAGATCTTGCAACTGGTCTTTCAGCTCCTTTAACTCAACTGGGGCCATCCTATAGGGTGCCTTAGATATCGGTGTTGTTTCTGGATATAAATCCACAGCAAATTCAATCTCTCAATCTCGTGGTAAGCCAGGTAATTCTTCTGAAAATACATCTGAGAATTCTCTAAGTACTAGGATATTAGCAAGTTTCAATTCTTTCTTTGATATCTCTTTAATATAAGCCACATACCCCTGACAACGATCCTGAAGTAGTCTTCTGGCCTGAATGGTTGACACAAACTGTGGTGAGGCACGCACACACGATCCCACAAACCTGAATTCCTACTCACCTGGGGGTCTGAAAATCACCTCTTTCTAATGGCAATCAATGCTAGCGTAGTTAGCTGCCAGCCAGTACATACCCAATATCATATTGAATCCTTGCATGTCTAATACCACAAGATCGGCTAGTAATACTTTCTCCTAGATACCCACTGGAAAGTTTTTAAGTACCCTTTCACATCTCACTACTAATCCAGTTAGTGTGGCTACTAAAAAATCCATATCCAACAACTGTGTCTCAACTCCAATTGTTTTGACATATCCCAATAACAGGAACGAATAGGTGGCACTTGAGTCAAATAAAATAACAACTTTATATGATAAAATAATAATCATACCTGTCATTATATCACCTGCAACCTCAACATCTCCCGACGTCAATGCATAGACTCTCACCGGAGTTGTGTTCCTTTACAGACCGCCACCCCAGGGTGCCTGGTTATTCCTTCCGAATGGTCTGGGAGCAAGAGCAGTACTATACTGCATATAATAGTCTCGTGCTACATGACCCGGTGCACCGCATCGGTAGTAGACATTCTTCCCAGCTCAGCATTCTCCCTAGTGTCTCTTTCCACATATAAGACAAACTGGCTATGCCTGCTCGCCCTGGATCTCCCATATCCCAGTCTCCTACCTTTGGACTCTACCATATCTGTCTCTTCTCCAAGGGTCTCAACTGGACCCTGCCTGGAATCTTGGAGGCATGGAACTCTTCCTCTAACTTGACATCCCTACGTCCCTCTAGCTGCTCTCCGTTGCCACTGTGGCCCGGTCCACCAACTCGGAGAAATCCTGTGCCTTTAGGACTGCCACCTGTCTATGGATGTTATGGCTCAAACCCTTCTCAAACATTCTTGCTTTCTTCACCTCATTTGGAACGGTGTAAGGAGCAAAATGTGATAGATTGATAAACTTTGTTGCATATCGCTGAACCGTCAGTAATCTCTGTCTCAGATTTAGAAATTCTACTATCTTAGCTTCTCGAATAGTGGGAGGAAAATAATAATCAAAGAACATCTCCTTGAATAGATTCCATGACATGACCACTAGTACAAGTCTCTATTCCTCAGCCGCTCTTGTCAACTTATATGTAGCATATAGAACCCTCTATTCATCGGTGCAATGGAGCACTATAGTATCTTTTCGATCTTCAGCATCCAATTTTTAGCCACTGCAGGATTGACTCCTCCTGAAAACACCGAAGGATTCATTTAGCATACTTCTCTATCGTACAACCCTGGTTTGCTGCTGGTCCTCCTTGCTCCCTCGAGCTCCGTGCAATCTCAGTTATAACCTATGAGCTACACTACGCAGAACTGCATCTGAATCACCACTACCCACGCTAGAGGGGTCTATTCCATAATCACCACTAGCGTAAGCGCTGCTACCCCCAGGGTCCATCCTGAAAAGAAGATAAACGTAATCTCAGGACCCTGTCTGCATAACGTAACTAACATATTTATCGAACTAAAATCTCATATCATTAATTATCCCAACGTCCTTATTCTCAATTTAAGATTCAGTCCAGTAATTGAGAAACACAGCCCGAAAATAGTTTACAATGACTTTTCTGAAATCGTCACCCTAGGAAAAACACAGAATGTCACGCCCCGAACTCACAAATGGGCCCCAGGTGTGAATTTAGTAACCTAACCTGTCTCCATATCATTTAAAACATACATGATACTACACTGAATAAGGGTCTGACCCCATGGGGTACGCATAAACCCTATACACAATCACATGCATATACGTACACATCAAATACGCAGCGGAAACATTCTCTCTAATACATACATCGTACTATACCAGAGTCTATACATGACTAGAGTCTATGTTCCAAAACACAATACATGCCCCGGGTGCCTACAAAACCCAACAATGACAACCCGATTGCAAATATTAGTACTTACTCCAATACTCTACGTAACTAACCGACACCTACGCTCCCGAACGCTAGGATGCTAGTTATGGCTACTCAAAGGACCTGAAAAACATTTGTATATTCAGGGTGAGACACCACTCAGTAAGGAAGAAAGCTGGTTATATTAGTGTACGGTGTACAAGTGTTATTTTGACATAAATTATAACACAATACAATTCCAGTATTTTCATAATCCAGTTCCAGTACATACGATACCAAACATACGGTCAGTGTCGTCACACTTGAGCACCCGATACCCTGCAATAACTGAAGCCTCACAATGATATCATGCTAATACAGTGTCCACTCGCACCCATCGGTGACCAGCCAAAACAAACTGGCGATATTTCACACCCTTAGATATAGAGCCAAACACTATCACCCATGGTATTTAGCCGAGACATGACGTTTGCCCACGGTAATTAGCCAAGACGTGGCAAAATTTCACAAAACCTGGAACAATTTTGAAACTCATGTTCCTATACCCATCAGTGTACAGTAATTAGCTACCCCTAGCTGTTTTACAAAACCTGGAACATTTTACATACAATAGTTTATTCCACACTTATTTGAGTATACAACAAATCATATTGTTTTCAATTCAAGAAGATAGTTTAATACAATACAGATACGGTCATCTCATTACTACAGTTTTATACAGCTTATGATTTTCCAACAAAAATAGAGATGATACCCGAAACCCCCAATTTCCCCAAAAAATGTAACTCGAAAATCCCGCATTTTCACCTGATAGATTTTTCCAAATAAGTAACCAAAACATACATACAATCGTAAACTACATGTTTACCGATTCCGATTTCAAAATAACCGATACAAAATTGAATCCCCTTACCTTTTCCTGAATACCAAAATACGAACGCTTCAGTTCCAAAACTACTAACCAAGTTCCCAAAACCTAAACATCCAAGAACTATACTTCACTATAATTCTTACTACTACATATACACCGAAACGAAACTAAAATCGAACCCCTTACCTCGGTTTTGGGTTAAAACCTGAAAATCCTCGAAACGAATTTTTGATCCGCTAAAAACATAGAGATTCCTCCCTTGAGCCACACAGTAACGTTGGATCGTTGAATCAAGCGATGAACAACGAAGAATCGAAGAGAGAATGAGAGTTTTTGCTGGTTCTAGAGAGAGAGAGAGAAAGATAGAGAGAGAGGTTCTGAGGTATCTTAGAAATGAAGCAACAAAATAGCCTATCTATAGACCCTTGACTCGGTCTAATTTGTCGACGAGACGGCGCCTTCGTCGACGAATCACTACACATTTTGTCAACGAACCGACTCCTTTGACGACGAACTCTATTCCGATATTTTACAACTCGTTCAGTATCTCTTCATCGATGAGGCTCTAAATTTCGGCAACGAAGAGTATGAGGGCCGTCGTCGAGGAGGACAATGGCTTTGTCGACGAAGCCTACAAAATTTACCTTTATAACCTTTTGTTATTTATTAAATCTGAAATTCTCGGGTCAGGTTCTTACAACCTCCCCTCCTTACAAAAATTTTGTCCTCAAAATTTTTAATCTCTCATTTACTATTTCAATCAACATACTCATACGCATACCTGACTCTTAGGAAGAGCCGGCAGCCACCCGTATAGCAGCCCCATCCCAAATACATACATACCCTCACTTATGGCGGAGGAATACCGTTGTCACATACATACCATTTTAGCAGCTCACAATATTACAAAACTCTCTAAGAGACTAATCACACATCATCACTACAATAGTAGAATATTACATACATACATACCCATACCAATCCTCCTACTGAAACTACTACTCAGAACAACTATGGATATTTCCAGTGTATTTCCGTCTCTAACTCCCAAGAAACTTCCTCAACCGCGTGATTCCGCCACAGTACCTTCACTAATGGTATCTCCTTGGTACACAAATTCTGAACTTTACGATTCAGTATCTAAATGGGTATCTTCTCATACACCAAAGTATCCCCAATTTCTAAGGATTTGTAACTAATCACATGCGATGGATCCAACACATACCTCCTCAACATGGATACGTGAAACACATTATGGATCCTCGAGAGCACAAGAGGCAGTGCAATCCTTTATGCCACCGGACCCACTCGTTCCAGTACCTTGAATCATCTGATATACCTCGGGCTTAGCTTGCCCTTCTTCCCGAACCTCATTACTCCTTTCATCGGAGCGATTCTCAGAAATATCTTACCTCCAATCTCGAATTCCAAGTCACAGCGGTGAATATTCGCGTAACTCTTTTGCCGAATCTGAGCTAATTTGATCCTATCCTTGATCAACCTGACCTTCTCAAAAGCCTGTTGTATGAGTTTAGGCTTCAATATATGTCGTTCATCAACCTCATCCCAATATAGAGGAGGCCGAAACCTCCTACCATGCAATGCCTCGAACGGTGTCATCCCGATACTAGCTTGGAAGTTGTTGTTACAAGCAAACTCCACTAATGGTAGAAACTGAATCCAACTACCACTGAAGTATAGTACACAAGCCCGTAACATATCCTCCAAGATCTATATCGTCCTATCTAATTGTCCATCAGTTTGGGGGTGGAGTGCTTCTTGTAAACTCTTCCAGAATCGAGAAGTAAATCTCAGGTCTTGATCTGAAAATATGAACATCGGTACCCTGTGCATTCTGACTATCTCCTGCACGTACAAATCTGCTAACCTACTCAAAGAATAGCTAACCTTCATCGGTATAAAATGAGCAGATTTAGTCAACCAATCCACAATTACCCAGATGACATTCTGCCCGTATAGTGTTGGTGGTAACCTGGTGACAAAGTCCATGGACATGTGCTCCCATTTCCACTCCGAAATACTATATGGATGCAACAGCCCTGCCAGCCTCTGATGTTCAGCCTTTACCTACTAACACGTCAGACATTGTTCCATAAATCGTGCAATCTCCCGTTTCATGCCACTCCACCAGAATGACTCATGCAAATCCCAATACATCTTCATACTACTCAGATTTACCGTATACAAAGAACGATGCGCCTCCTTCAGGATCATCCTCTTTATACCTTCATCATTCAGAACACACAATTTGGTCCCAAACCTCAGCACACCTCCTTTGGAGGTGTTAAAATCTGCAACCAACCCTTGCTGCACTTTCTCTATAACCTCGACTAACTCTGCATCACTAGCCTGCGCGGCTTTAATCCTATCAAATAATGTCGGCTGGATCACCAAGCTAGCAATGAAATCCTGATGATTACCATCCACCAACTCCACGCCAAAACTTTCAAGATCCCTTCTGATATGATGCTGACCTACTACAGTAGATACTGATGCATGATTTGACTTTTGACTCAACGCATCAGCTACCACGATAGTTTTCCCCAGATGATAGCTAATGGTACAATCGTAGTCCTTGATCAGTTCCAGCCACCTTCTTTGCCTCATGTTTAACTCCTTTTGTGTGAACAAGTATTTAAGGCTCTTGTGGTCCGTGAAGATCTCACAATGTTCACTGTACAAGTAGTGTCTCCAAATCTTAAACACATATACTACCGCCGCCAACTCCAAATCGTGTGCGGGGTAATTCTTCTCGTATTCCTCGAGTTGTCGAGAAGCATAAGTAATTACTTTTCCCGGTTGCATTAGCACACACCCCAAACCCTTCAGCGATGCGTCGCTATAAATCACAAAACCACCGTCCCCAAATGGGTTGGTTAAAATCAGAGCAGTGACCAGTCGGTATTTCAACTCCTGGAAACTTTGGTCGCACTCATCATTCCAATCAAATCTTATACCCTTCCTCGTCAACCATGTTAGAGGGCCAGATAACTTAGAGAATCCCTCCACGAACCGCCGGTAATACCCAACCAATACAAGGAAACTCTGAACATCCTGTACACTCTTTGGTTTTACCCAGTCAACCACTACTTCAATTTTACCAAGATCAACTGAGATACCACCATTCGACACTACATGGCCTAGAAATGTAGCCTGATTCAGTTAAAACTCACATTTCTTCAACTTAGCATACAACTTCTTATCCCGCAGAACCTGAAGTACCAACCTCAGATGGTTTCCGTGCTCTTCCGAACTTTTAGAATATACCAGAATATCATCGATGAATACCACTACAAACTGATCCAAGTACTCCTGAAAAACCCTGTTCATTAGGTCCATAAATACTGTCGGCGTGTTAGTCAACTCAAAAGGCATGACCAGAAACTCGTAGTGACGGAAGAGGATGATGCCCCAAGGGTACGGGTGTACAAAAATTACTGAAAAACCAAAAATCGAACTGAAACCAAACTGAAACCATAAACGGTTCGATTTTTCAGTTTTCGGTTTGGTGCGGTTTTCAAAAATAAAAAGGTTCAGTTTTGGTTTTATGTTGGAACCGAACTGAAAAAAACCGAAAAACCAATTTATATCAAAGAGATATATATATATATATATATATATATATATATATATATATATATATATATAGCTAGTAAAAATATAGCATGCAATATAGTCATATAGCCACTATAGAAAAAAAAAATCTTCAATAAATTTTTAAGAACTTTATGAAAAATAAAGGTTATTTTTGTTAAAAGTGTCTAACATATTTTATTCTGTTAAAATTATGATTCCTTATAAAAAATTAAAATGCTCAATAAATTTTCAACAACTTTATGAAAAATAAAAGTGTTTTTTTTGTAAAAAAAAATTGGTTCACAACCAAAAAACCGCAACCGAACGGCCAAATTTTTGGTTTTCAATTAAAGCATAATTTCAGTTCGGTTTCGGTTTCGATTTGAAAATCCCAAAATCGAAAATTTCGGTTCGATTTTCGGTTCTGGCTAAAACCGAACCGAATCGAACCGTGTACACCCCTACCCAAGGGTGGGTTCAGTGAACGCATTGGAAAAGTAGGCAAAAACATCGAAAGTTACACGAGAAAAAGGGTTAATGTTTGTGGACTTGAGGATAAATGGGAAGAGTACTCGCGCTATGGTGGATACAGGAGCTACTCATAATTTTGTTTCGCAGTTGGAAGCAGGGAGACTCAACTTTTCCTTAGAGAAGGATACAGGACACATGAAAGCAGTTAACTCTATAGCCCAGCCTACTCAGGGAGTAGCCAAGCAAGTCATGCGAATTTCATAGCGGTGCCATTGGATGACTTTCTAGTCATTCTAGGAATGGAGTTCCTAAGGGGGACGAGGGCAGTGCTGATGCCTTCGGCTGGTTCCCTGTGTTTGATAGGAAATCACTCGTGCATGGTGTAAGTCGTTGCAATGAAAGGAGACAGCAGGAAGTCCCTTTCAGCCATACAACTCAATGAAGGATTGGGTAAGGGTAAGCAGACACGTCTAGCCACAGTGTTGGTAGACAAAGAAGTAGGCCAAGAGCTGGAGCCTACGACCATCCAAGCGGTGTTGGATGAGTATAAAAAGGTGTTGCCAGATAAGCTGCCTCACAATTTGCCTTCACGACGAACTGTGGAGCATGAGATCGAGTTGTTATCAGGAGTGAAACCACCTGCTAAAGGGCCATGTCAGATTGTGCCTCGAGAGATAGTAGAGTTGGGGAAGCAACTTGATGAATTGGAAGCGAGATTTGTTCGCCCTTCCAAAACACCATTGGGAGTATTGGTGTTGTTTCGGAGAAAACATGAAGAGCATCTACGTTTGACAGACTGAGGGGAAACAATCTGAATGTGAAGAAGGAGAATTTCTCTTTCGCTCGGCGAAGCAACAAAT
Source organism: Malania oleifera (assembly GCF_029873635.1). Lineage (NCBI taxonomy): Eukaryota > Viridiplantae > Streptophyta > Magnoliopsida > Santalales > Ximeniaceae > Malania > Malania oleifera. The sequence goes on from NC_080418.1 coordinate 22,231,408, forward strand.
TCCTTGGTCAAGTGGTTGAACAAGGTCATATCTGGAGGGGTATGGAGAAGGTAATGATGATTCAAGAACGGAAGATCCCCCCGACAGTGAAGGAGTTGCGTTCCTTTCTTAGCCTTACTAGATACTACAGGAAGTTCGTTGAGGGGTATTTGTGGAGAATGACTCCAATGACAGGACTACCAAGGAGGTATTATTGGCCACACATGCGGGATGATATGGTTGATTATACCAAAACTTGTCTCATTTGCCAACAAGACAAGGGGGAGCGGAAGAAGTATGGTACTTTCATGGCCGCACCAAAGTACTGTTAGGCAGAGGGGACGACATAATTGTTCCTTGTGACTATTATGAAACGTTGGGGTGTCCCCCAAGTTATTATTTGTGACCAAGATTTAATGTTCACTGACAACTTCTTAACAGAGTTTTTTAGGATATTTAGGCCACACATTAACATCTCTTCGAGTTCTCACCGACAAAAAAATGGATAGATGAAGAGATTCAAAGAGCTGCTAGATGAGTACTTGTGCCATTTTGTCAATGACAACCAGAAGAATGGCGTGCAACTACTTGAAGTGGCTCCGTTCTGTGGCAAAGCCCAAAGGAGCTCAACAGCCAACAAGAGCCCTTTTGAGCTTGTTACAGGCCAGCTACCGTTGTTACCTCACACAGTGGATGAGCCGTACAGACGAAAAAGTCCCTCAAGGTGTGCATCTTCACTAGAAAATGGAAACTGAATGCAGAGTTTTCCCAAGCCTATCTAGAGAAAACTTCTAAGCAGATGAAGAAGTGGGCAAATCATGAGAGAAGACCGCAGTTTCATGTCAACTGCCTCAAGCCATTCAATGCCAACACCAACGACCTGAGCAAAAGTCAGTCAAACAGCGCAGAGTTGAAGACAGTGTAACTTGATAGACATGAAGTTGAAGATCCTTGCAGATAGAAAGTTCATATCCTCAAGGAAGAAGCGGTAGAAGTTCCTAGTGAAGTGGAAGTGCCTTGATGACAAAGAAATCAACTGGATTTCTTCGGAAGATTTGAAACAATTCGTGGACAAAGTCGAAGTGTACCTATCACCAAAAGTCTACGAGGACGTCGACTGCATAAGTGGGGGAGAATATCACGAGCTAAGCTTGTTCAGGGCATTATGCTTGCCTGTGACCGCTTATCTCGTGTGTTTAGGATGGGTTTCCATCATGTAAATACTAGTGTAGGGTTATTTTCTGCTAGTAGAGTCTTTATAAGCCAAATAAGGTAGTATGACTCCTCGGTCACTTTGATGTTTCCTAGTGCCAAGATGATAATTACATAAAAACCTCTTTAGGGGAGGGTGAGTGTTCATCAGTCATTGTAAAACTCTCTAGCAATTGTCAACGTGCTTAGCCTACTTGCCTCCCTCGCTAAGTACAACATGTCAACGGAGGATTTGTTAATGAATTACGTTTGCTTTGATGTTTACTGCTTGCTTGCCATAGCTTTCATGAATTGATTACTATTTCCACTGCTATCTGAATGAATGTTAATGAAAGTGCTTCGTGGATGAATGTTGGTAAACGATAGGCTGACTAGTTAAGTAAGAGTGCTTTAGCTAGTGCCGCACGACCCTTCACAATGGTATGAAAATATTCGGACCGTGACACTCATCGACGAAGTCCACAGTATAAATATTACTAATCTCGGATATTTACGCAGAAAATGGCAAAAATTCTCTCTCTCTCTCTCTCTCTCTCTCTCTCTCTCTCTCTCTCTCTCTCTCTCCTCCCTATGGTTCCTCTCCCTTCTCTCTTCAATTTTGGCCCCACCGTTCACTAGATTGACGATCTGATGCCACCACGACACTCCTGGGAAGGTTCTCCCTAAGTCTGCTGGAGCGGATTGTCGGTGGGACAAAGTTGGATTTCATCTCAGATTTAGGGTAAGACCTTCTTGTTAAAATTAGACTTTTTAGCAGTTGTAGGGAATGTAGTAGACGTAGAAATAATGATATTTTGTTTTGGGATATTTGGTTTTTAGAGTGTTGAGTGGAGAACCCTGCGGGTGCAGGACCCGTCTCTATAGGGGATTTTTAGCAGGAATCAAGTAAGGGAAATATGTTATGCTACACAAACCTATTATAAATCGGTATAAATTATATGTTTTCAGCAAATTATTATTCAGATTATCTAGGCAAGTTCATAGCCTGATAATTTTGATATTTAATTGTGTGGCATGAGTTAGTATTAGCTCAGTACAAGGTTTCTATAATTTTCAGAATACCATGATTTTCAGCATATGCACAAAAACTTGTATTTTGCAGTATTTTCAGAATATTATGATATACCTATTTTAAGACCATAACATTTAGTTCATACAGTAAATCAAATATTTTAGTTATTCAGTGAAGCAGATATCTCAGAAACTCAGTTATTACAGTTTACTCAACAATTTATATGATGTTATGGTTATTTCAGATGTTATAGAATCAAGGTAAAAATAGTATTTTTTTTTTCAGAAATATTAGTTATGTATATAACATCAGACCCTGATGGACCATATTCAGCTGTAGAGCACGGTACCGTAGCTATATTTAGTTTAGAGTGCAACCCCTATTCATATAATAGGTGGTATTTAGAAGTCGATCGTGTCTAGTTGTGGACAGGCTCCCCATCAGATATGGGTTGAGGGGGCTGATTTGACTATCAGAGTTCAGTTGACTTATCCTGGTCAGCCAGCCAGGTTAGGTCCTGTCTTTGGGCCGCACAACCCTGTCATGAGGGGTTAATTCATAACTTCAGTTATCCATCCAGGGAATTTTCATAGTTATTATTTATACATATTATGATCAGATTTACAAACAACAGTTATACTTATAAGTATTATCAGTATTATGAATAAAACATTCTGAATAATCAGTTTATGTTAAGCTACGTAAGCTTGTTTTATGTGATAACAGGTATATGGGTTTTCTCAGTTTTGTTATATATAGTATTTTTGTTTAGATCAGATTTTCCAAGTATATGACTCACTTGCTACACCCTAGTAATAGCATGTTTCTTCTTACTGAGCATCACCTCATCCCATTTAATTGATATTTTTTAGGTGATCTAATTAGGCGAGTAGATCAACCTTGCAGGCAGAGGGGCTACAGTGCTACCTTGCCAGTAGGGTGAGTGTATTTGGGAAAGAAGGGTATTTTTGTGTAGCCCTAGTTCAGTTATGTATGTATATCATTTGGGGGTATTTAACACTCTGGTATTGCATTATATATGTATATGGTTGTAAATACTTGACTTCAGCTTCTCGCTGCTTAGGTTGATGTTTTTTTTTTTTTTTTTTCATCTGGAGTTATCAACGTAGTTTAACTTAATATATAAATATATAGAATTTGAGTAGGTCGTTACACCTACGACGTCCCAACAACGAATCCACTCCAATTAATGTGTTTAGAAGCGAAGTTGGGACCCGGATATGGTGTTCGTTTTTCGATTTGACTTATAGATGGAAAAAAATCTTAGAGAGGAGGAGAGAGACTGACTGGTGAGAGAGAGAGAGAGTGGTATGAGAGGGGGGGCTCTGGAGATTCAATTTCATTTAGCTTCAGGATTCCTTTATATATATATGTGTGTGTGTGTGTGTGTGTGTGTGTGTGTGTGTGGGTGTCTGTGTATAATATTATATTATTTAATTAATAATTATTTATTTATTTATTTATTTATTTATTTTTATTTTTTATAGAATCATACTTACTCACATATTATTTTTGGGATCGTTACATTCTTCCCTCCTTATAAAAATTCCGTCCTTGAAATTTACTAAACATATTTCTGACTCAACAAACAGTCTCATTTATATAAATTTACATAATAAATAGTAAAATGATTTCCTCATTTCATAAGTCATGTTTATGTATCAAACAATATAACGACCTCCTCATTTCCTACCAATGCTATATTGCAATATACAATATAGACAATATAACGACCTCCTCATTTCCTGACAACGTTATATTGCAACCCTTTTCAACACTTCCACGAAACCAGTATATCATCATAATTTTCACAATCTCTACATTATTCACATTATCTCGAGTACCCAATATAAAATCCATACTCAGTATATAATCACATCTCTGATTACAATCATAACTCAATATAAAAATCAGAACTCTGTATGTATATTCATAACTTAGTATAAAATCACAATTTCACTGTAATATCATACAAGAGATTGCAACCGATTTATTTCTACAATCATAACAAATTATTCTCATTTATAGTTTCCCCAAAGATCTAACACCGACATAATCTTACTTTCTCAATAGATAATATATTCTGAGTCTTTCTTTAAAAACAAAAATGGTACCTACAAAGTTTAGTAACCAAATTACAATACGGTTAGGATCCCTAGTAACCACTCCCTTATCATCTTCTAGCTCCAAAATAAAATTCCTTTTGACTAACGAGGTATTTAAGGCTTTAAATGTCATGATCCATAGGCAACCACTTTTTCCTTTTTTATCAATACACATCCCAATCCATTCAGGGAAGCATCTATAAATACAACATAACGATCCTCACTGTCTAGAAGAGTTACGTTGGAACTATTGTTAATTGGTGTTTTAATTACTAAAACTCTCATTCACATTCTTCACTCCGTACAAATTTCTTTCATTTCCTTGTCAAAGAGATCTTCTAGTTGCACCCTAGGTTGCCTTAGTTTAGCTAATGTCATTCTATATGAAGCAACCGACATAGGCTCCGTTCTTAGTACCAAATCAATATTAAATTCAGTCTCCCTTTGGAGGCAGCCCTGGTAAATCATCTAAAAAAATATCTAAAAATTCATCACCTATAGGTAAAGAAGTTTGGGTTTCAGTAACTTGTGTATTTTCTTTCGTTGCTGTTACAAACCTCAGACATGTGCCCAAATTCCATCCTTCCACAAGCATTAAAGATATCAAACATAAGAGCTTGTTAGTTGGAAAGAAACCGTCACTCCATTGGGATCTCTGAGTACTACTTTCTTTTGGAAACAATCAACTAAGTGTATGATAAATAGATAACCACTCCATTTATAAGATTACCTCATAATCCACAATATCCATGTTAATAAATCAACTAGGAAGTCATTTCCACTGATATCTAAAATGCATGTCTGCATATTCTGTCCACATGTATAGTCTTCCCCATGGGTGAAGCAACTCACAAGACAATACTCTAAATGTTCAAATTATAAACAAAACATATTAGCAAGGGATGCAACAATTTAGGAGTGGGTAGAACCAAAATCGAATAAATCTCTTGCCTAAGTGTTGTGTAAAAGAATCATACTTCAATTCCTTAGTGTTGACTAGTTCTTGGCAAAACCGTGATACTTCAACAAATTTGTTTTTATATTATTAGCTAAGAAACAAATTCCTGTGACTCAACTACATTAATTTCTGTAATTTGGCTTCTTGGAGTGCTTTGCAAAAATATTTCCCATTGAAAATGTTGACCTTATGGGTCATTCCCAGTTTTGATAATGACAAATACTAAGATATTTTATGGCTTAAGTGTATGTGCAGGTATATATTAGCAGATACACTAATGACACATTAAGTAAAACTTGAAGACCCTGAAGATCATTTTTATTGTATTTCATTATTATTTAATTTGGGTCTGTAATATTTAAGTAGGAAAGGTCTGTAATATTTAATGCACATCATGCATATAAGAACTACAAAGCTCAAAAACCTTAGAACGACTCTAAGTCCCTACACAAAATCATGACCTTAAAAAGACCTTAGAAAAAACCCTTCAGTCAACCAACGCCGGATTTTTTCGGTGTCCTCAAACGAAAAAGACCTAGAATGACCCTAGGACACTCATTCATGCATAAACATAATGTGTTTATAAGAATAAGGTGATTGCATAAGTAAATAGAACCGAAATGCACTCAAAATGCATGTTCGGTCGACCGTACTTCACAAGTACAAATATGTCGATCAACTGAACCGGTAACCAGGTCAACTATTTGACCACTGCCCAGTCAACCGAGCCATGCCCAGTTCATTCTACCTGGTCGACCGAACTACTTAGTTTAAATTCACTTGGTTGACCGAACCACGCAGAAAGGAAAAATCGCCTTGGAACCCTATTGATCGGTCGACTAAACTTTTAGCTCAAATCTTGCCCGGTTGACCGAACTTGCACACTTGGTCAACCGAACCTTGCCTTCGATCGACCGGTGCTCTCGGGTTGCCCTATTATTTTTACCGCGGTTGAAATATTTAAACAGGGTTAATTGTGTTAAAATGTTTTAAAATAATAATAATAATACCTTATATGTCCCTAACGACTATAATTCTTCCCATTTCTATATATAGCCTTTCATTTGCAAAATTAAGGTGTGATTAGGGTTTTAGACTAGCAAAAAATTCTCTGAACATTTTTATTGGCCAAAATCTTCCCTACTTCCATATTCTTCACACTCAAAGTCATATACTCTTCCATTGATCATTCTGTTGCAAAACCCTTTTGAGAGAGAGTATTTTGAGTTGTTTTATATAATTCCTACATGCTTATACTCTCATATAAGTGCATTGATTTTTGATTTTAGTGAGAGTAAGCCTAGAGGTGTTCCTAGTGATTTAATTCATAAATTCATTTGTGGGAAACCTTCTTAAGCTTGTGAGTCTTTGCATTCTCATTGCAAGACTCAAAAGCTTATTTTGTAATGTGAAGAAAAATATTTTTGACAAAGCTTGTTTTTCAAAAATATCTCTTGTGCTTGAGCTTTTGAAATTCTTGTTTGAGATATTTGATTTTTATAGTGAAGGTTAAGCAAGGATTTCTCTAACGATTTAATTTGATAAATCTTGTGTGGGAAAAAATCCTATAGTTAAGTGGGTCTTTGCATTGTTATTGCAAAACTCATTTAGGCTTGTATTTTGTGTGTGCAAAAATCTTTTTACTAGATTATTTTTAAATATCTCCTTGTGCTTGAATATTGAGAAAGTATTGTTTAGAGATATTTAGAATACCTTTGGTAGTAGTCTTTGAAACCCTAAGCTTGCGATTGAGATATAGCGATACATAGTTTCAAAGATAGTTCTAGAATACACCCTTGTGCTTGATTAGATAAAGTCATTATTCTGAGTGTTGATTGCACACATAAAGAACCAAGCTTGCAGTTCATACATCATTGAGGTGCATTGATAAAATTGCGCTTATTGGTACATATCAGCTTAGTGTAAGAAGCATTTCCTTGTACACAAATTTTTATATACATTGGTTGTATTCCAGGCACAGGCCTGAAGAGGGAGGCTAGACCTGGTAAATAGTCCAAGACTGGCTTATACCCGGTTAGGAAAACTAAGTGCGTCATCCTGGTAAGGTGTGTTAGTTGAGGACAGCCCCTTTAATTGACTTGATTGTAACCGGTGCCGCTCCACCCGTAAAGTGAGCCATTAGTGGAATCCTGAGGCTTGCGAGTTAGAGGCGAAGACGTAGGCACAGTTGGCCGAACCCCAATAACATATCGTGTGTGCATTTTATTTTTCCGTAATTTATTTATTATACATGTATGTTATATTGTGAATGTTGCGCATGATTTAATTTCCGAACGTTATATTTATTTGCGCATTTGAAAATGTATAGACAGACCCTAGGTTGCGAATATACTGCTGTTAGATTAGCTAAATTTAGGAATAAATTTTAAAATTCCAATTCACCCCCCCTCTTGGGAATACCCCAAAGTTAATAGAAAACTATTTTAAAGTCAGTCCTAACTCATAGCTTCAATCCTCAACATCTCTTACCCATTGCATAGATTCCCACCAACGGTCATCCTCTCCTTTAAACAAAAAACTTACAATGATGACTTTATACTCATCAAGCACCATACCTGCTGGGATATCTCAAACTAGGATACGTAATCATTTGTCTGCAGATCAAATGTATAGAAGGCACTTAAAAACTCTCATCATAGCATTGTAATTCGTTTGAGCAAAAATTATATGGGTTTCTAAGCATTCCCTGGAATTTTAATCACCAAATTCCTTTTCAATGCCAAATTGATGCACAGGCTTACACTTTTCAATCAATATTTTTGGAATCTTACTATCGTATAAAGGACAAGCATGAACATGTCCAACAACTTTAGAATACAAAATGTCTTTGTTTTAAATGCCACATAATAGAACAGAATGTCTAAAGAATTTTAGGTGGCACTGCTTCAACACTGTCCCTCGAAAAAGCTACAACAATACACTAGATCAAATTTCAAAGACTTGGCAAAAGGTACTCACAAGACATTTTACAATGTGACTGATCACACCTGCGAACACGTTTCCTAGTTTCTTTTTAACCATTAAACCATGTCATGTAGAGACCCGAAAAATAGAAATGATAATAAAAATAGAAGAAATGAGGAAAATGAGTTGGTGAGGAGAAAACTGACGACAATTTTTTGGAGTACTAAGAAAATCGTTGACGGTTATATACTTACCACAGCTGGGTAAAAGGGTAAACGGTGAAACCGGTAAGGTTAAAGACAAAATCGACGATGATTTTCTAGCAGGCTAAGAAAATCGTCGACGGTTTTTGCCTAGGACATAATGGTATATAAAGGTTGCATGTCATTTTCTTGTTTAAAAATTCAAATACTCCCTCTCTCTCCTCTGGAAGCTGCGAGCTCTCTCTCTCTCTCTCTCTCTCTCTCTCCCTCTCCTCATATTCTCACTCTAAACTCGCCCCATCGACGATCAGACTCCATATTTTAGGCCTAATGGCGATCCTCGTCAATTTGACCGGAGCAGAATTATGTTTTGAGGATCCTAGGCATCGCTCCAAAGTTGAGGTAAGGGTGTTAAATGTTAGTATTTGATTTATTAAATGAAGAATATGAGTTTAGAGATATTTAAATGATTATAATTGTGGTTTTGAATTTGATTGAGTTGGGAAAAATGTAAATTTCAAGATTTTGTTGCGAACGCCGCAGACATGGGTTTAAGGTCCCTGTGGGCGTTACCTGAAGGAATGAGGTAAGAGTAATAAATAGTTGGTTGTTTGATGTTTCATTGATTAAATGGAGTATGTGGGTTTGGGAAAATGTGAATGTGATATTATTTTTGGGAAATACATAATTTCAGGGTTTTTGAATTCTAAACGTCGCGGCCGTGGTTATAGAATTTTAACAGACCTCTCAATAATTAGGTAATGGGAATAAATTAAGCTAGTTAATTTTGGGAATTTTATCAATTAAATTATAACATGTATTTATGGGATTTGAATTTTACATCTAATATATGCTTGTGAAAATTCAAGAATTTGGGTTACAGGAAAGTTTTGCAAATGATCAGATATAGTACAAAAATTTAATACAAAGTTTTATACAACTGTTATCGAACCATGATTATATATAACTTTTACAGAACCATGAGTACATACAACTTATTACAGAACCATGATTATATACAACTTTTTACATAACCATAATATACAGTTATTACAGAGTTATGATTTACAGTTATTATAGAATCATGGTATCACAATTATTATATAGATTCATGGTTATTTCAGTTTATACATAATCATGGTAAAATAGTTATATACATACATAGTATTATAAAGTATCAGAACCCTGATGGACCAGAGCATATCACAGAGCACGATACTGTAGCTATACTGTATAGATAGTGCAACCACACATCTTAAATAGAGCGGGATTATTCAATTGGTTGTGCCTAAAGGAGAGACGAGGGCTCCCTGGCAGTCAGGTCCAGGTTGAGGAGGTCAATCGTACTACAGAGGTTATAATTTGGCTTAGCCTGGTAGGCCAGCTAGAGTTAAGTCCTGCCCATGGGCTACACAACCCGAGCATGCAGGGTTAATTCATGCATACAGTTATCCATCTAGGGAAGCTTTCACAGTTATATAAATAAATGTATATAGTTTTACAGAGAATATGAACTATCTACTATAGTTAAAAGTATGTTCAAATATAAAGTTTATTTTAAAAGGCATAGGCTTGAGTTATGATATGTTTTACAATGGAATGTTATCACAGTTATAGTTGATTTAATAATTATGTTATTCAAGTAAAACTCATTTGCCACACACTGGTTGTAATTTATTTTGTTTTACTAAGAGGTGTCTCACCCCAGAATTCCAAATATTTCAGGTGATCCAAATAGACGTGCAGAGCAAGTTCCGAGATAGAGGGGACTGTAGTACTACCCTAGCTACAGGGTAAGTTTTTGAGTTGGGAGTTGTATTTTTGGGTATGCCCCTAGGGCATTGTGCTTCTTTTGGGAGATGTATATGTCTATTTTGGGAAATACTGAAACTCTGGTATTGTAAATAAGGTTAAAGTGTTTTTATGTTTTTCCGCTGTATAGGTGATATGTTTTGTGAATAGGTATCCTCGGTACCACTTGAGGTCCGAGACATTATAGTGGATATTGTTACAGGTATCAGAGTAATATTATATTGTTGCAACTATATATATACATAAAAGGAAAAAAATGGCAATAGATTTGGGGTCATTACATGTCATGTCTGTCCTAGTAAGCCAACATGCAGTCTTCATATACATTCATTGGAGATAAATTTTCAATCATATTTTAAAAAATAGAAGAACAATATCCCTTTTTGAATATCCACAAAAGTTCGAATGCAACTTTCAACTTGTTCACTTCTCTCACCATGCCTTGGCTAAATAGGCCAAGTCCATAATCAGATGCTTGTGTTGCTAAACATTCCACTAGAAAGCACTAAAAATATCAGTTATGTGAAACATCCAAACACCGTAATGCCTATGTTCCTAGCTGTTATGGATAAGCGATTAGACTTTCTCAGAATATATACATCTTAGTGCTGCTAGGATGGATCATGTATCTAGAACAAAGTGCTTTCAGCATGACTTCCTTTTCCAAATCACGCGGAACACAAAACCTCCCCCAAATCACAAAGTCCCCCCATAAAGATTTTGTCCACCCTTCAAAGTGTGCACCTACTTCAATACCTCTCAACAAAACTAGGGGTCCTACTCTTGTCCTTGGTAATTCACTCTAATAAAGTTGGTTGTACCTTTAAGTTATATATACAAACTTTATCTCCTTTATGGGTCATCTGAAAGTTAAAAGAATCTATTATCTCCAACATTTTCTACCTATTTAATTTAAATTTATTCCATTATCGTTGCCTCATTTTCTTTAACCACTTTAAAAAGATCCTTATTTCAAAATCCCATAAGTTATGTGAAAATCAGCTTAATATCCAAACCTATAGCAGGTCAGGCGACTAACCTCAAAGAGGTCGGTCGACTGCCCTTTGACGATTCTCGATAGTTTGCTTGAAATCTCAGTCAGTTGACTGACCGTGCATTGACACCCCAAAATCCCGAGTTATAATTCATCAGGTGACTGAGAACTCTGTCTCAATCGATTGACAAGCCACTGTCCCTCTGAAATGCTGTTCTTAAGACTCATGGTTGACTTACAAGAATATGAAAGATTTAATACTTTCTTTAAGCACAAGAAATACGAGGGAAAATAACATACACCAAAGAACCATAACTTTTCATAAAACCTTAGGATAATCAATATTCATAAGGACTTCACCATTAACGAACCCCTGTGATTTCTAAGTATCTAAATCCAAGGATAGCTATTAACATTCTTTCAGTTGCTCTCAGATCCACACACACTAAATCATAAGGGAACCATAGAGGGCTAGCAGTGTACTTTAATGTGCAAAGGTGCGCACATTTCAAAAGTGCACAAAATTCTATTTCATATATTCCAGTATTGCAAATGGTAGCTCATTCCTTACAGTGACTATTTACACAAGACCAGATCATAGTGCAACATTCTGGAAGAAAAATGTTAATGGTTTGCAGTGACTTATTTGGAACCATCGATTGTCCCAGAAAAATCATCGTAAAACCTCGATGAATTTCTGCTTTCGGCAGCGAGACAAAACTCCAAAATTCCAATTTGCTTGTTGTACTTTACTCCGCTACGCATCCTATATCCGATCGCTCTTACCACACCTAGCCTACCCATTCCTATCTTTGTCCTACTTCATACTTATACTCTGGTAATAATCATTTCTAAAGTCTATAGAATATATTTTCGAGGCTCTGATACCAACTGCAGCGGCCCGAAAAATTTCATTCAATTTCTCTGATACCACCTGCAATAAACTACTAGAGTACTAAACTATCTCTTTATGACAACAATATTTTCAGATGGCACAATTAATCCACAAAAAATTCAATTTATAAAAATCAATGATACAGACAGTGGAAGATCTTCAATACAAATTACCAGAGTATTAAACTATCTATTTATGACAACAATAATTTCAGACGACACAATTAACATTCCTAAAATTCTAAGCTCATTACAGCATAATCAAATGAATAACAATTCTAAATAAAACCTTTTATCTCACCCGCGCTTCCACTGCGCTACTCTGATTACTGTTATGCTCCTTATGGCATCTGAAAAATATTAGATAATGATGGGGTGAGACACCTTTCAGTAAGACGGGATACATTATTATCAGTGTGTGACATATGAGTTTTATTATACAATCATTTATATATATTTCTTATATTGCCCTTAAATAAATATGTCATCAGTATAAATAATATGATGCAATTCAGATAAATCTGCTAACATAAGTTTTCATCATATCACTGATAATTTAATTTACACTTTTATAACACTTCTATATACACACAATGCCACATGGGTCATCTGCTTCGATTTATATGTCACACAAGCTATTTGCTTCTATTTATATGCAACACAGACTATTTGCTTCTATTTATACTCCACACAGGCTATTTATATGCCACACAGGTTATTTATGTCACATATGCTATTTGCTTCTATTTATATGCCACAATGACTATTTATATTCAGTCACTTCATATTTTTCAATTCGATGCAAGGTCCAACTTAACATAAAAAAAATTAAACTATCATATCATATTTCTGTATAAAATCATCATTCCATAACTAATCATGATATTAAGCTGGTTAAACTATCATATCATAATTCGTAAAATATGTTTTTGTTGAAAACAAGGGTATGCTTAATTTTACCTATTTAATTTAATTTCATTATATTCCACGAAAACCAAATTTAATCAAATCCCTGCAGTTTAATTTAATTCTAAAATATTTCCAAAAATCTAATTTAATCAAATCTCTGTAGTTTAATTTAACTTCAAAATATTCCCAAAAATCTAATTTAATCAAATCCATATAATTTAATCAAATTCTTGCAGTTTAATTTAATTCTGGCATATTTTTAAAATAAAATCTGAACATAGATATAATTAATTTCACATACACAATTTAAATCGGACATATTTTAATTAACATAAAGCTAATTAAATTCACGTACTCAAATTTAATCGAAAATATTTTTTAAATAAACATCACATAATCTATTTCCCTTACCTTAGCATTGGAATGGTGCCTACGACGTCCCAACAATGAATCCACTCTGGTTAATGTGTTTAGGAGCGAAACTAGGACCTGGATATGGTGTTCATTTTTCAATTTATCTTACAAACGGAGAAAAATCTTAGAGAGAGGGAGAGAGAGTTTGAGGAGAGAGAGAGAGAGAGAGAGAGAGAGAGAGTGGCATCAGAGGGGGGCTCTGGAGATTCAATTTCAATTGAATCCTGAAGTTAGAAGCTTATGGATTCCTTTTTATATATATATAGATATATATACATATATATATTATAATATAATATAATATTATTTATTTATTAATTAATTTACTATTATTATTATTATCATTATTATTATTATTATTTAAGATTACACTTACTCAAATATTATTTTTAAGTTCGTTACACTTGGAATATCCAAAAACGAGATCCCTTGGTGTTAATTGTTTGTAAATGATATCATGTTAATTGAAGATGAAAATATCTATTTCCTTTCTTATTATGTTTTGAATGAATAATTAGGAATATACATACATTAACTATTTTCTAAGTTATGTTTAGTTTGCGGAATTCCTATTCAAAGGAATAGATTAGTTTTAATAGATTAGTTGCAATTAATTGCAGAACAAATTATGTTGTTATTATAAAATAAATAATTATGTGAAACTTTTTATCAGTTTATAATTAGAAATAAATAAAAAATAATTATTTTTAAAATTTTATTATGAGGATACCTATTTTTTTATTATATTTTAAATAAAATAATTAAAAATATATAAAAATAACTTTTTTTTGATTTTCAAATTTTAAAATAGCAATGTGCATGCTTACTGATTATTTATTACATACAAATATAATGTAAATAAATAAATAAATAAATATTTTAAAAATAATATATTTTAAAAATGATTAATTTAAATAAAAAAAAATATTATTTTAGAGTAATTAAGGGCAGTTATGAAGTATTTTAAAAATATTTATAAGTAATTATAGGAGTATTTTAAAAACATTTATTCATAGTTATTAGAATTTTAAAAATATATTTACGTGGTGATGGAAATATTTTGATATATTTAAAATCAGGCCAGAAAAAGAGGAAATCCCATTAGACTTCACAGGCACTCAGCTCAGCACTTCTCAAGACTCACGGTGGAGTAGCCTTTGATCCAGCTCACATTGGGGCTATGGATTGAGAAATTCATTCTCAGCAGCAATCCATCGGCAAATCACGGTACACATTCTCTTTTATCTCAATCTCAATCTCAATCTCAATCTTCATTTGGTTTCCTTCTCTACTTGATTTTGTTTTGTTCTATGCGTCGAGCAGTTCTTGGTGATTAACAGAAGGAGCGTTTTACTCTTTCCATATTAGAATTTTTAATGCGAAGGAAAACCTGAGAAATGAAGTTATGCATAGATTGATGTTTTTCGTTGATTTGGTTCTTTAATTTCTTGACATATTAATTTGAAACTCCGTGTGTTTTTAATATTTCTTTTGGATTAGGTTTAGTGTGCGATCTTTTAACATATTTGTGATCGTTAAACTAAGGAAGTTCGTTATCTGTTAGTGCCGATTAATTTCACTATACATAGGTTGCGTGCTTCAAGTTCTCTATGTTGATGCTTCTAATTCCAAAGATAGCGTCAAATTAAAACTCCCATGGTTATGGAATGGGCAAGCAAGAACGGTTAATGGAGAGACGGCTGCTGGATAATAGATATCTTGAAATGTTAACGGCGCAATGTAGCAGGTAGTGTTGTAATAGGCCAGGAGGCTTGGGTAAAAACTTGAAGAAAATCTGTGACGGGGTTTGCAAAGTATTATATTTTTGGCAGTGAAGATGTTTTATAGAATGAAGGTATTAAGTAGATTTTCTACTCAGGAGAGTATGTTATAAAATACCCAACCCTGTAGACAAGGTCATCCATTCGCATGCTATATGTGTTGACATTCTGTAGCAGCTTTTTCCGCATTTTGGCTCGCTGAAGTCATTTATTCTGTGTGTTTTAGGTGGACCCTGAAAAAAACTCAATTACTAGGACACGATTACTGATAAAATTAATAATTGTATGATAGAATTGCTTGAATTTTGATGTCAAGTATATAACCCATTGACATTTTAGCTTTAAATGTTACAAAATAGGATTTGTTGTGGGATAGAGGAATAGAGTGTTCTTTCTCGCTTCTTTTTGGTAGCACTCTTTTGAGATTTTTTTTGGGGAATTTCGCTGCTGATCTTCAAAAATATTGGAGGGCAGCATTATTGTAGTTGTTTTAGTTGAAATGTGGGTAAGCATGAACATTTTGCACGGTTTTTTTAATAACTTTAGTGACAATATACATTGTGAAAACATTGATGATCATATATTATTGGACCATCGCCTTTATCAATAAAATTTTTATTGAGGGAAAAAATGTTAAGGCCATAGAATGTTTTTCATGGTGGTTTGGCGTGTTGTTTGTGGCTTTATGTTGATGACACAAACCTCATGGTCTTGTGAACCATAATGTTGTAGTAAAAAAATTTGCTTATACATTGTGAATGTATCTGAGCATTATATAAACTGGTTATCAAAAGAGGTTCCTTGCCTCGTGCCTTTTGGACATTGGAAAGTTTAGGCAGTTTTAGGATCAAGCATAACATTTACAAGATAAGTGTTGTGCTGGGCACCCACTTGTGCCAAACACCAATACTACAACTATTGCTATTGAATATATAACCAAATTAAAGCATTGTAGAAACTAATAATCAAAGACAACAATAAAGAACAACACAAGAATTTACGAGGTTCGGTAAAGAATTACTTACGTCCTTGGGTGCCGACGATCAATCCAATATTTCCAGAAAATTACAACTTGGGCAAATTTCAAATTACCAATAGTAACTAGAAATACCCTAGAGTACAAATACTATTTGTTACTCTACAAAATGGGAGGTGTATTTACAAATGGTGAGGGAAGCTCCTTATATATCTTCAAATTAAAGGCTTAAGAAAAAACCTTTCATCGATGTGGGACTAAAAAACCAACAAATCTCTACCTTGGCGATAAATTCAACAAATTTTTTAGTCACAAACATTTTCTGGAGTTCCACATCATCGGTGCTTTTTAAAAGTATTCAAACTTGCAGGATATTGATTCAGTCCAAACAATGTTTGAACTTGATTGTTGTCACAACCTTGGTCAACATATTTGCAGAATTCTCAGTTGTAGCAATCTTCTAAAGAAGTATTTTGCCATCATCAATTATGTCCCGCATAAAGTGAAATCGAACGTTGATGTGCTTCGTTCGTGCATGGTAGACTTATTTCTTTGTCAAATGAATAACACTTTAGCTATCAAAGAACACAATAATGTGCTTCTAAACAACTCTCAAATTTCCAAGTAAACCCTACAACCATCTGAAGCTTCTATGTACTCTGCTTCTGTCGTAGACAAAACAATAGTAGACTGTGAGGTAGACCTCCAACTCATTGGACCATTAGCAAATGTAAATACATATCCAGTAGTTGATCGACGTTTATCCATATCACCTACCAAATCAGAATCCACATATCCAACAACATGTTGATCAATAGCAATGTTTTAAAAAGCGAAGGCATAAGGCGAGGCGTTTTACCCTCCGTGAGGCAGGGTGTATGCCTCAAGGTGTTGAGGCGTAAGCATTTTGGGACTGTATTTTTAAAAATAATTAATAAATAAAATTTTTTATATATAGTATAAAAATGAGAAAAAATTTAGAATAATGGAGAAAAAATAAAACATAATTCTTAAGTATCATATAAGCCAATTTTAGCTAACAAACTCAAATAATGTATGTTAAAAATCAGCCATAAGTTTACAAAAAAAAAAATTAAAAGTCAAATTACAGCATCACAATCCAAGATTCTAATTTTTAAGGATCGTCAGAGGCAGAACAAAGCTTGGAAGGGACCCTCGATCCGTCGGACAGAGACGACAAGCTTGAAGGAATTGTCAGAAGCAATCATGGAGTTGTCGGAGATGGACGTGAAGCTTAGACGAATCGTTGGAGGCAGTTGTCGAGTTGTCGAAGAGGAAGAAGAAGCTTCGCCAAGAGAGTAGAAGCTATAATCGAGGAGAAGACTCGCTGGAGCTTCGTCGAGAGCAGAAGCTTCGTTGAGAGAGTAGAAGCTATCGTCGAGGAGAAGACTAGCTAGAGGCTTCGTTGAGAGAAGAAGCTTCACCGAGAGAAGAAGCTTCGTCGAAGAGAGGGAGGAAAGGGTTTTAGATTCATTCTGGGTTCTTTCTTTTTTTAATTTATGTATTAAATCAAACATTCCAACATGCATACGCCTTTACATTTGAGGCATAAAAGGCAAGCATTTAGACCTGAGGCGTACGCCTTCTCCCCTGAGGCGTATGCCTTTCTGGAGTTGCGCATTTCCACTTACGCCTTAGGGCATTTTAGGCCCAAATCGCTTGAGGCGCGCCTTTTAAAACACTGATCAAGAGTATTATTTTTCTCAAATACTATATCAACATCAATAGTATTCATAATGTATTGCAAAATCCATTTCACAGCTTGCCAATGTCCTTTATCCGGATCATGCATATACTTGCTCACTATACTAATAGCTTGTGAAATATCAGGTCTTGTACAAATCATTGCATACATCAAACTACCAATTGCACTGGCATAAGGAACTTGCGACATATACTTACATTCCTCATCTGAATTAGGAGATAAAAATGCACTAAGTTTGAAGTGAGGAGCAAGTGGAGTGCTAACTGGTTTTGACTGCTCAAACATGCCAAAACTTTGTACTACCTTCTTCAAATATTGTTTTTGAGTTAAACTAACTCTTCCTCTCACTCCGTCTCTGCATATCTCCATGCCAAGTATCTTCTTTGCTTCACCAAGATCTTTCATCTCGAACTCTTGATTTAATTGACCTTTCAGTTTGTTGATTTCTTCCCTACTCTTTGAAGCTATTAACATATCATTAGCATACAAGAGTAAATATATAAAAGATCCATTTTGTAGTCTACTAAAATAAACACAATGATCATGTTTATTTCTAATGTACTTATGACCAATCATAAACTGATGAAATCGTTTGTACCACTGTCTTGAAGACTGTTTTAAACCATACAACAATTTTCCCAGTTTGCATACCCAATTTTCTTTTCCAGCAACCTTAAATCCATTTGGCCGAGTCATATAGATTTTCTCTTCCAAATTATCATATAAAAATGTAGTTTTTACATTGAGCTGAACTAGTTCAAGATCAAATTGTGCAACCAAAGCCAACAAAATTCAAATGGAAGAATGTTTAACAACTGGAAAAAATACCTCATTATAATTAATACCTTCTTTCTGTGCGTAGCCCTTAGCTATCATTCTAGCTTTGAAGTGAACATTATTTGCATAAGAAAATCCTTCTTTTTTTGTATAATCCCATTTGCAACAATTACTTTCTTACCTTTGGGCAGTTGGGTTAGCTCCCAAGTTTGATTCTGATGAAGAGTCGGCATTTCTTCATTCATCGCTCTTTCCCATTTTTCTGATTTAGAGTTCCTCACCGCTTCCTTGAAAGTGCAAGGAACATCATTATTTAGAACTGAAAGCAATTGATTCTTGTTGCTGTGGAGATTCTTGGATTGAAATCTCCTCTTCTTGTACACTGTTCCCCACTGTAACTGAAAAGTTACATTGTGTAGCCTCATTTCTCACTGGGTCTTCCAAAATTGTCTCAACTTCCATCTGTTGTTGAGTATCACT
Source organism: Malania oleifera (assembly GCF_029873635.1). Lineage (NCBI taxonomy): Eukaryota > Viridiplantae > Streptophyta > Magnoliopsida > Santalales > Ximeniaceae > Malania > Malania oleifera. The sequence goes on from NC_080418.1 coordinate 22,250,586, forward strand.
GGTCTTTTCTTCAATTGGTGACTCCTTACATATTGTTTTCTTTATCATTGCAAGTTCATCAAAAGTCACGTCCTTGCTTAGAATCATTCTTTTCATCCCTAGACACCAAAGAAGGTATCCTTTGACTCCTGCACTAATCCCCAAGAATATTGCTTTCTTGACTCTTGGATCCAACTTAGATTCTTTAACATAATAATAAGCAACAACACCAAATACATATAAAGAATCATAATCATTAGCAGGATTTTCAGACCATACCTCATAGGGTGTTTTTCCCCCAATCGCAGATGACGGTAGATGGTTGATGAGATGACACGCATATCTAACAGCCTCAGCCCAAAACCTTTCGTCCAACCCAGCATTAGACAACATACATCGAACTTTTTCTAGCAAAGTCTGATTCATGCGCTTTGCTACCCCATTTTGTTGTGGTGTATTTCTAACTGTAAAGTGTCGAGTAATACCTTCATCTTTACATACCTTCATAAACGTATTACTTGTGTATTTACCACCATTATTTGATTTGAGCGTTTGATCTCTTTTGGAAAAATCATCAACAAAAGTGACAAAATAATGCATACCACCCAATGAAGCAGTTTTGTTAGGCCCCCATACATCTGTGTGGATGTAGTGTAAAATACCTTCAGTCTAGTGGGTTGCAATGCTAAATTTCACTTTTGTTTGTTTTCCTAGAATACAATGTTCACAAAATTCAAGCTAACATACCTTTGCACCCTTAAACAAGCCCTGCTTAACCATTTGTTGCAAAGATTTTTCACTTGCATGTACCAATTGCATATGTCATAACCTGATTATATTTGAACCAGCATCTTTCTCCGAAACAACAGCTACTGAGCCAATAACTGTATTACCTTGAAAATAATACAAATTGTTTTTCCTAATACCTTTCATCACCACAAGCACACCTAATTTAACCTTTAAGGTTCCATCTTTCAAAGTAACAGTGAACCTTTTAGATTCTAAGACACCCAATGAGATCAGATTTTTCTTTAGTCTTGGAACAAATCTAACATCAGTCAAGGTTTTAACAGTTTCATCTTGACATTTCAACTATATTGAACCTATTCTGGTTGTTTTATAGATATTTTCATTTCCTATAAAAATAACCCACCATCTAATTTTTCAAAATTAGAAAACCATTCCTTATTGGGATACATGTGATAGGAACAACCAGAATCCAAAATCCACTCATCACAGTAATGTGTTGAAGATATTCCAATAAGAGAAAAATCTGACTCACTTCCATCACATTTGGCTTTATAGGCATTAGAAGGTGCTTTGCCCTTATTTTTTTGCTGCAATTTAGGACAATCTTTCTTCCAATGTCCTTTCTCATGACAAAAGGCACATTCATCTTTAACAGGTCTCCCTCAAGATTTACTGCTCCTTCCAGGTTTACGACTCTGAAGACTTCCCCTTATTGTCTATGCTTTTGCTACTGTTTCCTTATGGACCCTCTGATCCTTCTTTCTGCAGTCCGTTTAAATCAGTGCAGTACATAACATCAAAAGTACTTTTATCCTTCCTATACAATAAATTGCTGGTGAGATGTTCATAATCATTAGGGAGAAATTATCACTAAGAGCAACATCTAATTCCTGATGGTATTGGATGTCCATCACCTCACATTGCCACATACCAAAATTATTGGTACCATCAAATTTCTCCACCTCAAACCAAGCATTAGCTATTTCGTTTGAAGATGACGATGAAGCTATTGGGGTTTGAGTTCGTGTGGATAGAGTTTATTCTACTGCAGCAGGCGTAATTTTTGCCATCTTTCAAAACTATATATCCAATAGCAAACCAACATAACAGAAGACTTAGGATGAATAGTACTGCACTTATCCCAATCGTGTCTACTCTAAATATCCTATGAAATTCCACTTTGACCAGGCCGACCTCTAGGGAGTGATTGAGCCGCAATGGTCTTTAAGCACTCACTTAGATGAGGTCTTTCTAGGCATCAAAAATTGGAATCAAGGATCTTAACAGAGAAACACTTTCGTATCGACACTATTCAACCTGGCTCTAATACCAATTGTTGTGCTGGACACCCCTCTTGTGCCAAACACCAATACTACAATTATTGTTATTGAATATATAACCAAACTAAAGCAATGCAGAAACTAATAATCAAAGACGGCAATGAAAAACAACACAAGAATTTACGAGGTTTGGTAAAGAATAACCTATGTCCTCGGGTGTCAACAATCAATCCATTATTTTCCGAAAATTACAACTTGGACAAATTTCTAGTTGCCAATAGTAATTGGAAATAACCTAGAGTACAAATACTATTTGTAACTCTACAAAATGGGAGGAATATTTACAAATGGCGAGGGAAGCGCCTTATATACCTTCAAACTAAAGGCTTAAAAAAAAGCCTTCCCATTAATGTGGGACTAAAAAACCAGCAAGAAGGTCTTAGAATATTCAAGTAGACAAGCTTTTGATTGTAATTGATTAGTGTGCCTACTTCCATCATTGTTTGAAGTTATGTGTTTTGAAGAGAATGTTATTGAAATAGTTACAAAATACGAATAGTGCATGTTTGATTACTAGGCTTGATATTGCATACAATGACTATGGTGGACCTTGGTAAGTGAATATTCTCTTCAAAACACATAACTTCAAACAATGATGGAAGTAGGCACACTCATCAATTACAATCAAAAGCTTGTCTACTTGAATATCCTATGACCTTCTTGTTGGTTTTTTAGTCCCACATCGGTGGGAAGGCTTTTTTTTTTAAGCCTTTAGTTTGAAGGTATGTAAAGAGCTTCCCTCACCATTTGTAAATACACCTCCCATTTTGTAGAGTTACAAATAGTATTTGTACTCTAAGGTATTTCTAAATACTATTGGTAATTTGAAATTTGCCCAAGTTGTAATTTTTTGGAAATAGTGGATTGATCATTGGCGTCCGACGACGTAGTTTGGTTATATATTCAATAGCAATAATTGTAGTATTGATGTTTGACACAAGTGGGGTGCCCAACACAACAATTGATATCAGAGTTAGGTTGAATAGTGCCGATACAAAGGTGTTTCTCTGTTAGGATCCTTGATTCCAATTTTTAATACCTAGAAAGACCTTATCTAAGCGAGTGCTCATAGACTATTGCGGCTCAGTCACTCCCTGGAGGTCGGCTTGGTCAAAGTGAAATTTCATAGGATATATAGAGTAGACACGGTTGGGATAAGTGCAGTACTATTCATCTTAGGCCTTTTGTTATGTTGGTTTGCTTATTGGATATATAGTTTTGAAAGATGACAGAAATTACGCCAGCAGCAGTAAAATAGACTCTGTCTGCACGAACTCCAACCCCAACAGTTTCGTCGTCATCTTCAAAGGCGATAGCTAATGCTCGGTTTGAGGTGGAGAAATTTGATGGTACCAATAATTTTGGTATGTGGCAATGTGAGATGATGGACATCCAATACCAGCAGGAATTAGATGTTGCACTTAGTGATAAACCTGAGGACATGGGCGACAAATATTGGGAAAAGATCAATCGTCAGGCATGTGGTACAATTCGTTTGCATCTCGCTTAAAATTAGAAATATTGTGTTATGAGGGAGATATCTGCGGAGAAATTGTGGAAGACATTGGAAGGTACATTTATGATCAAGAGTTTGGAAAATCGGTTCTATTTGAAAACGAAATTGTTTCGCTTCCAGTATCAACTAGGTATTTCTATAAATGATCACATAAATGATTTCAATAAAATTTTAACTGATTTGTTGAATTTGGATGAAAAGGTCAAAGATGAGGATAAGGCCTTGTTGTTACTGAATTCTCTCCCTGATGATTATGAACATCTTACCACCACTTTATTGTATGGGAAACATAAAATTACTTTTGATGTTGTTTGTACTGCATTAATTAATATTGAATGCTTGAGGGTCCATAAGGAAACAGTAGCAGAAGCACTGATAATAAGGGGACGTCCTCAGAGTCGTAAACCTGGAAGGAGCAGTAAAACTCAAGGGAGACTTGCTAAAGATGAATGCGCCTTTTGTCATGATAAAAGACATTGAAAGAAAGATTGTCCTAAATTGCAGCAAAAGAATAAGGGCAAAGCACCTTCTAATGCTTATATAGCCAAGCGTGATGTAAGTGAGTCATATTTTTCTCTTATTGGAACATCTTCGACACATTACTGTGATGAGCGGATTTTGGATTTTGGTTGTTCCTATCACATGTGTCCCAATAGGGAATGATTTTCTAATTTTGAAAAATTAGATGGTGGGATTATTTTTATAGGAAATGATAATACGTGTAAAACAACTGGAATAGGTTCAATACAGCTAAAATGTCAAGATGGAACTGTTAAAACCTTGACTGATGTTAGATATGTTCTAAGACTAAAGAAAAATCAGATCTTATTGGGTGCCTTAGAATCTAAAGGGTTCACTATTACTTGGAAAGATGGAACCTTAAAGGTTAAATTAAGTGCGCTTGTGGTGATGAAAGGTATTAGGAAAAATAATTTGTATTATTTTCAAGGTAGTACAGTTATTGGCTCAGCAACTGTTGTTTCTGAGAAAGATGCAGGTTCAGATATAACTAGGTAATGGCATATGCGATTGGCACATGCTGGTGAAAAATCTTTGCAACAATTGGTTAAGCGAGGTTTATTGAAGGGTGCAAAGGTATGTAAGCTTGAATTTTGTGAACATTGTATTCTAGGAAAACAAACAAGAGTGAATTTGACACTACAACCCATTGGACTGAAGGTATTTTAGACTACATCCACACAAATGTATGGGGCTTACCAAAACTGCTTCATTGGGTGGTATGCATTATTTTCTCACTTTTGTTGATGATTTTTCCAGAAGAGTTTGGGTGTATGCTATGAAAAATAAAAATGAAGTGTGTGATATTTTCCTTAAGTGGAAAAAATTAGTTGAAACTCAAACTAGCAGAAAGATCAAACGACTTAGATCAGATAATGGTGGTGAATATACGAGTGATCCGTTTATGAAGGTATGTCAAGATGAAGGTATTGCTCGAAACTTTACAGTTAGAACTACACCACAACAGAATGGGGTGGTAGAGCGCATAAATCAGACTTTGCTGGAGAAAGTTCGATGTATGTTGTCTAATGCTGGGTTGGACAAAAGTTTTTGGGCTGAGGCTGTTAGATATGCATGTCATCTCATCAATCATCTATCGTCATCTGCGATTGGGGCAAAAACACCCTATGAGGTATGGTATGAAAATCCTGCTAATGATTATGATTTTTTACATGTATTTGGTGTTGTTGCTTATTATTATGTTAAGGAATCTAAGTTAGATCCAAGAGCCGAGAAAAAAATGTTCTTGGGAATTAGTGTAGGAGTTAAAGGATACCGTCTTAGGTGTCTAGAGGCAAAAAGATTGATTTTAAGCAGGGATATGACTTTTAATGAACTTGCGATGATAAAGAAAACAATACATAAGGAGTCACCAACTAAAGAAAGGACCAGTGGTACTCAACAACAGGTGGAGGTTCAGACAATTTTGGGAGACCCATTGAGAAATGAGGCTACACGATGTAACCCTGCAGTTTCAGTGAAGAATAATATACAAGAAGAGGAGATTTCAATCCAAGAATTTCCACAGCAACAAAAATCAATTGCTTCTCAGAGGCCAAGAAGAGAAGTTCAAAAACCTGCTCGGTATGCTGACATGGTGGCCTATGCACTTCCATTTGTAGATGATGATGTTCCTTGCACTTTCAAGGAAGCAGTGTGAGGAATTCTGAATTAGAAAAATGAAAAAGAGCGATGAATGAAAAAATGCAGTCTTTTCATCAGAATCAAACTTGGGAGCTAGCCCAGCTGCCCAAAGGTAAGAAAACAATTGGTTGCAAATGGATTTATGCAAATAAAGAAGGATTTTAAGATGTAAATAATGTTCACTTCAAAGTTAGATTGGTAGCTAAGGGCTACACACAGAAGGAAGGTATTGTGATTATAATGAGATATTTTCTCTAGTTGTTGAACATTTTTTCATTCGAATTTTGTTGGCTTTGGTAGTACAATTTGATCTTGAACTAGTTCAGTTCGATGTAAAAACTGCATTTTTACATGGTAATTTGGAAGATAAAATCTATATGACTCAGCCAGATGGATTTAAGGTTGTTGGAAAAGAAAATTGGGTATGCAAATTGGGAAAATCGTTGTATGGTTTAAAACCTTCTCCAAGACAGTGATACAAATGATTTCATCAGTTAATGATTGGTCACAAGTACATTAGAAATAAATATGATCATTGTGTTTATTTTCGCAGACTACAAAATGGATCTTTTATATATTTAGTCTCGTATGTTAATGATATGTTGATAGCTTCAAAGAACAGGGAAGAAATCAACAAACTGAAAGGTCAATTAAATCAAGAGTTCGAGATGAAAGATCTTAGTGAAGCAAATAAGATACTTGACATGGAGATATGCAGAGACAGAGTGAGAGGGAGAGTTAGTTTGTCTTAGAAATAGTATTTGAAGAAGGTAGTACAAAGTTTTGGCATGTCTGAGCAGTCAAAACCAATTAGCAGTCCGCTTGCTCCTCACTTCAAACTTAGTGCATCTTTATCTCCTAATTCAGATGAGGAACATAAGTATATGTCGCAAGTTCCTTATGCAAGTGCAATTAGTAGTTTGATGTATGCAATGGTTTGTACAAGACTTGATATTTCACTAGTTGTTAATACGATGAGCACGTATATACATGATCTGGGTAAAGGACATTGACAAGCTATGAAATAGATTTTGCAATACATTATGAATACTATTGATGTTGGTATAGTATTTGAGAAAAAAATAGTATTGATCAACATGTTGTTGGATATGTGGATTCTTATTTTGTAGGTGATATGGATAAACGTCGATCGATTACTAGATATGTATTTACATTTGCTAATGGTCCAGTGAGTTAGAGGTCTACCTTACAGCCCACTATTGTAGTCTACGATAGAAGCAGAGTACATGGGAGCTTCATAGGTTGTTAAGGAAGCTATTTGGTTGCAGGGTTTACTTGAAAATTTGTGAGTTGTTTAGAAGCACATTACTGTGTTCTGTGATTGCTAGAGTGCTATTAATTTGGCAAAGAACCAAGTTTACCATGCACGAACAAAGCACATCGACGTTTGATTTCACTTTATGCGGGAAATAATTGATGAAGACAAAATACTTCTTCAAAAGATTGCTAAATATGTTGACTAAGGTTGTGACAAAAATCAAGTTCAAACATTATTTCGACTTAATCAATATCGTACTAGTCTGAATACTTTTGGAAGGCACCGATGAGGTGGAACTCTAGAGAATGTTTGTGACTGAAAAATTTGTTGAATTTATCGTCAAGGTGGAGATTTGTTGGTTTTTTAGTCCCACATTGGTGGGAAAATTTTTTTTAAGCCTTTAGTTTGTAGTTATATAAGGAGCTTCCCTCATCATTTGTAAATACACCTCCCATTTTGTAGTGTTACAAATATAATTTGTACTTTAGGGTATTTCTAGTTACTATTAGTAATTTGAAATTGGCCAAGTTGTAATTATCTAGAAATAGTGGATTGATCGTTGGCGCTCGAGGACATAGTTTAGTATGTATTCAATAGCAATAGTTGTAGTATTGGCGCTTGGCACAAGTGGGGTGCCCAGCACAACATTTGTCTCTTTGCTTATTGGAGATCATTGATGCTGCCGTACTGTTGTAGCATGTGATCTTATTTCTTGTGTTTTTGTCTCCTTTGTTATCCAAAGAGCAAAAAGGGTATGTGATTCTGACATCTTGCTACTTGATATGAATATATGAAAGAAATGGGTTTATGTACCCATAGGGCTGCAAACGAGCCGAGCCGACCTTCAGTATGCTCAGGCTTGGCTTGGTAGCGCCAAAGCTTGGCTCAAGCTTGAGCTAGGCTCAGTTTGAGCTCAGAACGTTGGACTCGAGCTCGGCTTGAGATTAAAATATTGGCTTGGGTTCGAGCTTAGGCTCAGCTCATTTGTAGGTTTGGTTTGAGTTCGGGCTCAAGGTCGAGCTGAAATTTTATAATTGACCTAATAATAATAGTTTCATCCACCTATTTTGTTTGGACTAAAATTTGTGTCTTTCTCCTTGGGCCATTGGACTAGTATTGGACTCTTGGGATTGGGCCAACTTAACGAGCCTATTAATGAGTTCATTACAGAGCTCTTTAACGAGTATAATGAACAAACCCATTCGTGCCAGTTATTGAGCCGCTCACGATCCGAAATGAGCCGAGCCCGGTTGTACTCACGCTCAGCTCATTTATAGATCGAGCCTAAAAATTGGATTGAGACATGCTTATTTAGATAATAAACAAGCCTGAACGAGCTTTTATCGAGCCGAGATCTCGAGCCACTTGTGAGTGGCTTGGTTCCTTTGCTGCCCTATGTACCTATAATCCAAATGGGTGGAGATGAGACCGTGTGAACTAAATGGTTTTCTCTCATTTGAGTGAATAATAATATTCAAAGGTTTGAAATTGCTTGAAAGTAAAGTTAGAATGCAATACTATATAGTTGTAATTTGTGGGTGATGTTCTGTAAAATGTGAGTATATTATGTTCAAGTTTATTCACAAAGGTTATTGGAGGTGTTCTCAACTACAATAGGTAGGCAGTCTGAAGATGATCAATGGCATAATTGAACATAAATGGGGCAGAATGTGTTTCTTGCACAAAGTAATAATGAAGCTGCTCTATTGTAAAATAAGAATGAGAATTTGGAAATCTATATTCATCTACCTGAGTGGTTTGGCGCATGGAACAGTGATCATATTAGGTTTTTGTTAGTGATGCATGGTAGCAACTATATAGATGGTAGGGGGTAAAAATGAATATAAGAATGGTAATGAGGTTTTTGAGTGTGTTATATCACTTCATTGTTGAAGCACTAAATGGTTAGATGTGGCACTATAATCTGAGCAACATCATTCTTAATAAAATTATTTTTCAATCTAAAAAAGCTATAACTTGAACAAGAATAGAAATAATTATTACTGTATGTTCCATTGGCTGGACCTATTTCGTAGTTATCAAATCAATAACGGAAGGACCAAAGCTTTGAGTTCGTGAGTCTGTCTATTGTAGCATGAGAGACATGGCTGCCAGCTCAATTTCAAGATATTTGTAATTTTTGACATTTTTAGTTATTATTGTAATTTTTTTCTATTTTTGTGACATTTTAGTATTTATTGGGTCAGAATTATGCTAAGGGGGATGAATGGTTTAACACTAAATGACTATTAAGAAATGAACATGTTTAAGAGTGATAAACATGGTTTGGGCACTTGTAATGAGGCCAAACAACACACCAGGGTGGGGTAGATGATAGACCTAGAATAACTCAGATTGAGATTTAAGTATTTAATCCAACTTTTGGAGGATATTGCTTTAGATTGTGTGGACTGGTGGAATAGGATTCATGTAGCTTGATTGACCAAGTGGGACTTGTTGAAATCCCGAATATCCTTGGGTATATTGAGTAAATTAGGAAAGTAGTAAATGTAGAAGATTGTATATTATTCTGTAGGGAGATTATTTACTTATTTAGAATCCTTGATTGTATTATATATTGTAAGATTGGGATGTACAAAATATTCAATCGAAGAAATACAGAAATTCATTCTGTTTTCATGGTATTAGAGCTAGGGTGTCTAAACCTTACTTAGCAATGGCCGACGGCGCTGTCAACAACAGAGGGTCATGCTCCTCTGAAACTCTCGACGGTGACTCTGACGCCACCTCCATCGTGGGGTCTCTTGGATCGGGTCCAATAGTGGCTTCGCGGCGACTCGTAGAACTCCAATCGCAGCCGGTGAACAAGATCTGCGTTGATTGCTCGCAGAAGAACCCACAATGGGTGTCGGTATCGTACAGCTTCTTCATGTGTCTCGAGTGCTTTGGCAAGCACTGTGGCCTCGTTGCTCACAACAGCTTCGTCCAATCGGTGACAATGGACTCCTGGTCGGAGATCCATCTCAATAAGATGGGCACGAACAGCAAAGCCGAAGCGGCAAGAGCTCGAAAGAGCGCCACTGAGACCGACTGCAAGAACCGCGAGGCTCGCGAGAAGAAAGAGCAGTATTGGCGCGACGCTGAGGGCACCAAGTCTTGCGCCACCAAGAAACGCAAGGAGGATGTCGAGAAGCGCGCTGAGGCTGCCGTACGCAAGGCCAAGGCTCTCCACCTGGCCAGGTAGGAAGAGAAAAGTCTCGAGAAGTCGTTGAAGAAGCTAGATAAGAAGGCTAGCCGCATCTCCATCCCCGTTCCCAAAGTCACCAAGGCAGAGCCTTTTATTGATTGGAAAATGTTGAGGCAGGGCCTACCTAGTTTGGTGGACCAAATCTCATTTAGTTATTATACTACTTCGTCTTCCACAAACATTTTTTTGGGTTCTTTTGCCCAAAGAGGTAATTTTTTGCAAGCCTTGAATATAACCTCTAAATCCAAAACTCCTTGGATTATTGATTATGGTGCTTTTGACCACATTACCGATGCCTATCATCTTTTCTCATCATATTCACCCTGTGCTGGAAATTTGAAAGTTAAAATTGCAGATGGATCACTCTCGTCTGTCGCAGGCAAAGGGAATATCCGACTCTCTGACTCCATCACACTAGAGTTCGTTCTTCATGTTCCTAATTTATCTTGCAACTTACTATCCATTAGCTAGTTAACTGAAAACTCCAATTATTCTGTTAAATTTCTTCCATCTCATTGTGTTTTTTAGGACCTATCATCGGGAAAGATGATTGACAGTGCTAAGGAATGTGAGGGACTCTAATACTTTGAGGAGGCAAATGTGAGTGAACAATGTAAAACTGCTATTTGTGATTCTGCATCTACTTCTAGGGATAGTGAAATTTTGTTATGGCATTCTAGTATGGGTCATCCAAATTTTCAATATCTAAGACATTTATTTCCTTCCTTTTTTTTCAAATAAAACATATTCTGAACTTCAGTGTGAGATTTGTGAACTTGCAAAACACCAATGTAATTCCTTCCCAAAATCCACATACAAACCATCCAAACCCTTTACTATGATTCACAGTGATTTATGGGGCCCTCACGCTCTCTTAATCGTACTCACACGAGATGGTTTGTTGCTTTTATTGATGATCATACTCGTATTCGTTGGGTTTACTTGTTGAAAGATAAAACTGAAGTTCGTTCTATTTTCGTCAGTTTCCACTCCATGATCCAAACACAATTCCAAACTCACATTCAAATTTTACGTACTGATAATGGTACGGAATATTTCAATGATATCTTGGGACATTATCTTCAAGAAAATGGAATTGTTCATCAAAGTTCCTGTGTGGATACCCCTCAACAAAATGGGGTTGCTGAACGTAAAAATAGGCATATTCTTGACGAAATTTGGGCATTGATGTTCACTACAAATATGACAAAATATTTTTGGGGCGATGCCATTTTAACAGCTACACATCTCATTAATCGAATGCCTAGTCGAGTTCTTTCTTCTGCCACTCCTCTCCGGGAACTCCAGGAATGGTTTCCCAACACTTGGCTCCACTCCAATCTTTTTCTGAAAATCTTTGGATGTACTGCTTTTGTTCATGTTCATGCTCACAATCGGGATAAATTAGAACTCGTGCTATTAAGTGCGTTTTCATTGGTTACTCTCCTACTCAGAAAGGCTACAAATGTTATGATCCTATCACAAAAAAATTGTTTGTTAGCCTTGATGTTACGTTCTTTGAAACCACTCCTTACTTCCTAAAGCCCTCTCTTCAGGGGGAGAAATGGAGTGAAGATCGGTTCTTTGATTTCTCTGTTGATGAATCCATGCCATACACCGAGTCTACCATTGCATCATTTCCTGAGTCTACCATTGCATCATTTCTTGACTTGCCATGTACAAAAGATCACTTAACCTCAAGGGGAGATGTAGAAAAGCAAAACAACACAGAAATACTTGTTACTCCAGAAAGCCAAGCACAAAGAACAGGGAGAATCTCATACCTGAGGCACCAAAAGAGTTGGAACTAGTGATAGCTCTGAGCAACCATGAGTCCATGCCCAATCCCAATCAAGTAATAGATGGTCATGAGCTCCCTTTTGATAAGCCTGTACCTGATGACATCAATTCACCCATTGCAGTCAGAAAACAAACCAGGTCATGTACTCAATATCCCTGGTCAAAATACATGTCTTACAAAAGCCTGTCTACGGAATATCGTGCTTTTACTTCTAACCTTGACCGGATAAAAATTCCAAAGAATATCCAGGATGCCTTGGAGATTCCTACATGGAGGGAAGCTGTCATGGAGGAAATGTGGGCTCTGGAAAAGAATGGAACTTGGGACGTTATGAAATTGCTGAGAGGGAAGAAGCCAGTTGGTTGTAAATGGATCTTTACAGTGAAATATAGAGCTGATGGGACAGTTGAACGATATAAAGCCAGACTCGTTGCAAAAGGGTTTACACAAACTTATGACATTGACTACACGGAGACATTTGCACCAGTGGCAAAATTGAACACAGTTCAGGTACTCTTGTCCTTGGCAGCGAACTTAGATTGGCCACTACAGCAACTCGACATTAAGAATGCATTTCTAAATGGTGAGCTAGAAGAAGTCTACATGACTATACCACCAGGATTCAGTAAGAAAGGTGAAGAAAACAGAGTATGCAAACTCAAGAAGTCCTCGTATGGACTCAAATAATCTCCTTTAGCATGGTTCAATAGGTTCGCAAAAGTGATTAAAAATCAGGGATATCGACAAAGGCAATCAGATCACACTATGTTCTTCCAATAGTTTGAAAGTGGCAAGAAAACAATTCTGATAGTATATGTTGATGATATAATGCTAACTGGAGATGATAGAGTGGAGATGGAAAGATTAACAAAAGCCCTAGCTACTGAGTTTGAAGTTAAAGACCTAGGACAAATGCGGTACTTCTTGGGAATGGAGATTGCTAGATCAAAAAAAGGTATCGGTGTCTCTCAGCGAAAGTATATTGGTGATCTCCTAACTGAAACTGGCATGCTTGGTTGCAAACCTATTGAAACTCCGATTGAAGCTGTGAAGAGGGTCGAAGAATGTGGAATAACAATTGAAAAAGAAAGGTATCAGAGATTGGTTGATAAACTAATTTACCTATCGCATACCAGACCCGACATTGCAGTTGCGGTAAGTGTGGTAAGCCAACACATGCATTCACCGAAAAAGACTCACCTAGATGCTGTGTATAAGATCCTCAGGTACCTCAAGGGTTCTCCAAGAAAATGACTTTTCTTCAAAAAATGTGAAAGCAAGGAAGTAGAAATCTTCACAGATGCGGATTGGGTAGGATCAGCGGAAGACAAAAGTTTTACCACTGGATATTACAAATTTGCACCTTTGTATGGGGAAATTTGGTAACTTGGAGGAGCAAAAAACAAAATGTAGTGGCCCGAAGCAGCGCTGAAGCCAAATTCAGAGCAGTTGCACAAGGAATATGTGAAGGACTGTGGTTACGGAAACTCTTGGAAGAGTTACAAATTCCGGTGAAATTCCCTATCAAACTCTATTGTGACAACAAAACAGTAATCAATATCTCTCTTAATCTAGTTCAACATGACAGGACTAAATATGTGGAAGTGGACTGACATTTTATCAAAGAGAAGGTTGAAGAAGGAACCATCTGTATGACTTATGCACCTACCAAGGAACAAACTGCAGACATATTTACTAAAGGATTAGCACAACAAAACTTTGATGATTTCATTGGCAAGTTGGATATGATTAATATCTATGATCCAACTTGAGGGGGAGTGTTGAAATCCCGAGTATCCTTGGGTATATTGAGTAAATTAGGAAAGTAGTAAATGTAGAAGATTGTATATTATTCTGTAGGGAGATTATTTACTTATTTAGAATCCTTGATTGTATTATATATTGTAAGATTGGGATGTACAAAATATTCAATCGAAGAAATACAGAAATTCCATTATGTTTTCAGGACTTAAGCTGAGTTATTGAAGAATTTTCTAGTTCATTTTTTTGTAACTTTATTCTTCAATTTCCTCTTTATTGACTGGAATCAAATTGGTGTTAGAGGACCATTGCTTCCTTGCTATTCACTCATCATAGCACCCTTAATGTAGTAGAGTATTCTATTTTTTTTTTTTTTTTGACAGAAAAAATGTAGTAGATTAATTGCCTCTCAAAATTTGAGATGCAATTAAGACCAGAGGCCCTATGGAGGTCAAAGTCAAAAAGTCTAGCAAGCATCCATGGTTTGTGTGCCATCATCGTCACTAGTGGCACTCATCACCCGATATTCACCCTCTTGATAGTTCACGCCCAACCAACAATGCAACAACTTTCAAGTAGGGGTGGACTCGGTTTTAGGCCTAAACCGACAACCGAGCTGAATTACTCATTTTATAAAATTTTCAAACCCAAATCGAGCCGTTAATCGTCAGTTCGAGAAAAACCTAAACCACCGTTTAAGAAGTTTGGTTTGGTTATTTTCAGTTTTTGAAATTGTTAATTACAAAAATTAACTCCACAAAGGCCTAGACTTGCTATATCTTTAACCTTGACCAATGTCAGTCTAGGCACAACTTGGTAGAAGGTCTGTGATTTTAGGATGCGGGACAAGCACTGCAGGGACATTTATAGGAAGCGGAAGAAGATCCCTTCTTCTAAACGGCTGATGTTGAACGAAAAAAAATGGAAAATAAAGGAGAAGCAAAGAACAGAGAGCTGAGGTTGAGCAGTTACCAGCTGCTGTTGGCATCAAATGAGATTAATTACAATATACAAGGACCTCTACCCATCTCTCTCTCTCTCTAAGAGGAAAATATGGAGGATGGACCTCCGACTACAAGAGTCGGAGCTGATGACGCGATGATCAGACTGCAACAAAGGTTGAAATTGTTTCATTTTTTTTTTTTTCATTTATGTTAATAAAAATGAGACCAAGTACAAAGATAAAAAGATGGAAAAGGGATTTACTGGATACTATGTAATATATACAAAATATTATATTTTATTGATGATTTCAGTTTTTCAGTTATTCCTTTCGGTTTTGTCTTCAAAACCAAAACTGAAACCTAAACCGAAAATTTCTGTTTTTGAGAACCGAAACCAAAATGGAAGATTGAAATACCTAACCAAAATTGATTTCAGTCTGGTTTTGGTTTGGTTTTCGGTCTTTCAGTAAATTTTGTACATCCCTACTTTCAAGAAATTTACTTGAGAATTTGTTAGGCCATTGCCTCTTGATTTCCATTGTAGACCTGACTATAATTGAAGTTCCACCGCTGGAGACGATTTACCACCTATGCAGGCCTAATGATGCCATTTGCTTCAACCACTAACAATTCTTTTTGTTTTGGTGCGTTGTGAGTGTGGAGAGGGAGGAGATAGAAAAGGAAAGATAAGAAAGCCTCCTATAATAAAGAAAAAGGCAGAAGAATAAAAAAAAAAAAAAAAACGAATTAGGTCCTCCCATCTTATTGAACATCTGAAAAACAAAGCAAAAGCCCATAGAGACTCTATATAATGTATCCTGTCTTATTTTTTTTTTTTGATAACAAAAGAAGATTTCATTAATAGATAAAGATTTGCAAGAGGGATAATGAGACATCTCTGAGAAAAACTGGGACAAACCAGAAAAACAATTAAAAACTATGAAGAGAGAAGAGATCAACATGTCAGCATGTTCCTCCAATCTCTTTGAAACTCCTGAAAACTTGCCCCAATGTAATGTATCCTGTTTCAAATCAAAGATACATTCACCTCCCTTTCCAGTAAAAATATTCTGTTTTAACCCAATCCTCCAAAAAATAGCAAACTTCAC
The DNA here is from genome assembly GCF_029873635.1 of Malania oleifera. Lineage (NCBI taxonomy): Eukaryota > Viridiplantae > Streptophyta > Magnoliopsida > Santalales > Ximeniaceae > Malania > Malania oleifera. Next base: position 22,266,436 of record NC_080418.1, read on the forward strand.
ACAACACCATAACTGAGAAGCATCTTTACTCCTAGCAAACCTCTAAAAGACATTTTGCCCAAAGATCTTCCGTAATCTTTAGACGAACCCAGTCTTCTCAAGAAAGTCTGAACAACTTGCTCCTCATGTCGTAGATAAACAAATGTTGTAAGAATAGATGAGATCCAGTCTCCAAACTATTAAAGAACAACATACAAACATTTAGGTACAACGCCTTTGAAAGCCTTCTACTCTAGAACAGATTGTTGGTGTTCACTCTATTAAGAATCACCAACCCAAATGAATGATTTTAATCTTAGAAGGAACTTCAAAAATGGACCGGAAAAAAAACATTAGATTTACTCTAATGATCAAAGAAATATTCTTAACCGTTCAAAAAAAAAAAAAAGAAAGAAAGAAAGAAAGAAAGAAAGATTGTTATGAGAGAAAATACTCGAATCCAAATTCCAAACCTGAATATCCCTTGCTTGTTAGAAGGGTGAACAATCCTCCTAGAGAGAAAGCAAAGAAGAGAGCTCCCCTACCCAGTGGCAGATCCAGAAATCACGGTTTTGGGTGGGGGCCAAAATATATGTATAAAAATGTTTTAAGATGTTTATAATTATTAAAACTTTCATCAAATTTTGACTTAATTATCTACTCTATAACACAAGGATTAAAAAGGAAAGTTTTGCTTAATTAGAACCGTAAGTAAATATATCCAAGCAAAGGTTAAAAGGTTTTTGTTTTTTGTTTTGTTTTGTTTTTTGTTTTTTTTTGTTTTTAAAAAGAGAATGGAAGAGAAAATATTAGGTGTATCAGGTGTATACACCGGATTTAATATGATTTCACCATGTGTACAAAAAACAATTATAACTGCTTAATTTAGTTAAAAGTACAGATTCATGGTGAAATGATATTGAATCTGGTGTACACACCTGACATACCTAAGATTTTCTCCGCATGGAGAGTGACCGACGTTGTTGTGGCGTGCCATAAGATGGGGCAGAGGGTAGTAGGAAAACTAGTGGATGGGGTGAAAGAGGGAGATGGAGTCGTGACAGTTGGGAGATAAACTAAAACTAGGACAGCCACAAAAGATGATCAATCAAATATTGCAAGGAGATATGCCCAGCCATTTGGCTTATAAGAAAATGGAGATAATTTATTTTTTCTTCTGTTTTCTTGTTAAATTTCAAATATTAACTATGTAAAATTCAATGGTAGCTTCATGCCTTGTTGAGAAAAATTATTTGCTTTATGGTTTCATAAACAATGAAAAACTTAAAAATTTGAAATTTTGAATAACCAAATTCAACACAGGTAGATACATAAGAGGAAATTATAAAAAAAAAGCATGGGAACATGTGCAAGTTGCAATCCCTCAGTTGCTGATGCAATTAAAAAAAAGTACGGGAATATATGCAAGTTGCAATCCCTCAGTTATGCAGTAAAATAACAATTTAACCCCCATCTAAAAAGGATGGAGGGTGTTAGCTGGAACTGGAAAGGAAAAAAATAGAGGCTGGGCCTACAGAGTGGCAAAAATAATAGATAAGGCAGATCCCCCAACTAGATATCCTCCCAAAAATGAAGATGAGACTCCTTAGCCAATTTACATTTAGTGCAAGGAATGAATAGAGGGTAAACTTGCCAAATAAAGCTTCAAATATTTTTAGAGGAACATCAAATACCTTAGGCCCCCAAAACCACCACCCGTCCCTCCCGGGGGGAGCGCGCGCTTGTTTTGTGGAATGAAATTGAAGTCGGAAAGGAATTCAGGGAATGAAATCAAGGAAGGAATGTATCACTTTTGGAATGCAATATTGCATTTAGTTAGTAACATGGAATGACTGCAAGAATCATAGTTTCGATTATTTTCTAATGTTTGATATTCTTCAATGACTACTATAATAGAATGAAAAATAAGCTATTTTTTATAGGTACCCAATACTTAATTATTTAATGTTGTAATTATTATTTTTTATTATTATTATTATTATTATTATTATTATTTTTATAGTAGTGATTATTAATAGTGTAAAAAAAAGGACAACCCGGTGCACAAAGCTCCTGTGTATGCGGGGTTTAAGGAGCGGATATGTGTCTAATTAATAGTGTAATTATTATTTTTTATTGTTTTCATTATTTTTATTATTTTATAATAATCATTATCCTTAAAATAGTAATTATTATTTTTGTCATGTATTATTATTATTGTTCTTGTTGTTATTTATTGTTTCATAATAATGGATATTATTGTCATTGTGATTATTATTAGTTATTATTTTTTATTATTTTTATAATAATTATTATCCTTATAATAATAATAATTTTTTTTTTTTAATTATTATTATCATCAATCTTCTTGTTATTATTATTTTTATAATAATAAATATTATTGTCATTGTAATTGTTATTGGTTGTTTTATTTTTTTATTATAATAATAATAATAATAACAATAATAATAATAATAATAATAATAATTTGTAACTAAGAAAATGCTAGACAAATGGAGGAAAAACACATTAATACTTATATACAAAAATAAAGGAGATACTCAAAATTGTAATAACTATTGTAGAGTTAAACTTCTAAGTCATATAATGAAACTCTCAGGAAAGGTAGTTGAATAACAATTAAGGTTAGAAACAAGTCTCAAAAAATTAATTTGATTTTATGCCGAGGAGATCTACTACAAAAGTTATATATCTTTTAAGAAGATTAATGGAAAAAATTAGGGAAAAGAAGAGGGACTTGCATATAGTTTTTATTGACTTAGTGAAAACATATAATAGGATACCTAGGAAAGTTTAAAGGTGGGTTTTATTAAAAAAAGGCGTATGTAGTAGGTATAGTAATGTCATTAGGGATATGTATGATAGGGTAATGACTAGCGTTAGGACTACAGGTGGAGAGACTAGGGAATTTTCAATCACAGTAGGTGTACATCAAGGATTTGCTTTGAGCAGTTATCTTTTTTGCTTTAGTGATGGATGGACTTGTTAGGAATATCCAAAATAATGTTCCATAGTGTATGTTGTGCGAAGATGATATTTTCTTGATTGATGGGACTAGACGTGGTGAAGAATCTAAGTTAGAATTATGGAGAGAAGCTTTAGAATCTAAAGGTTTTAGTATAAGTAGAAATAAGACATAACATACAAAATGTAATTTTAGTCATGGTAGGAGAAATATTGAGAAAAGGTTAAACTTGATGGTGAAAAAATCAATAACAATAGTAGTGATCAACTATACGAGCTGAAGGAGTGACTGAAGAAGATGTAATGAATAGAGTTAAAGAAGGTTGGGTAAAATGGAGAAGTGCTTTGAGTGTGCTGCATGATTGTAGAACACCCTTAAAATTAAAAGGGAAGTTCTATAGGACGACTATAAGACCAGTTATGCTATATGAATCAGAAAGTTGGGCAACTAAGGAACAACATATCCAAAAAGTAAAAATTTATGAGATGAGAATGTTGAGATGGATGAGTGGTATAACATTAAAAGATAAACTAAGGAATGAACATATTCACTTTAACTTGGCATAGCTCATGTAGAAGATAAGATAAGGCAGGGACGACTCAGATGGTTTAAGCATTTGCAATGTAGGCAAAATAGTGTACTAGTGAAGAGTGAGCTAGTTACTATAAGGGCAATATAAGGGGTAGGAGTAGACCTAAAATAACTTGAAATGAAATAGTAAGGATTTAGTAGCCCTGAAGTTGTCAAAGGAAATTGCCTATCATCGTGTACATTGGCGGAAAATGTTTCATGTGGCCGACCCCACCTAGTGGGACTCAAGGCTTTGTTTGTTGTTGTTGTTTTTATAATATATATATAACTCATTTTATAATGTTTTTATATATATTTTATAAAATGAGTTTGGTTCTATGGAATTAAGATTATTGCAGCTCATCTGGACCGGTATCACGATTCTGCCGCTTATAGGAATTGTATTTTAGTCGAAATATGATTTTGCCTTGATTTTGCAAACCAAGCACAAAAATACGATTCCAGTCCTATAATTTAATTCCATTCTAGGTCCAATTTCGCAAACCAAATGGGGGTAGTTATTATTCCAACTGTTCATATAGCCGATATCACCTTAAAGGGTAACCACCACATCCATTTGCCCAAAAGAGCTGTGGTTTAAACACCAACTTTACAAGACCCAAGTCCCCCTCCTTAGATCGACAAGCCACTCCCAACTAAATGATCCCTCCTCTCTTTCCCCTAACCAAAGAAAATCCTTCACAATCTTCTTAATTTTATCAGCCACACCAACAAGAATTGTAAATAAAGATAAATAGAATGGAGGGATAGCAAAGAGATGCCTTAATAAGGGTGATATGATCATGCAAATAGAATAAAGTACCTTTCCATCCATCCAAGCGCACATCCACCTTAGTCACCAAGGATCCCAAAAGCTTAAAGATATAGGATTACCATCCAAAGGAAATCCTAAATAAGTTAAAGGCCACTCTATGCCCAGCTAATGACAGCTCCAAAACCCTATCAATTCTTAACCCATAAAACGTGCTAAAAAATCTAAAGAATAGCAAGGATATTCAAAAAGGACTATTTGGAAGATAATAAGATTGTAGATAAGGCACAATCACCCCCTCAATCCCCTCACTAATACCTCTCTCAGGTCCCCTATGTGCTGCCCCATCTATTAATCTACGCAAAGCATCCACAACAAGAATGAGTAGGAAAAGAGATACTGGATCCCCTTTTTGATAAAGACTTTATCCAGAAAATTCCAACTAACATGATCATACATATGCCATTTCAAAATCCAACTTGAATATAACTCCATCCCTTTCTTATGACTAGTATCCTGCACCACCTCACTAGCTGCTAAAATAGCATCCAAAGTCTATCTACCTCCATGAAAGCACTTTGAGACTCTGAAATAGTGTATCTTGAAACCAAACTCAACTTATCCGCAAGAACCTTAGCGATAATCTTATAGACACTGCTTACTAAGCTAAGATAAAAATTTGAGATGTTAACAGACACTCTTCTTAGGGACCAAAGTGATATATGTATAATTAATATGTTCCCCAATAACCCCATTCCCAAAAATCTTTTCAAAACTTCAACAAATCCACCCTTTTCACATCGTAATAATCATGAAGAAGCAATTGTACCTAGAGCTTTGCCTCTCTCCAAACCAAACACAACCACACTCACTTCCTCCTCTATGGGCTTTTTTTCCAACCAAGATATTCTCATTAGACATGGGTCTCCATTCTACCCTCGATCATAGGCTAGAAATAATCTTCCTTTGAATAAAGCATATGAAAAACAGACAGTAATATTTTCCTCAATCAACCTAGCATCTCTAATGATCTCCCCTTCCATAAATTCAAATTCTCTAAGAAAAAACATGATACTGCAAACTAAACCCTCAGTCGTAGGCTGAAAGTAATCCTCCTCCAAATAAATTATAGTAAAAAAACAAGTGTTCTCTTCCTCAATCAACCTAGCATCTCTAACATAAGCAATGCAATTAATATAAATCAATAAGCCCTTACATACATAAGCCTATAGTTATAGGAAACAATGAAACCGTGAAGATGAAATAATCAAAAGCAGAATAACCTTAAAAAATTGTTAAATATCAAAATAACTTCAAAGTAATTCAATATCAAAATAAAATCTCAAATGTTAAAAATTTCTAAAATTAGCTAGTGTCTCATAAATTTGTAACTTTCCAAACTTATGCCAATATAAAATTGTTAAAAGGTGGCACAAGAAATCCTTTGTCATACTCCTTCAATTGAAAACAACTCAAATCTTGAGGATTTGACTACAAGCACCGCTCTAATTGCTTAGGATCTAGCACATGAAATTCATCTCAGGGAATCTTAGTAGAGTCTGACTAAACATTCCTTTTTTTAGTTGTGCTTATGAAGATTGTTGTGTAGTTGAGTATCTTTTAATAATATGCATATAACTAGTGAAAAATTTTCTAACCCTTTAATTGGTATTAGTAATGAGTTTTCTAATCACAAGGTACCCTTAAACTTGTCAGGCCAGATACAGACCTTGGCTTCTTACCAGATTAGTCATTGAGAATTGCAGCAAGATGAGTTGCCCACTGCAGTGACTGAAACACTTGTTAATGTTCTAATATTCATTTTTCTTATAGGTAGATGATATCATAAATCCGCTTCCAATCCATTCTTAGTTGTTGATAATTAGCTTTGGATGAAAAGCTGTAAATTTGAAAATGATTTTTTTTTTGAATTTTTTTTTAAAATTAGTACTGACATAAAGTAGCAATCTTCTCTGCTTCACCCAATTATACAATTTATTTTTCCTAGTTTGTCTTCTGAACATATTCTTAAGTCAAGATAATTAGTTTTGTAAAATAGCAACAAATTGAGTAAATGAAAGTTTTGAACTTAAATAGTTGCTTGTTGCATCTTTTGTAGTTTTCACATGTTACTTATGTATGTTGTTCTTGATCTGATATATAATGTTGTAATGTTTGTCATTGTATTCTTACCTTGTACATGCTTTTCTTGCCATGCTTCTAATTTGTTTGTATCAGAGAGAAATAACTATTCGATGCTTACAAATCTAAAGTCAAAAAGAGGAAGTGTTGCGTCAAAAATGCATTGAGGAAACATAAGGTAGCATTAAAAGTAGCAGCACAAATTATTCATAAATTGATTTTCAATCTTTTCATAGGAAGAACTCTTAAAAAGCGTGAATATGGGCAAGATTATTATGCTAAAGATAAGAATAGTGATTATTTATTTGCAAACTTATCTCTTGTATTTTTCAGATGAAAAAAATTGTAAACATCATCAAAGAGAGCCAGATTATTATGCTAGACTAAATACTGAAAAGAAAGGAAAATATGATATTTGAAAAATCTAGAAAACAGGAGAAGACGAAAACAATCAGACAGTCATAAACCAGGTAAAAATTAACCTTTGACATAAGATTTTTTTTTAGGTTGTTTGATATATGAGTGGCATATGTGACAATACTGTGGTGCTTTAGATCCCATAGTAAAATATTATTGAAAATTTTCCAGAGCACAGGCCAAAAAGCAATTAAATTTAAGAAAAGGAATATCTTTCATCAATTTTATCTGTAAATGCCTAGAGTAAGTGAAAACAAAAGCCATTATGGACAATGCTTATGAAGAAAATAAAAGAACTACATCTTTTGTATATTTGAACTTCAAATTCTCTTATCCAAAATCTTTCTTTCTTTTCTCTATTCAGGTTTAGGGTTTGGAATCAAGGGAAAAAAATATTTGAGGGTTTGGAATATTAAGTATATAAGTGGTATCTGAAAATCTGTTTGAAGGCATTGGAAACTAAAAACATAAAAATAAGTATTTGTGGTCCTATTAATACTCGATGGTTATTTATGGAACTATATCCCAGATTTGCACCCCAAATAAATATGTAATGCTACAATTGCAAAAAATCTGGATGTAAAAAGTAAACATTACAAGGGTTCTGTTTTGGTTGCATGGATGTGTAAATGTTTTTAAATATTTTGAACCATGATAGGGAGTTCTTTTGTAATGACTCAAGAACTATAAGATATTATAGTAGTGGATGAGATTTTCTGTGATGGCATGAACATATGGAAAACGTGATAGGACCATATTTGGAAGAACATTGATGGCCTTTGTTCCTTATTGTAATGAAAGTTTATTTGAAACCCCACTATATTATGTTGAAGTCCATAACAAGGAGTTTCTTGAAGATATGTTATGGTTATCCAAATGGTTGGCTACCAAAGGATGCACACTAAATCATTTTAGGTTTTGCAAATTTCAAACATGAAATGAGGAATAGCTTCCCAAGAGGGGGGGGGGGGGGGGGTGAATTGGATTCTTTTTCTATTTTAATGATTTTTAGACTTTTGCTTTTAATAACCTAGAAAATAAGATATATGAACGATAACCAAACTTAAGAATACTGAAATTTAAATTTACAAGTCAATCAATGAACTCATGATAATTCAATCACTTAATCAAAATATAAAAGCTTTTGTTGATTTCCCTGTAAATTCTTAGTGTATACTTTACTTGATCAAGATTTCCACAGATTAACCAACATACTCCCTTTTTGGGTTTCCGCAAACGATTAATCAAAACGTACTTTCTAAATATCAAGTACCTTTATATCTTTCTTAATTTAGAACCTGCAACCTGCACTTATAAATCATATAACAATAGCAAGTAAAGAATGTAAAGTAAAGCAGAGAGAGAGACAAGAATTTTTACGAGGTTCGGCTTCAACACAGCCTACGTCCTCGCCTTTGGCAAATCACCAAAGGATTCCACTATATCAGTTCTTTTACCTGGTGGAACAACACCAAAACAACACACTCCTTCTATTAGGCTAGAGCCCGCCTCTCCAAACAATAACCCCTTGTTTGGTCCAACGATTCAACAGCTCTGAATCGTTTAAGAATGATGACAAAGAAAATTGTGTACAAAAGAGAACTCTCACAACAGAGTAAATTAGTATAATGATCACCTCACTTATACTCCAAGGTAATTCAAATATAAAAAATTTGAAGCTCAATACTTAGTATGAGTTACCAAATAATTTTTCAAAGAAAAATGAAAGGTTTTGATTTTTGAAAGCGTTGCTTCAAAAATATAAATCAATATCAGATCAGAAATTTAAGCTCGAAAGAGTTTTAGATCCTTTGAGTATGTCGAATACTTGAAGATCGGTTGATCTAAAAACCTTTGAAAATTTGCGTTGATCTAAAAACCTTTGAATGTTGCTGGATCTGAAAACTTTTGAAGATTGCTAGATCTGAAAATCACCAATGTTCTCTCTTAAAAAAAACTTTGGAGATTAGAACTATTTATAGAGGCTTTAGAAGCCATCCATTACTCCCAAAGATTCCTAAAAATCATTTCTAGGTATTTTGAAATAAATGTCCAAAAATGTGATTTAAAAAATCTTCCCGTTGAGAGATTTATTGCCAACGTTCGAGTGGCAGTCGCCTGTTACAGAGCAACTCTCAACACAGTATGTTGGCAGTCGCCTGCCAGAACCAAGGCAGTCGCTTGGCTTGTTCACGCAGGCGCCTGGCTGGTTAGGCAGTTGCCTGTCTAACTATTGACTTTTTGAAAAAAACATTTTCTTAATGTGGCAGTCGCCTGACCTTTCATCATTTCAAAAAGTTTTCTTTTCTTAAACCCTTTCTTTTCATTTATTTAAAAAAAAAATGTTCTTTAGAGTATATACATAACAACATATTTTTGAATTCCTATGAGCTTCAAATCACTTTATACTTAAGATTAACTTTGAAGTACTTACATTTAGAATACCCTTAAGAATATAATTTTTTTAATCTTCAAACTTATTCTTCCATCAACTTTGTGGTTACAATCTTTCCTTTGAGCTTTTCACAGTATACCTTTGTTTTTCATGCTCTTTATAACCCATAAGCTTTACTTTGTATTCTTCAAGGATTCTTTGTAATTCTTAAACTTCCTTTTGCACTTGAGCTTTATTGTTTTCCTAAAAACTTTTGCTTGAAACATATTAAACATATCATTTGATTTGTTATCATCAAAATAAGAATTGTAAGCCTTATTAGGCCAACAAAACATGTTACCCAATAATTTTTTCCTTTCAAAAAAAATTAAATTTAACATTATTGTTCTTGTCAAAAGCTTATTGAAAAGCAGGCTAATTCAAATTCATTTGTACATACTACTTTTCTTATTCACTTGGGAATTGTACCATCCTTCCAAAACATCTGTTTTTGTTAATACCCGAGAAAATTGATTCTTAAATAACAAAATCTAGTTGTGTCAATTTTCCCCTAGTCAATATCATCAAAGGAGAAACTGTTCATTGAATTTAATTCGATCAGTTTAAGAAATTTTGCCACCTCATGGAAAATTGATGGTCTCCAAATCTCCACAATTGGCTCTACTTTGTTCTCGAATGGGTATAGTCAATGTTAGGCTTGCTAAGCTCACATAGGAGTGCTGAAGGGTTAATTACAACAATGGTCACTCAACTTATCAATTAAAATCAATTTGATCACTGAACTTTAATTTGTGCAATTAGTCATTTAAGTTTTGGAATTGGTACAATGCCATTTGAAACCCAATGAATGTTAAAAAATTTAGAAGGAATCTCCGCTAGTGTCCCAGTCAGCTTCTGGCAACACCTACTCATCAGTTCAGTCATCTAAGCCCTCGGAAGGAAGAAAACATCCAGCTGGGAGTGATCAAGTCCTCTGGCAGCTAGCATGGGTAGGTCAGCCCAGAGCCAAGACACAAACAAGGACAACTGTGAGCCACTGTTGACGCCGCTGTTTGAGCCAACTGAGCTATCGTGGAGGAGGAGATAGAAGATGGGAGAGAGAGTTCTCACTTTGGTCACTTTGTCCGTCATACATATTAGCAAGCAACATGTGGTAGCCAACTTCATTTAGGTCTAGATCAAACAGTTTGTTTGCTGCCTTCTCCCCGAACTCAAACATTTTTGTGAATATATCTTTTGGGCGCTCAACATGGCACCATAGATACTTAACCCTGGTTTTATGGGCATTCTTTAAATGAAATCTCAAGCCTCGTTGATCTGACCAACTCGGCCCTATATCCTTCCTCTGCAACTGTATAAGCAAATTCAATGCTATATTTGCCAGCCCATTTTGTGCATACCCCGCAATGATTCTATTCCAAAAAACCAAACCCCTCCCAGGCTTTTTGTGTGCTTCATCAATCTGCCCTCACTTCACATACATATTAACAATGCCAGTCATTGTGTTCAAATTCGACACAAACCCATTACTAATCAGCTGCTCATGATCTCCCTACTCTTTTGAAGGTCTATTATTCGCGGCAGAAGTTCAGAAAATAAGTAAAATTATATGTTCATTTGACAAAAGACAAGGAATTTTCAATGACCCATGCTTAGCATACCCTTGCAGCATCGTATGATATAGCTCATCAAGATTATCATCAATTGGATCAGCCGCTTCGTGCAAGCTGCCGAAATTGCAGAACGAACTAAGCAGCTTGGTTTGGAACAAGTGCTGGTTGAAGAAGTCGCTCTTGACTATGAGAGGCATGAAGTGGTGGTGCTCTTTGATGGAGGAGCAGAGTTTTAGGAGTATAGCTGAAGGGTGCTTGTAGACATGGGAATGGATGTGGGCTATCTGAGTCTCTGAGAGAGTGGGAGAATGGTGCGCGGGGATGATGAGGGGCATGTTGTAGAGGAAGGTGGTGATGGAATGCTGGCGATGGGGAGGGGTGTGAACGACAGTAGCTTTGAGTGTGAGCTCATTTCTAGGTTCTGCTGTGGAGGAGGAGGTGGTGGTACGGAATTGTAGTGGCGAGAGTTGCAAGTGTTGGTTGCTGTGGTAGGGGTGGCAAGGTCACCCATGGTGCTGGTAGCGATGGGAGTGAACTTAGAGTGAATATAAGGTGTTAAGGGCCGAGACTAAGAGAGAAAGAGCAGAAGTGGGCACTTCAAAATTGGTCAAAGCTAAGTAAACTGATGAGTAGGCATTGTAGGTGGCTAATTGGGATGCCAGCACAACATTCCGTCCAATCTCCTTAATGGGGGTTGGATTTCGGATGACGTTGTACCAATTCCAGAACTTGGATGACTTTTATTGCAGAAATTAAAGTTTGGTGATTAAGTGATAAGTTGAGCGACCATTCTTGTAATTAACCTGACTGCTGAACCTTTGCTTTGAACAAAATCTTTTACAACAGCATCAGACACGCGGCTTTTTGGAGGTTCTATGGTTCTATCATTTGATTGTCATTCTCTATAAGTAACTTTGTTTGCGGAATGGATCAGTTTTAGTCAATCAACCCTAACATCATGTTTGGTTTGCAGAGCAGAATGAGTTAGGAAGGAAATAGGATGAAAAATTGAATGGGGAGCATGACAAAATTATGTGATAAATTTGATTCCATTCCCCCCAATTCCATTCCATTCCTTTGTACAAAATGTGCAGTAAAAAAAATTCACAATTAATTTTTATGATTCCCAGTATAGGTGTTATAGGATGTCACGGACTTACTGTCTTACTGTATAATCAAGTCCCCACGAATGACCTTACCACTGAACTCTTGACCCAAGACTGCAGGCCAAAACTTATCTTTCTTAGCAAATTTTTTGTTGGATTAAAACTGGTAGAACGATCATCTTGGGAAAAAAATGTTAGTGGCAAATATTTTTTTCTCCAAAAGAAAAATAATTTTTTAATCAGGTAACACATGTAGAGACAATCCAAACACACAGCGAAGTTTGTGGAACAATTTTTCTTGGAAAAAGTAGGGTGAATAAATATTTCTCAGATAGTATTTCAAACATTTGAGGGTGGATAACAAATCACTCAGTTGCCAAATTCACATACTCTGATGTGATTATTATCATCTTGTACATGCAGATTATTTATGTTCTAATTTTTCTTATAGTTAGATGATATCATAAATATGCTTCCAATCCATTCTTAATTGTTGATAATTAGCTTTAGATGAAATGTTGTACATTTAAAATTGATTTTTTTTTTCATTTTAAAAAAAATTGTAGATTGACATAAAGTAGTGATCTTCTCTACTTCACTCGAATTATACAATTTACTTTTCCTAGTTTGTATTTTGAACATATTCTTATGTCATGATAATTAGTTTTGTAAAACAGCAACAAATTGAGTAAATGAAAGTTTTGAACTCAAATAGTTGCTTGTTGCATCTTTTGTAGCTTTTGGATGTTACTTATGTTGTTCTTGATGTGATGTATAATGTTGTAATGTTTGTCTTAATATTCTTACTTTGTACATGTTTTTTTTTTTCCTTAAATTTTTGAAGGCCCTTGCACATGCTTTTCTTGCCATACTTGTAAATTTGTTCATATTAGAGAGGAACATAACTGTTCTATGCTTACAAATCTTAAGTCAAAAAGAGGAAGTGTTTGCGTAAAAAATGCATAGAGGAAAGGAAACAGAAGTTAGTGCTAAAAAGTAGCAGTTACAAATTATTCATAAATTGATTTTCTATCTTTTATAGGAAGAACTCTTGTAAATTGTGAATATGAGCAAGATTATTATGCTAAGATAAGAATAGTGATTATATATTTGCACACTTTTCTCTTTTATTTTTCAGATGAAAAAAATTGTAAATGTTGTCAAAGAGAGCCAGATTATTATGCTAGACTAAGTACTGAAAGAAAGAAAGGAAGAAGGATATTTGAAAAATCTAGAATACAGGAGAAGACGAAAACAATCAGACTGTTATAAACCAGGTAAACATTAACATTTGACATAAGATTTCTTGTCAGGTTATTTGATATAGGTGTGGCATATGTGTGCGAAACTATGGTGCTTTAGATCCTATATTAAAGTATTTTCAATATTAACTTAAAATTTTCCAGAGCGCAGGCCAGAAAGCAATTAAATTTAAGGGAAAGAAATATCTCTCACCAATTTTATCTGTAAATACCTAGAATAAGTGAAAACAAAAGCCATCATGGACAATGCTTGTGAAGAAAATAAAAGAATTATCCTTTTTGTATGTTTGAATTTCAGATTCTCTTATCCAAAATCTATTAGCCTTTTGTCTATTTGGATTTAGGTTTCGGAATCAAGGGAAAAAAAATATTTGATGGTTTGGAATATTAAATATGTTAAGTGGCATCTGAAAATCAGTTTGGAGGCCTTGGAAACCAAAGACAGAAAAATAAGTATTTGTGGTACTATTAATACTTGATGGTTATTTATGGAACAATATCCCAGATTTGCACCCAAATAAATATGTAATGTTACAATTGCAAAATAATCTGCGATGTAGAAGGTAAACATTACAAGGGGTGTTTTGGTTGCATGGATGTGTAAGTGTTTTTAAATATTTTGAACCATGACAGGGAATTCTTCCATAATGGCTCAAGACCTATCATATATCGTAAGTGGATGAAATCTTCTGGGATGACATGAACATATGGATAGCGTGATAGGACCATCTTTGGATGAACATAGATGGCCATTGTTACTTCTTGTAATGAAAGTTTATTGAAACCCTGCTATATGAATATGAAGTCCATAACAAGGAGTGGTATGAAGAAATGTTATGTTTATCCAAATGGCTGGCTATCCAAGGACAGACTCTAATTCCTTTATAATTTCCAGTTTTTATTGTTGCTGTTAAATCTCTGTTAGTTTTCCTGCATTAACCTTACAAGTTAATAGTAATCATGAAGATCACATTCAATCTTCTTTTTATATGATGCTGATTGGATTATAGGCAGTCTTCAGATTTTTATAGCACTTAATAATCTTCAGAATTTGTATTCCATACTTATTATTTTATGTCTTGCCAACTTGGAGTTTTCTGACAGTGTTTCAAGGACTTTTTCCTTATTGTCTTTCTTCTGTTTTGTGTTTGTAGTATAATCTGCTGTGAACATAATTTGATCAGGAATCAATAGTGCAGTTTGTGACATGGGAAAGTCCAGTGCTGATGAAAAGATTCTCAGTTACAATGATGTTGTACTCAGGCGATCTGATTTGGACATCCTCAGTGGCCCATATTTTCTGAACGATCGTATTATTGAGTTTTACTTCAGCCATCTTACTTTTTGCCATTCTTCTGATGATATCCTCTTTGTTCCACCCTCAATCTCTTTCTGGATAATGAACTGTCCAGATAGTGGGAGCCTCAAAGATTTTCTTGCGCCTCTCAATCTATCCAGCAAGAAATTGGTAATTTTTCCTGTCAATGATAATGATGACGTGACTGAAGCAGAAGGGGGAACTCACTGGAGCTTGCTTGCATTTGGGAGAGATGCCAGCAAATTTGTGCATCATGACAGCTACAGAGGATGCAACAATAGGCATGCCAGAAAGCTTTATGAAACCGTTGCTCGATTCATGGGCACCTCTAATTCAGCATCCTATGATGGTTACCTAGACTGCCCTGAATCTCCGCAGCAAGTGAATAGTTATGATTGTGGTTTGTATGTCACGGCCATTGCACGAGTCATATGCTGCTGGTACAGAAGTGATGAATCAAAAGATGCCAGTGGTTTGTGGTTTTCAGTGATGAAGGAGCAGGTCACTCCATCTACTGTTGCTGAGATGCGAAGAGAGATTCTTGGGCTGATTAAGGGTTTGATGTCCTCGCAGGGATCTTCCGTTTACATAAATGAGTGAGTTTTAAAATGAATGCAAAGTTGAAGGGGCGAGCAGAATTCTCTCTTTCAACGAGATGAACACCACGCATTTTGGGTTGACAACAATCTATTGAGTTTTGAAGCTTCAGAAGACATGGCATGGAAAAAAACAAAAACAAGCACGAGAACATCTTTGACAGTCCCATCTTGTACATAAAAGCTTTGCTCTATATTGTACTGCGCGACTTGTATAAGAGATGGCATAGATCTTGAAAAGCTCAAGTGAAGAGATTACCCAGATGGGTAGGCGTAGGTCTAGTTTGGATCATCCACAATTGTTGAAAAGCATCTAAAAGTTTATGGTTCAAAAAGCATCTAGATTGGAGTGACCAAAACCAGGTTTTTGGCTTGAAACTACCTTTAACATGAAATTTTTTATTGTAATAATTGAGATGCTTCCAAGAAAAAAATTGTAGTTTGCTTGTGAGTTGGGCTTGTATACCCCAAAATGAAGAATCCATCCAAGGGAGTGCCAGTAGGGTTACAAATGAGCTGAGCTCGAGCAGGTCACTTGAAAGAAAATTAAGAGCTTAAAGTCTGATGATTTGAGTTCAGCTTCTTTAGCATGTATAACTTGAGTTTGGCTCAAGATCAATTGACTTGATTGGAGCTCTTTTCACATTAATAAACAAGTCAAACTTGAGTGTAGCTTGAAAGCTCAAGCTCGATCTTGATTCCAACTAAAGTTGGTATCAAATTAATAAATGAGTTGGAGTTACTAAATTAAATTTTATCGATAATTAATGAAGTAATTAGAGAAAAATATGTTTAAAGTTAAAATAAGATATTGAATGAGGCTAATATCGAGTTTACGAGATTGATATTAAGTTAGTTCATGAGTTAATAATGAACTAGTAAATGAGCCAGTAAATAGATCGGTGAACTAACCAATTCATGAGCTAGTTTGTTCACGAGTTTAATAAGTTGAATATATCTCAACTCATTCACTCCATGAAACTAGAATTAAAGTCAAATTGACTCATTTAATTCAATTAATAAATTCGAACGTATCGTGAGTAGCTCAACTTGTTTGTTTGCATATGCAAGTGCCAGACTCACAGGAATGCAGGATATTGCTTAGTGTTAAATTTGAATAAAGACATTTTCTCTCATATTATTCAACATTACAAGGATGTATATATATACATGAGTCAAGTATTCAACATTACAAGGATGTATATATATACATGAGTCAAGGAACAAAATACCAAATTACTGCTAAATATCTGCTCTATAATAATTATACAATAATTGAAAAATGTAAAGTGTAGATATTTCTCTAATACTCCTCATTAAGTTGGAGCATGGAGATTCGTAATGCTCAGCTTGTGTGATAAGTTTTGGAAATGTTCACGACTCAAAACTTGGGTGAATATATCGGCAAACTGACTGTGGGTAGGAATATGCTTAGTGAAGAAGAGGCTAGCTTGTAACTTTTCACAAACAATATGACAATCGATTTCTATATGTTTTGTACGTTCGTGGAAAACAGGATTTTGGGTAATGTGAAAAGCCGCTGGGTTGTCACAATATAAGAGCATAGGCTGGGAATGTGATACATTAAGATCATTTAAAAGAGTTTTGAGCCATGTAAGTTCATAGGTAAGCAAGTGCCTGGTACTTAGTTTCGGCCGAGGAGCGAGAAACTGTAGTTTGTTTCTTAATGCGCCAGGAAATCGGACTAGTGCCTAACTGTATGAAAAAACCAGTGGTGGAGCAGCGAGTGAGGGGACAACTAGCCTAATTTGAATCAGAATAGGCTGAGACTGGAAGAGTGTTGGCAGTAGGAAAAAATAAGCCTTGGTCTGGAGATGTCTTAATGTATCAAAAAACACGTACAACAACATTATAATGTGTTTGTCTGAGCTGGTGCATAAATTGACTGAAAATGTTGATTGGAAATGTCGGGACGAGTGATGGTGAGATATATCAAACGTCCAACGAGTCATCGAAACGAGCTTGGATCGGAGAGAAGATCACCATCAGTATTATTGAGCTTGAGATTTTGTTCCATGGGAAAGTAGGCAGGACGAGCACCAAGATGACCGCTATCAGTGAGGATGTCAAGAACATATTTTCGTTGATTAAGAAATATGCCAGTGGGAGAGTGAGCGACTTCGAGGCCAAGGAAATATTTCAGTTTGCCAAGATCCTTTAGTTTGAATTTTTGAGCAAGCATGACTTTAAAGGTGCTAATATTGGAGAGATCATTGCTTGCCATGAGACTGTCATCAACATAAACAAGTATGAGAGTAAAAGACTGATCCCGAGAGCAGGTGAAGAGAAAGTGATCGGCCTGAGATTGGGTGAAATCTTCAGCAAGTAAAATCGAAGATAATTTAGAGAATCAATTGCGAGAGGCTTGCTTAAGGTCATAAAGTGATTTCTGAAGATGACAAACATGAGTCTCCCCCTGTTTGCAATAACCCGATGGAGGGGTCACATAAACTTCCTTATCGAGGTCACCATGGAGAAAAGTGTTGTTGATGTCCAATCGAAGGAGATGCCCATTCCGAGCTGCAGCCAGTACAAGAACACACCTAACAGTAACAAGTTTAGCAACAAGAGCAAAAGTGTCATGATAATCCAAACCTTCTACTTGAGTGTAGCCCTTGGCCTTCAAGCGAGCTTTGTATTGCTCTATGGATCCATTGGCCCAAATTTTTGTTTTGAACACCCATTTACAGCTAATTGGTGATTTTTTTTTTTTTTAGGTGGAAGATGTTGAAGAACCCATGTATAATTGACTTCTAAGGCTTGAATTTCAGAAGTCATGACATCACGCCAATGTGGGTGTAGCATAGCTTGAGAATATGAGGTGGGTTTGGGATGGTGGGACATAACGAAAAGAAAAGTCAAATGTTGATTAGAAAAACAATGATAAGATAAAAAAAAGAAAAGAGATAATGAACCGTACCTGAGGAAGATCATGAAACTTGTGAAGTCGTGGAAGACTTTGGTAAAAGAGGGCAGATATAATCGTCCAAGTAAGAGGGATGTGTGACAACTCGTTTTGGCCTTGAAGAGATGGGTGGAGGGGGTGGTGGGGAAGGGGGTGAGGGTGAGGGTATCGGTGAAGATACCAAGGGAGAAGGAGAGAGAGATGAGGGGCTAGGGGTAGGGTTGTTTGGTTAGGTAGGTAAAATGTAGGAAGGGAGGATATCGGGAATAGGGAGTGGAAGGACTGGAGAAGATGTAGGATTTGGAGGAATAAGATGATAGGGAAAAACATTTTCTTCAAAAGTGACATCACGGGAGATGAAAAAGTTTTTGTTTTCAAGATCGTATACACGATAAGCCTTATGATGAGCAGGATAGCGTAAGAAAACACATTGAAGAGCATGAGGAGAGAATTTATCGCAATGTTGGTGAGCGGTTTGGGCATAGCACAAGCACCCAAACACTCGCAAGTGTGTATACGATGGTGGTTTCTGAAAAAGAAGTTCATAGGGGGAATTATGATTAAGGCTGGGTGAAGGAGTGTGGTTAATTAAATAAATGATTGTGAGAATGCATTCATCCCAAAAGGAGAGGGGAATATTGACTTGAAAACGTAAACACTGAACCACATTAAGAAGATGACGATATTTACGCTCGACAACACCATTCAGTTAAGGTGTATCCACACAAGTGCGCTCATGAAAAATGTCGTGATCATGAAAAAAGGTTTGAAGTGGATTGGATAGAAATTCTTTATCATTATCAGTGCGCACGTGCTTAATAGTGCAATTGAATTGATTTTTAATCATGATGCAAAATTTTTTAAGGCAAGTAAAAGTATAAGATTTCATGTGCATAAGATAGACTCGTGTAGCACGTGCGTAGTCATCTACGATTGTTAAAAAATAATATGCACCAGAAAGTGAAGTTGTAGGATAACCACCCTATATGTCACAATAAATCCGATTAAAACAAAAAGTGCTCTTATTTGTATTCAAAGAAAAAGGTAAACGAGTGTGCTTTACTCTAGCACAAACATCACAAGCCAAATGAGAACAAGAAATATTTAAAGTTTTTGAAATACATGAAATAGAAGGGTGACCAAGACGTTGATGCCAAAGAGTAGTGTTAGAAACACGCTGAGAGTGGAAAACTGAGGCGAAGAGAGGTTTATAGAGGTAAAGTTCATCCCGTACTTTACCCGTTCCAATCAGCCTCCTCGTTGATAGGTCCTGAAAAATACAAAAGGTAGGAAAAAAAATAACAGCACAATTGAGATCAGTGGTGAGTTTGCTGATGGATAATAAATTAAATTTAAATGAAAGCACATAAAGAACATTAGAAAGAGAGAGATTAGGAGAAAAACGCATAGTGCCGGTATGAGTTATAGGAACAGTGTCACCATTTGGAAGCTTAATGGGGCATGACTGATTAAGGAGTTGAATATTATCGAGAGAAGACAAATTGGAAGTCATATGATCTGAGGCACCTGAATCAATAATCCATTCAGTATTAGAAAAAGAAACAGAATGACAAAAGGCAAGGTTACCAGTAAAATTGGCAGAATTGGTGTTCGAGGGCAATAAGAGATCCAAGAGTTGACGGTATTGTTCACTGGTGAGACCAGGGACAATAATCTTAGAAGAAGTTGAAGAACCTGTGACAATATTTGCAGCCATTGAAGAACTAAATTTTTTATCGGGTGTTCCACAAGATTGAAACTTGTTGCTGTGATAACCATACAACTTATAACATTGTACTTTCCAATGATCATCACGACCACAGTGGTTGACTCAGTCGAAAAATGAGCAACTCGGAAGCTATCTCAAGTATAAGAGTTCATTTGTGTAATAATTAGTCCAAGGGATAGATCGTCTTCTCAGGGAATGCACTTTAATCTGAAACTTAGTGTAATTCCAATAGAAAATAAGAAACAAAAGGTTTACTAAACATAAGTTAGATTCGGTTTCCTAGGATGTTGAGATTTGTGTGACGAAATTAAACTCTAACTAAAATAATTAAATACACATAAAATAACTGAATGAACGCCAAATTCAATACCAGAATAACTAAATAATTAAACCGTGCAATCATCCAACTAACTAAAGACCGACTAAGATAAACAATAGATAAAAGTCACTAAATAAAAATACCAAATTCCAGAGTGGGATAGGCGAGATAAGCGGAATAAAAACACTAACTTTATTAATAAAACTCCTAAGAAAATTGTTAATCCTAGAACGATATTTAAAGAAGAAAAAAAAAAAAAAAACAAATTAGCAATCCCCAAAAAACTTAACCATCTCAACTATTTTAATGCAAGAAGTTCAAGATTAAATAAACTTAAATAGTAAAGTTTTACAATCTGGAATTAGTAATATTCAGAAAAAAAAATTTAAATTTTTGCAATAACTTAAAGTAGAAAAGAGAGATAAAAGAGAGGGAGAGAGAAGTAAACAGTTGGCCGTGTTCTTTGGTGTGGGAGACGGCTGCCACAGTAGCAACAAGAGGAGTAGTTGAAGGCAGCAACAACAATGGTTCGGGTTCTCCTCCAAACAGTAGCAGCAAGGCTCGAGTTCTCCTCTTTCAGCAGCAGCAGAGAGTAGCAAAGGGAGAAGGCTCTCGGGTCCTTCCTTCAGCACACATCAGGGGAGTGACATGACAGTAGGCAGTAGCATGAGGGGACAACTTCTCGGGTTGGTAGAAAATAGTAGAGTAGGAGGGATAGAGAGCAAGACGGAGAGGGAGAGAAAGAAAGAGAAGAGAGATACAAGAGGGTTGAGAGAAGACAAAGAGGAAAGTGAGCTGAGGCCGAGAGGGAGGGACGAGAGAAATAGAGAGAGACAAAGAGGAGAAGGAGAGAGACATAGAGGAAAGAGGACTGAGAGATGGGAGAGAATGAGGGGGCAAGAATTGGAGAATCCATGGCGAGTGGCTTGCTGAAAATAAAAGGACCCAGCCACTAGAAGCCCTACACGGCCCAGCATACACATGCACACAGTGCATGGCCGGGTCACATCAACCTGGCCCAGCTCACTCACACACACACACACACAGAGGCCCAAAAAGGTGTATATATATATATATATATATATATATATTTCTTTGTTTCCTTTTTTTTGTTCCCAACACACAAGCCCGATTTTGATCTTCCTACGGCTTGTAGCTCTCAAAACTTAAAACACAAAAGTTGTAGAGCATTTTCTCGGCTTTCTACAACATTTTGAATCATCTTGATTAGAGCTCGAATGGGAGAATTATGCCCAGATTACGAAGTAATGTCGGCTTTAATATCCATAAATTACCCTGCAATAATAAAATACCAAAAATTCATAAATTATTGAATAAAACCCAAATATTATAAAAAGAGCGCAGTGTTAAAATATTGAGTATAATTAGACATTTAATTAAAATTATAATCCTTAATGCATGAATTTAAACACCTAATTACGTAACTTTGACGCGTAATCACACCCCCCAACTAACGTTTTGCTAGTCTCTATCAAATAACGTGAATAAAATTTAGGACGGTACCAACAAACACTAATTCCAACAAATATGAAATGAATGCACGTGCGATACAACCATACCATTTCACATACAGGAATATAACCAGACTATACACAAACTTATTCATATACAATTCACGCAACTCTGAAGCAAGTCATTCATGCAAGTTTAATCATTATATAGTCATTAAGAACAATATACTCACATAAAGTTAACTAGTAATTACAATTCAGAGTTAATAAAGCCATATAAATTTGAGTATAAATAGGTGAAATCTCGAGGTATGTATAATGTGTATGACTCGTTACACCCAGGATACTAGTGGACAACTATAGAACGGTTGTTTTGACTCGGCCTAATTGGTATACCCTAAAAAACATTAAAAAAGAATGGGTTCACTTGTCATATGTGAGAAGGAGTGTCGCAATCAAACATCCCACATTTTGCAAGGAACAAATGCTAAATATATGGAGTGGACTAGTCTGAAAAGGATCCAGCTTATTTGTGAGATGTCGGGTCCTCCACCCTAGTATCTTCTCACCTACTTGCCATATCCAACTAAGACCACCTTAAATCAATTTATTCACAAACCAGACATGAATGCATCTGAAGCATTAGGCGATTGAAGAGTCTTCACATATGGAGAACATGTGTCGTGTCCTTGACTTTTGTATTGTAGTTGTGTGGAGCAGTTATTAATCTTTCACCCCATTCTGGTGCATTTCTATTTCTATTATTCTTTCTTTTGCTCATTTTTCAATTTCTGTCTTTTTATGGTCAATTAGGACAATCATTACACTTCTTTTGTTGTCTTTATACCACCCATGGAAATTAAGCTCAAACAGGAGTTTGTGAACTAAGTCTATCTCTAGGGGTGATTTAGTCTTCACATCTTAAGTAGGCTACAAGATATAGATTTTTATCTTCTCACTAGATGTCACCTCCAGGTTAACAAGTCAAAAATAGAGACTAGTGTACAAAGAATCGTTTAGAAGAAAAGAGAACTGAATTTCATGAACTTTGATTTTATGTTAACACTAAAAAGGACGATAAATAGCTTAAGAATACCTCACAAGGTGTCATAGTCACCACGGATGTTCTCTCAGTGCTCACAAGGAATCTTAAGTGCTATGAATCACGTGAATGTGTATATTCAGCCTCATGAGATACCATGTAAATACAAGAGTTTATATAGCCAGATTAACACGAATGAACTACCAATCAACCTTCATGGAGTTACAAAGCCATATAAAGAGAAACTACACATAAATAACTCGAGTGTGTAATTCTTAGGTTATATGCAAGTATGTGAAGGATATAAGTCAGTATTAATCATGACATAATCATCCATCTTCAATACTTTTTTTTTTTAAACAAAACTCAGCAAGTGGACGTGCACAGTGTTACATGCAAATTCTCACCCCCCAACTAATGTGGAACATTGTCCTCAATGTGAAAGCTTAGGGGAATTAGAAAAACTATGCACAGGTGAATAAACTAATAGAAAAAAAATATAGAAAATCACTGCCAACTAATGCAATAGAAAAAGAAAAGAGAAATGCAAATAAAGAAAACAAATAAAATAAAATAAAAAGAAAAAGAAAAGCAATGAGAGAGATAGGTAAGAAAACTCCCCTAGGGTATTGCAGAAGCAAGACCTCTTCATTTGGATCGAAGGGAGTCCGCTGTCCATTGACCATGAAGCTGTTACCATTTGTTGGATCCATAATTTCTACTGCATCGTGGGAATGAGCGAGTTCAACGATGTATGAACCACCCCATCGTGACTTCAGTTTCCTAGGAAACAGATGTAATCTAGAGTCCTAAAGAAGATCTTGTTGATTCGGGAAAAGTTGTTTATCCATGATTTTATTATCATGCAGCAACTTCATCCATTTCTTCGCTAAGCGAGCCTTGTCATAAACTTCCCTCCTGGATTCTTCAAGCTCACATGCCTGCAACTTTCTCAAACCTTTGGCATCATCAAGTGAAAAGTTAATATGTTTTATAACCCATAATGCATGATGCTAAATCTTAAAAGGTAAATGACATGCCTTACCGTAAACCAACCTGTAGGTGGACATCCCTAAATTTGTCTTGAATGCAGTTTGGTAGGCCTAAAGTGCATTAACCAGTTTCTCTGAATAGTCTTTTCGATTAGAACAACATCATAATCTTTGCAAAGAACTTATGCTTATCCTGCGTTACCCCATGTTCTGGCGTTCAATTGGTGACAAGGTAGTTCATAATATCATTAATCCAAGGGGCGCATGACATGGAGGTGATAGGATAGATGATGTTATCATCTAACATCTTCAACACTTCTTTCTTTACCACCTCTGTCATGGTTGGGTTTAGTCTCCATTGCGCATCACGAACTGGTATTGCATCTATCTCTGTGAACTGCCCCTCTGATTTTGGAAACTCTCTAATCAAGGGAACTTTTTCATCAAATACCTCAGGCTGCTAATAAGATTCACTCTCAAATGCACCATCAGATTCAAATGTCGACAACAACTTTGAAATATCCAAGTCATCTACCACATCAACTGCATGTACCTCTAAATCATCACACCCAATCTGCGTCTTGTGAGCATTAAACACGTTCATCTCCAATGCTATATTTTCTAATGTGAGCTTCAGTACTCCACTTCAACAATTGATCAATGCATTGGAGGTAGCAAGGAATAACCGCCCAAGAATAATAGGTGCCTGGTAGATGTTGGAGACAGGCTACTATATATCCAAAACTACAAAGTCTACTGGGTATTAAAATTTGTCAACTTGTACTAATACATCTTCAATAACGTCTCGTGGAGCTTTTAATGATCTATCTGCCAACTGCAGCATCATGGATGTTTTCTTCAGCTCTCCTAACCCCAACTGCTCATATATTGAAAATGGGAGCAAGTTCACACTACTCCCCAAATCAAGTAAGGCTCTCTCGATATGAGATTTACCAATCATAATAGAAATAGTGGGAGAACCAGGATCTTTGAGCTTCTTAGGAGTTTGAATTAATATCAACGCACTAACTTGTTTGGTCAAGAAAGCTTTCTTCTTTACATTCAATTTCCTTTTTACTGTGCATAGATCCTTCAAAAATTTTGCATACGCAGGAACTTGCTGTATGGCTTCCAAAAGTGGAATGTTGATCTTCACTTGCTTGAAGATTTCTTGAATTTCATTGTGGTATTTGTTCTTCTGACCAACTGCCAACCTCTGAGGATAGGGTACAATAGGTCAGTACTCCTTACTAGTCTCGTCCTCCACATTAACTGACTTCTTTGAATCTGAGCTTGCTTCATTTGATTTTTATTTTGCTTCATCTGTCTTAGTTTTAACGTCAAGTGTTGGGGCAACTATTTGTTGATCAATGGGTATCTTAGTACGAGAAACTTCTTTTTTGCTCCTCAAGGTAATAACAGCCTTTTCCATTTCAATAGAATCCCCTGAAACAGTATGCACTGGTTGTTGTTGCCGTTTCAATAGAATCCCCTGTGCTAGAAATTTCCCTTTTTCTAAGGTATTCAACTGTGTACTTATCTTATTAATAGTTTCTCTCAATTCATTGATGACTTGAGTATTTTGATTGTTGGCTGTGACGTGAATTTGCATGAACTGCTAAAATATATTCACTATTTGCGTCATGCTATCATTAGAATATTTCTTTAATGGAATAGGAGCTAAATTAGAGGTGCATAGCTCTAAGAGATCTATTGCAGCTGATACTGTTGTTGAGGAGTTGCAACTGGATGATATGGTGGCTGCGGAGGTAGTGCATAAAATTGAGGAAATTTCTGAAACTGTGAGGGAATATGGACCAGACTGATCATTCCTCCATGAGAAGTTCGGGTGATTCCTCCATCCCAGATTATAAGTGTGTTTGAGAATGACTGGTTTTGAGATTTGTTGACCCAATTTGTTGATTGCATCAAATTAGATCCACTCTCCTGCTATACTGGTAGAAGCGGATAATCCTCCACCGAATTCGCAACTTTCATTTTCTCTAACTCCATAGCCTCTATTTTCTTAGAAAAAGCAACAACAAGAGCCTGTAGATGAGTCTCCTCTTTAACCTCGTATCTACCTCCACCACCAATTACTCTAAGAGGTTGTGTTGCCATTGGTTCCCGATCATATCGTGTGTTTCATTTGTTGGGCACTTTCAGTTAAGTAATCAAAGAATGATAGAACCTTATCTAGTTCCTTGTTGAAGAACTCTCCGTTGCACATAGTCTGGACAAATTATATACATTCAGGGGTAAGAGCAGTATAGAAATAATTTACTAACCTCCAAGATTTGAATCCGTGATGTGGATATATATTCATTAGGTCCTTGAATCTCTCCCAACAAGCTTGGAAGATCTCATCACCTTTCTGTATGAACTGACTGATCTGCTCCTGCAGGTATTGGGTTCTCTAAAAACGAAAGAACTTATGTAAGAACTCGCTTTGCATTTTAACTTAACTAGTAATAGAGTTAGGTCTCAGAGAGTTAAACCAGATTTTTGCCTTATCTTTTAAAGAAAAAGGAAACAAACGAAGTTTGACATACTCATCAGTTCTAGTCCTATTAATGAAAGTGGTACAGACCAACTCAAAATCTGTCAAATGCTGATATGGACTCTCAGAGTCCATCCTGTGAAACTAGGGTATCATAGATAACATACCATGCTTAATTGTGAAGTTCGATGCATCTTGTGGTAAAACAAGGCAGGGAGGTGTAGAAGTGCATGTAGGTTGTAGAAAATCCTGAAGTATACGTGGTGCAGGCGCAACCATAACTCCCTTAAAAATTTCTTCAAGCAAATCACTCAAATCAATTTCAGAATCACTCGTAAAAGTAACAGGAGAACAATTAGATTTTGTGCTCTATTTGTCAATACTGGGGTTAAGCGAGATTTTAGACAGTCTATTCGAAAGATCTCAAACCCAAGGTATCAAACATCAATTCAAACAACAGAAATTAACCAACACAACAGCAAACAAGCATGATCAAATTTTTCAAAATTTTTAATTTTTAATTTTTTTTAATTTTTTTAGTTTTTAGTTTTTATTATTTATTATTATTTTTCTCTTTTTAACTAAAAATAAAAAATAGTTGGAAAAACACAAATTTTGAAATTAAATCTAGCACTTCTCTGCAACGGCGCCAAAAACTTGACTCATTCGAAAAATGAGCAGCTCGGAAGCTATTCAAAGTATATGAGTTCAGTTGTATAATAATTAGCCCAAGGGTCAGATAGTTTTCTCAGGAAATGCAATTTAATCTTAAACTTAGTGTAATTCTAACAGAAAATAAGAAATAAAAGGTTTACTAAACACAATTCAGATTTGGTTTCTTGGGATGTTGAGATTTGTGTGACGAAATTAAACTCTAACTAAAAATTAAATACGCATAAAATAACTAAATGAACGCCAAATTCAATACCAGAATAACTAAATAATTAAATTGTGCAATCATCCAACTAACTAAAGACCAACTAAGCTAAACGATAGATAAAAGCCACTAAATAAAAATACCAAATTTCAAACTAGGATAGACGAGATAAGCGGAATAAAAACACCAACTTTATTAATAAAACTCCCAAGAAAATTGTTAATCCTAGAACAATATTTAAAGAAGAAAAAAAAAAAAACAACTTAGTAGTTCCTAACAAACTAAAGCATCTCAACTATTTTAATGCAAGAAAAAAAAAAACTGAAATAGCACAAGTTCATGATTAAGTAAACTTAATAAGTAAAGTTTAGCAAACTGGAATTAATGATATTCAGAAAAAAATTTAAACTTTTGCTATAACTTAAAGTAGAGAAGAGAGATAAAAGAGAGGGAGAGAGAAGTAAGCAGCTGGCCATGTTCTTTGGTGTGGGAGACGGTTGCCACAGCAGCAACAAGAGGAGCAGCTGAAGGCAACAACAACAATGGTTCGGGTTCTCCTCCAAACAGCAGCAGCAAGGCTCAGGTTCTCCTCCTTCAGCAGCAGCAGAGAGCAGCAAAGGGAGAAGAGTCACGGGTCCTTCCTTCAGCACACAGTAAGGGAGTAACACGGCAGCAGGCAGCAGCAAGAGGGGACAACTTCTCGGGTTGGCAGCAAACAACAAAGCAGGAGGGGCATAGAGCAAGATGGAGAGGGAGAGAAAGGAAGAGAAGAGAGAGACAAGAGGGTTGAGAGAAGACAGAGAGGAAAGAGAGCTGAGGCCGAGAGGGAGGGACAAGAGAAACAGAGAGAGACAAAGAGGAGAAGGAGAGAGACAGAGAGGAAAGAGGACTGAGAGAAGGGAGATGACGAGGGGGCAAGAACTGGAGAATCCATGGGGAGAGGCTTGCTGAAAATAAAAGGACCCAGCCACTAGAAGCCATACATGGCCCAACACACACGCACACCGCATGGCTGGGTCATATCAACCTGGCCCAGCTCACTCGCACACACACGAAGGCCCAAAAAGGTATATATATATATATATATATATATATATATATATATATATATATATATATATATATATATTCTTGGTTTCTTTTTTTTTTTTCTTTCCCAACTCACAATCTCAATTTTGACCTTCCTACGGCAGTAGCTCTCAAAACTCAAAACATGAAAGTTATATAACATTTTCTCAGCTTTCCACAGCATTTTGAATCATCTCAATCGGAACTCGAATGGGAGAATTATGCCTATATTACGAAGTAATGTTGACTTTAATATCCATAAATTACCCTGCAATAATAAAATACCAAAAATTCATAAATTATCGAATAAAACCTAAATATTATAAATAGAGTGCAATGTTAAAATATTGAGCATAATTAGGCATTTAAGTAAAATTATAATCTTTAATGCATGAATTTAAACGTCTAATTACGTAACTTTGACGTGTAATCAGTGGTCATATTTTGGACGACCAATCCCTCGCCCCTTGCTATCAGAAGAATGAGAAAAAATACGAGGAACCACCATAGTAGCAGATTCCGTCGGAACACTAGAGATATGAAGAAGGCGCTGCTTCTCTTCTTGATGCAAAATTGAATAGACTTTGGTGACAGAATGTAAAGGATCCATGGCTAAAATTTGGCCACGGATGGAAGCATATGAGTCATGTAACCCCAACAAAAACTAAAAAAACTCATTCAGTGTCTTGCATTCAGATTAATTCTTTTAAGATGCTACAAGTGCACTGTGGTGTGGAGGCAAGCATGATGAGTTCATCCCAATAACCTTTAAGCATTGTAAAATACACAGAGATGGTCATGGATCCTTGGGTAAGAGTAGTAATGTCACACTTCAACTTGAGAATTCTAGGATTATTGCTTTGAGAGAAACGATTCTCAAGATCTAGCCATACATCACGGGGACATTCATGATAGATCAGACTGTGAATAATAGATTTATCAATGGAGTTGAGGATCCACGATAAGACCATATCACTGCAACGTTCCCACAATTGAGTTTTTGCTGAGGAGGACGTTGTATTGGAAAGGGTACCATTAACAAAATCAAAATTATTTTTGGCATTCAAGGCCATTTTCATAGCCCTCTTCCAGGTAGGATAATTGTCATCATTGAGAAGAGTGGAGATGAGGATGACACTTGGGTGATCAGCAGAATGGAGAAAATATGGAGATGACACATCTAGAATTTATAAGGATGTTGGATTGGAGGAGAAGACCTCCGTTGATGTCATGTTGGACATAATATTATATCAGTTCAGATGAACCAAACTGTCGAATTGGGTTAGATCCAATCTCTATGATGGACGGTTGCTACTGCTCTCGTTGGAGAAGACAACTGGAGACGACGAGCATTGCGAAGGCGACAATCAGAAGGGGATAGAGACGGCATTGGAAAAATGTCGCCGAAAAATCAAGAACCTACTGAAATGACGCCGGAGACTGAACGGTGCACTGAGATAAGGCCGGAGAAGGCAAGTCTGGCCAGAGACTACCCAGAGGTCACTGGAGAGACAGAGAGCACGCCGGAGAGGATAACAGAGCTCCGGAGAAATTGTTGCGAGCACCGGCGATACTAGAGAAAAGCTAGCCGAGAGAGACGGACGCTGGAGAAGATGAAACTGGGATGACAAGAGAGACCTACAACCCAAGATGACAAAAGATACCAACCGAGACGATGGGAAAAACTGAGAACCATATGAGTAGTGATCCCAGAAAGGAGAGAGACCACGAGAGACAGCTGGAGAGGATGGAAGAGCTTCGAATGATTCGGAAGAAACCACTGTGTGACGCCGGAGAGGCAAATGAAATTGAGGAAAGGTTGGAGGGCTACCGGAGAGAAGAGCAGAGAGACGATGACGAGACGATGTCGGCAATAGATAGCGTCAAAGATGTCATCGGGGTTGGATGACGAGAACTGACGACGATGGAGTTAGGGGGTGGTGACGGTCGTCGGGAGGTAGAGAGGTCACTGATGGGAATAGAGGTTCAGGGTCATTGATGATGAAGACAATGACGGGTTGTAGACAAGAGACCCAACAGGATGGTATGGTAGGGTTGGAGTCGTGGGAGGCAGGGATGGATTAGCGACAGTGCAATCAGCAAGGGTTGTAGGAGATTAGGGTTGTGGTAGCGGGGCGGTTAGGTTCTGATACCATGTTAAATTTGAATAAAGATATTTTCTCATATTATTCAATATCACAAGGGGGTGTATATATATACATGAGTCAAGGAACAAGATCCCAAATTATTCCTAAATATCTACTCTATAATAATTATGTAATAATTAAAAAATGAAAAGTATAGATATTTCTCTAATACTTAGAGAAGCAAAGGGTTTCTTATAGGCAGCATTAGGTTGGAGTCGCCAAAGTAGGCCTTTGTGTTTATCTGCCAAAGGAATTGATTGTGGACGGACTAGAGCCTCATCCGAGGTCCGGCCCAGTTTGGAGTTTCAAATTTTAATTTCATTTAATATTATATTGAATCCCTGTCTAGGCTGTACCTTCAAAATCATATGTTCAAACTACAAAAAAAGAAAAAGAAAATCCCTCTTCAGATTTGAACTTAAAATTTTGACTTTTGAGTCATTACGCTAACGATGCTTATAATTATTTATTCAAACCTCTTTAAGAAGATTTTAATTATCTTTTTTTTTATTCAATTATTTTACTAAAATGTAAGTTATCCTATAGTTGTAGCACTTAAAAATAATAGATATATGATTAATTTAATAGATTATTTTTACTTTGAAATTTAAACAAAATTTTATAACTGTAAATTATCATTTTTTTAAAATATAAAATTTTGATATTAAGGAAACAAAATTTGGGAAGGGGGTAGTTGAAACAGGAAAGAACATGCATGAACAGTAGTAGAGTAGTTTTGTGATCATATTAAGAAACGACAGATTGTTTTTAGTGAAAGGGAGTTTTGAGGGGGACAGGGATTTGACCACCCACTTGACAAATTTTGAATTTGGAAATGACTTCAGATAGTGTGAATTGTGATGATGGGATGGTAACAAACATATTGTTAGTTTATTTTAATATTATAATTATTAATAATATTTAATATTAATATTTTATTTTTTATCTTAAAAAAGAGTATATACCTTGAATTAGGTTATGTATCTACATTTAATTAGGTCATTCATTCATATATTTTATAAATGCATAAGATTAATTATATGAATTTACTTTAAATTTTTTATGTTTATAAATAGACACTTGAGACATTAACACAACACATCAATCTCTTCTAGAGAGTTTGACAAGTAAAGAAGGGTGTTTTTAGTGGAGCCTTGGACTATTCCGTTTTTTGCAGAATTAAAGAAAATCAAACGATTCAAATTGGTCTGTTGTAACAAGTCTTGAGAAGTTATGCTGTACTGGTTGGTAGGATAAGCCAAAAATCACGGAGGGTATGAACACTAAAATTCGCGGTGTTAAAAATGTGCATAAAGATAATATATATTTTTTGACAGCTAGGGAGTGGCGGGTCCCTACCCATTGGCACAAGCTGTCCGGCCAAGCTGAACTCCGTCCCTCTGTACAAACAAAGAAAAAGCTAGCAAATGGTCACCAACACGAGCAGTACAGAAGAGAGGCGCATTGAAAAATGTTTAGGTATGTCTCATGCTCTTTCAACTAACCTCCAAGACTCCAATTTGACCCATCTACACTTTCTTTTTATTATCCTATATTTGAAATTATATTAAACTTAAATAAAATATAATATAAGATATGTTAAAATTTATCCAAATTCAAATCTAAAATTTGAAATCATATCCAAATGGATCAGGCGAAAAATTAACTTTTCATTCAAACTAATACCTTGATATTTAAGTGGAAAAAAGTAAAGGGACGAACCCACTGTTGGGATGGATTTGTGAAGCGTTCAAGGGGTCTTTGGACATCATCTTTTAACTATCTACAAATATCCCAAAATACTAGTATGACTATGTCAAATTTATCCCTATGACTACTCGTAGTTATCTCAAAAAACTTTTAACTCTTTAACAACTATCCCAAAATGTCGTTATATTATTTAAATTTTTTTATTTTTTAAATAATTTTTAAAAATATAAAATTGTAAAATATACTCATAGTGCGCGTCAAAAACTAGTTGTTTCATAATTTTGTTATATATCTAAGCAACAAATTAAGACGAGCATGGGCAAAATTTGAGCTTAAAATGGTAAGGCAAATTCTTAAACTACAACTAGTAGTATGTGAGGAGAATTAGACATATTTTATATTGTGGAATTGTACGGGCGTGACGTCACAAATAAACACAAACTAGATAAGGCGGATCACGTGAAACACAATCGCTCGCATCATGCGATCCCAAGCCATTCCACTTCCATGATTTTCCTCTCTCTTTTTTCGGCTTTTACTTTGGCAGATGCGCGTCATCAATTCCCACACCCAAACACCCCCCCGTGACGTGTCGCTCAAGCCGCTGCCACGCGGCGCGCCACCTCATCATTTCCCCTCACGTGTCAATCTCTCTCTCCGCGTGTCGGTTAAATGTAAAAACAAAAAACGAAGCAGAAGGAAGCGGAGGGTGGAATTATAATTATACTTTGCTTGCGAGGGGAGGAGAAGGGGAGGGGCGGTGGGGCCCACGGAGCCGACTCCTCCACTCACGCAGCTCAGGCCGGGCGCACTGATGTGACAGCAGTGAGCCGTGTCTGTCTCCATTCGAATATATTGTCCTAGGCTTCAATATTCGTCTCTCCTAGCCCTAGCCGCATTCTCCTGCCACGTGGTCCGTCCGACATCTCGCACTATTTGCGGGCCCCACCCCCGCGCCGACCAACCACGTCCCTCCCGTCCCATCTGTTCCCACCCCACCCTCTATTTTTTTTGGCCGGAGCTGTCCCTCGCTGTCTAAGCTACTGTGTTAGATGTCTATGTTCTTTTCTTATTTGGCAATTTATAAAAATTAACTAAAGCCTAAAGTATGTAATATCGGTCTTAATTGACCATTTATAAAAATTAACTAAAGCCTAAAGTATGTAATTTCAAATTTTGTGCACAATAATCGTGAATGATTAACTGTTTAGTGTCGTACTAAAAGATCCGAATGATTTATTGATGGTTGAAGTTTTTATATAATAAAATAATAATAATAATAATAATAAGTCTTAAATTTTATTACATAATTTTTTTTTTCATCATTATGGGGAAGATGCAAATGCAAGTGACATTCTTTAGATACGTAGAAGTTGATAAGTGGGGGCGAGGGGCAGTGGAAACATAGCTAGCTAGGCTGTCAGTCGCACCCACCATATTCCAGATGGTGCGTGTGTTGCAGGAACATTGGGAGGGTGGTCCATAAATAGCTTAATCCATTCCATGGAATTTTGATTTGCATTAATTATATAAATGTAGGTAAAATATATATATATATATATATATATATATATATATCCTAAGTATAGTGAACAGTAGGGTGAACGTGATCAATTAAATCATTCCATCTTTCAATTTTGTCAAAACACTTTTTACTAACCCAAATTACTTGATCACATGATTTGACTAAATGGATAAGTGCTCCATTGCTCTTTATCTTTTTCTAAAATTGTATAATTTTATTTTTTTATATTATTTTTAAAAAAGATATTTTGTGTTTCTTATTGGGTAAGATTTTTTGGACCAACTATATTCAAAAAATAAATAAAATTGTGAAATATTAAAACCAATTTTTTTCCCTAATAAATTTTGCCAATAATTATGATATCATTCCAAATTAAAATAGAATTAGGATGCATTAATAGTAAGACCGACACATTACCACTATTGTGGATACTTTGGTGCAATTGGACACATTAAAATATATAACGCGTGTTATTTTGTATAATTCATAGTGGTTGATTGATTAAATGGGAATATTGGCTATCATAAAAGTTCAAAAATCAGATAGACACAAAGTTTTAAAAGGTGTTTTATAAGAATTGTATAATGAGAGAGTTGTGGTAGATTTAGAAAATTTTGGCAGGGTTAGAAAACCAATATACATGAGGGGATGAGGTAAGATATCTCAAATTTTGCAAAGGGGGCGAATTTTAAGATTTTATATTAAAAACATTTTAAAATTTTAGAGGTAAAAATCCATATCCTCAAAAGTGGTCTCATGGATAATGTCACGCCTCGAACCCGTGGATGGGTCCTAGATGTAAATATAGTAACTTAATTTATCTCTGTATCAATTAAAACATACATGATACTAAACTGAATGAGGGTCAGACCCCGTGGGGTACACGTACACCCTATACACATTCACATACATATCCATACTTATCAAATACGTAGTGGAAATGTTCTTTCTATACATATATCATACCATACTATATACTATACATCGTACCATACAACGTACCATACTAGAGTCTATACATAACAAGAATCTACATTACAAAATACCATACATACCTCGAGTGTCTACAAAACCCAACTATGACAACTTGGTTACCAAAAATCAGTACTTACTCCAGTACTATACGTAGCTAATTGACACCCCTGCTCCCGAACGCTAGGATGCTAGTTTCTACTACCCGGATGACCTGAAAAACATTTGTATATTCAGGGTGAGACACCTCTCAGTAAGGAAGAAAGTAGGTTATATCAGTGTGTGACATACAAGTGTTATTTCAACATAAAACATAACACAATATAGTTCTAGTATTTTCACAATCCAGTTCCAATACATATGATACCAAACATACGGTCAATGTCGTCACGCTCAAGTAATTGATATCTTGTAATAACCGAAGTCTCACAGCGATATCATGTTAATACGATATCTACTCACACCCATCGGTGACAAGCCAAAACAAACAGGTGATATTTCATACCCTCAGATATAGAGTCGGATACTCTCGCCCACGGTAATTAGTCGAGATATGGCATCAGCGTACGATAATTAGCCGCCCCTAGCTGATCTACAAAACCTGGAACAATTTTGGAACTCATGTTCCTATAACCATCAGCGTACGGTAATTAGTCGCCCCTAACTGTTTTACAAAACCTGAAACAGTTTACATATAACATTTCATTCCACATTTATTTGAGTATACAACAATCATATCGTTTTCAATTCGAGAAACACAGTTTAATACAAATACAGGTACGGTCATCTCATTACTACAGCTTTATACAACATAAGATTTTCCAACAAAAATAGAGATGATATCCGAAACCCCCAATTTTTCCAAAAACTGTAACCCGAAAATCCCGCATTTTCACCAAATAGATTTTCCCAAATAAGTAACCAAAACATTCATACAATCGTAAATTACATGTATACCGATTCCGATTTAAAAAATAACCGATATAAATAGAATCCCCTTACTTTTCCCCAAATACCAAAATACGAACTCTATGGCTCCAAAACTACGAACCGAGTTCCCAAAACCTAAACATTCAAGAACTATATTTCATTATAATTCTTACTACTACATATATACTGAAACGAAACTGAAATAGGACCCTTACCTCGATTTTGGGTCAAAACCCGAAAATCTTCGAAACAAATTTCCGATTTGCTAAAAATGTAAAGATTCTCCTCTTGATCCATGTGGTAATGTTGGATTGTTGATTCCGACAACTGACGGCCAGAATTCCTAGAGAGAGAGAGAGAGAGAGAGAGAGGATTTGAGTTCTAGAGAGAGAGAGAGAGATTTTGAGGTTTCTTAGAAATGAAGCAACAAAATATCCTATTTATAGACCCTTGACTCGGTCCAATTCGTAGACGAGACGGCGCCTTCATCGACAAACCACCTACACATTTCGTCAACGAATCGGCTTCTTCGACGACAAACCTTATTTCGATATTTTACAACACGTTCGGTATCTCTTTGTCGATGAGGCTCTGAATTTCGACGACGAAGAGTATGAGGGCCTTCGTCGATGAGAACAATGGCTTCGTTGACGAAGCCTGCAAAATGTTACCTTTTTACCCTTTCTCATTTATTCAATCTACATACCTTGGGTTGGGTTCTTACAGATAACATCTACCACTAATCTAATCTCGATCAATTATACAGATCTAAGGGATTTAGTTTGACTCACAAGCCGCTTGGAGTCGACTTACTATATAAGTCATCAAGCCTTTTCAATTTAGTTCGAGTTCAACTCAAACTTGAAATACTTGAGTAGGTAAACGAGTTGAACTCGAGTTTTTAACATTACTCGTGAGCTTACTTGAACTTGTTTGAGATTTTACAATTTTATTATTTTTATATAACTAGGTAATATAATATATATTTTATAGATGTACTCATCCATTCGAGTTGAAGTTTTGAGAATTTGTAGTCTAATCAATTTCAAGTTCAACAATTTTGAGATTGATTGTTTGAGTTGAGTTTCAAGCTCAAAATTTTCAATCAGATTCGAGTTTAGGTATACACAGTATCAATTCAACTTGACTCAATTCAAATATACCCTTAATCAATTGAGTAGATTGAGTTTTTAGACATATTTTATTAATATTTAGACTAAATAATAAAAACTCTAGTTTAAATTGAGTTTATTGTTCTCAATTAAGTTTAGCCTTTGAGTAGCTCACAAATTAGAAATGATGAGCTTGTGATAAAGTAAAAATAAAATGCTCAATTAAGGAGTAAATTTTAGATATAATGAAAAAATAGCTCGTGATAAAAATAATATTTAATTAAAATGTTAACCCTTTTTTTTTTTTAATATTCAAGTAAAGTTTACATCAAGTTCATACAAAACAAAGGAAGATAGCCCCTTCTTACCTCTCTTAGAATTCGAATGCAAGACCTCCAACATAAAACTTTCAAAATTTAACAATTAGAATGTCTCCATCGGGACAATTAAGATGTAAACCAGATTATTAATTATTGAGTTTTATCGATTATAAAATAATATCAATATATATTGTACATATACTAAACAATTAATAAATAATTATAATTTAGCTGTAACGACCCAAAAATTCTGCTATGTTATTTTATTTTATATTAATAATAATAAACTCTGATATCACAAAATATCAACAAAGTCAACCCAGACCCAAAGTGGGGTATCGGTGATATACCTGTCCATAAATACATACTATTTATGCAGTGGAAAACGTAAAGTCCCTGAATTTCATATACAATACCAGAGTTCTACTATCTCCATAATTAAACATATACATCCCCAAAATCCATAAAACATCCTCAGGATTACACAAAAAACATGTCCCCCAGCTCAAACACTTACCCTGAAACTAGGGCAGTACTACAACCTCTTCTACCTCGGAGTTCGCTCCGCTCGTCTGTCAAGATCTCCTTAAATGTTTGAATTCTTGGGATAAGACACCTCTCAGTAAGTGAGAATAAGTTATCATCAATGTGTGGCAATATGAGTTTTAGTGTTCTAAATATACAGCCACTATTTACCTTTTCTTTCACTGTGAAATCATGTAAAACTGTAATCACGTATATGCAAATATATTTCAAAATGCATTCTTTTCTTTCTCATCATACTCTATATAAAACATATAACTATGTATAAGTAAATGCGCATATATGCATAGAAGAATTGCCTTGGATGGATGAACAATAACGTCATGTATTAATCCCGCATGATTAGGGTTGTGTTGCTCAAAGGCTGGACCTAGCCATGGTTGGCCTAACCAGGCTAAGTCAATTGTATTTGTATCTATATCTATATCTGTATCTGTATCTATATCTGTATCTGTAACTATGAGTACGATTGGCCTATCCAGCTGGTCCGGACTCTAGAGGGTAATCTCTACACTTCTATGGCACAATTGACTATGCTACCAACACTCTGTCTAAGAAGTGTGGCTGCACTGGCAACTATGAGGCTACGATACCGTGCCTAGCTATGGTCCATCAAGGTTCTAAAACCATATAATGCGATTTCCAAAATAATATAATCACATGATTTCATTTCACAAATCAGTATAATATGTTATACTATAAATCTGTATAAAACCACTAAAATATTGTAATTCTGTATAAAATACTATAATACTATAGTTTTATATAGAACACTATCATTCGGTATTTCTGTATCAAAAGTTGTTCAGTAGTTCTATATAGAACGTTGTAATCCTTTACAGGATGCTGTAATATTGTATGAAATCTGTATTGTAGTCCGTAATAGGACGCTATAATATTGCATGAAATTTGTACTATAGTCCTTAATAGGACATTGTAATACTATATGAAATCTGTACTATAGTCCTTAATAGGATGCTATAATACTATATGCAATCTGTACTGTAGTCCTTAATTGGACGCTGTAATACTGTATGAAAATTGTACCGTATAAAATCATATCTTTGTATATATATATTTCT